>NW_017731383.1:1679076-1680806 GCF_001890085.2 Hipposideros armiger
CACTAGCTGTGAGACCTTAGGAGTGAGCCCTCTGTGCCTCAGTTTCCTCATCTGAGATGGCGATAGTCCTAGAGCTGAGCAATCACCTGAGTTTATATTAACGAAGCACTTATTACAGTGTTATCTAAGATTTTTTTCCCCCATGACTACCCAATCAGGCAAATATTTACACCCCCATTTTACAAGAAAGTCACAGCTCAGGGAAGATGAACAGCGCAGTTCAAACCTTTTCATCGAAATAGTTTAAGGTGAGGGGGAGGTCAGGAGTGGTACCCCAATTAAAACCAATGTTATTAAAGTTCCCTTTTTATTGTAATGCCCATAGGAATTCCGCTTTCTAGTCCCTATACCTGGAGTTTCTCCTAAAATCTTGCTGAAAAACTGACTCTGGAAAGATAAGCCTTGTTTTTATCGCTGGCCTTGAGGCTCTCCAGCACACAGCTTGAAGGCCCCGGAAGACCCAGCACGTCAAACGACCGGGGACTTCGCCTCAACGACGACGACGCCCTTTTCTGCCACGCGTTTCCCTCCTGCCAGTCTAGACTCAAGGGTCCGTGGCGGGGCAACCACGCCCTTTCCGGCCATAACCCTACCCCTTCCTCGGGAAGCCCCGCCTCCCTGGCGCAATGCCCTTCGGACTCTTGGGCACGTACCACTGAGCGTCCGGGGGTGGCTGGCTCTGGGTTGGGGAGACTGGTTTGGCTCCGGCTTGTCCCCCACACCCCTCAGCTTGAGTTAGTTCCAAAAGTCCGGCTCCCTGGGCTCCCAGAGTGGTTTCCAAGGTTCCCCACGCCCGCCGTCCCTGTAGTCGCCCCCTCCAGATCTGGCAGGTGGTGTGGTCCGGGGCGGGGCCTGCGGCGACGTGGGCGGAGCCGTGGCGGCGGACGGACGCGGAGCGGGTGAGGCGCGCGTGAAGGAGGGGTCGCGATTACTGTGGCGGGCGAGCGGGGTCATCGGCCCGGGGCGAGTCCTGGGGAACAGCCTGGGGTCCGCGTGCGCGGCGAGGGCTGGGTTTCGGCACCACCGCGGCCGCCGGCCCGCGCCTCCTGACCCTCCGGGTGGCCCGGGCCCGCCGCCCGCGGAGGGTTCCACAGGCCTAAACTGACGCCGAACTGCAGTGAGGGCTCCTTCCGCAGGGACCTAGCCTCTCCCAGAATGGGCCGACTGACGCCCCGGCCCAGGCCCAGGCCCAGGCCCAGGCCGACCTACTCCTGACCCCGACGGAGCCGCTGGCCACCCCCACCCCCCGCCCGAGAGCCCTCCCTCACCACTGACAGGCTGTTTATATAATTTACTTGTTCCACTTGGAGCGCGTGTCAATACGTTTACACGAGGGCACCCCCCGGCCCCTCCCAGGCTGAACGCGCAGGTACGCGCCGCAGCCTGGTGCAGACGCACTGACCGCGGGAGGGACAGACAGACACTTCCATCCCGACTGAGACGCGCTTCCCCTGTACACGTGGCTGCTCCAGCACGCACTCCCACCCCTGACCGGCCCACCCGCAGCCTAGGTGAGCATCTTGCTCTTCCCCTCCCACCGGAGCCCCAGGTTGGCAGCTTTAAGCTCCGAAGGCTTCGTGGCTTAGGCCGTGCTCCCTCCCAGCCCTGTGGCGCCTCCAGGACTCAGGGCCCTGGTGCTCCAGCCCCACCCAGGCCGAGGCTTTGCATCCAATCCAGCCCTGCGGTGCGCTGAAGATCCCGGTCGTACAGCCCCAGGGCCTGAGCAGGCA
>NW_017731383.1:1682331-1688832 GCF_001890085.2 Hipposideros armiger
GTTCCAAAAGTCCGGCTCCCTGGGCTCCCAGAGTGGTTTCCAAGGTTCCCCACGCCCGCCGTCCCTGTAGTCGCCCCCTCCAGATCTGGCAGGTGGTGTGGTCCGGGGCGGGGCCTGCGGCGACGTGGGCGGAGCCGTGGCGGCGGACGGACGCGGAGCGGGTGAGGCGCGCGTGAAGGAGGGGTCGCGATTACTGTGGCGGGCGAGCGGGGTCATCGGCCCGGGGCGAGTCCTGGGGAACAGCCTGGGGTCCGCGTGCGCGGCGAGGGCTGGGTTTCGGCACCACCGCGGCCGCCGGCCCGCGCCTCCTGACCCTCCGGGTGCCCCGGGCCCGGCGCCCGCGGAGGGTTCCACAGGCCTAAACTGACGCCGAACTGCAGTGAGGGCTCCTTCCGCAGGGACCTAGCCTCTCCCGGAATGGGCCGACTGACGCCCCGGCCCAGGCCCAGGCCGACCTACTCCTGACCCCGACGGAGCCGCTGGCCACCCCCACCCCCCGCCCGAGAGCCCTCCCTCACCACTGACAGGCTGTTTATATAATTTACTTGTTCCACTTGGAGCGCGTGTCAATACGTTTACACGAGGGCACCCCCCGGCCCCTCCCAGGCTGAACGCGCAGGTACGCGCCGCAGCCTGGTGCAGACGCACTGACCGCGGGAGGGACAGACAGACACTTCCAACCTGACTGAGACGCGCTTCCCCTGTACACGTGGCTGCTCCAGCACGCACTCCCACCCCTGACCGGCCCACCCGCAGCCTAGGTGAGCATCTTGCTCTTCCCCTCCCACCGGAGCCCCAGGTTGGCAGCTTTAAGCTCCGAAGGCTTCGTGGCTTAGGCCGTGCTCCCTCCCAGCCCTGTGGCGCCTCCAGGACTCAGGGCCCTGGTGCTCCAGCCCCACCCAGGCCGAGGCTTTGCATCCAATCCAGCCCTGCGGTGCGCTGAAGATCCCGGTCGTACAGCCCCAGGGCCTGAGCAGGCAAGCGGGCTGCTTGTGAGGTGTGGAGGTGGGGTCTGGCCCTGACATTTCCTTTGCAGGAACCTACGGTGTCATCATGGACCCCGAGTGCTCCAAGCTCCTCCCGGCTCTCTGTGCTGTGCTGGCGGACCCCAGGCAGCCCGTGGCAGATGACACCTGTTTGGAAAAGCTGCTGGACTGGTTTAAAACGGTAACTGAAGCAGGTAAGAATGAGGGTGCTGCAGTCGACTTCAACAGAGGCCAGAGGGTGCGGTGCGCAGGGCTCCCCTGTCCTGGGAAGGGATGTATATCTGGTCACTTCCTTCACATTGTAAACACTCGCCCTGGCTGATGGGGACCCGTCAGCTGAAGCCTGAGGGCGTGACCAGGGGAGCAGAGCTTGAAGCTCTTAGCCTCTTCCAGCCCCGATTCAGGCTTCCTGTTGTTGAGTGCCTGCTAGGTGGCTCAGAGCACGTGACAAACTTGTGTTTTGTTCTCAATGCGTTTTTTTTTTTGTTTCTTTGTTAAGAAATCGGTTTTGTTTTCTCTCTGATTATGAAAGTAATACATATATTTAAGTAGAACTTGAACAACACAAAGGAGTAAAGAGGAAAATTAAACCACCATCATTTTTATTTCCTTCCGGCCTTCTTTCCTAACATGTCACAAAGCTGTGTTTTTCTTATAAAAACGGGGTTGCACTATAGTACAATTCAGTGTCATGCCTTTTCTCCCTTACCATTATAGTGGGTGTTTTCCACACGGAACATGTTGATTTTATTGACTATATGTCATTTTCTGTATTCCGTGTNCCCCAGGGCAGGCTGGCTTCAGACACATACTCGTGGCTTCAGAGGTGCCCAAGCTCGCCGAGCAGCTCCTGCGAGATCCTGAGAGTTATGTCCGTGCCAGTGCAGTGACTGCCATGGGGCAGCTCTCTAGCCAGGGGCTGTGTGCCACCCCCACCAGCTCTGAGCACCCAGGAGGCCAGCAGGTAGGCGGCATGGCCATGCAGGCAGGCCCTCCCCTACAGCCGTTCTGGGTGGGCGTCTGGGGTCAGGGCTGTGTGAGGCACATTCCTGAATCTTCCACTCAGCCTTCCAGCGCCCCTGTCATTGGGCGTGGTCACCCCCATTGGATAGTCGGCTCTTGGAGGGCTCTGTCGGGCAAGTTGCCTGCAGGCGGGTTGTTGGGGGGGGGAGCTCCCCCTGCTGTGCCCCGAGTCACAGGAGCCTGCCCTCCCGCCTCCTCTCTGTGCCCCAGAAGAGTCTGCTGCTGGACCTTCTGCACGTCCTCTCCACCGACTCGGAGGGCTTCCCCCGGAGGGCCGTCATGCAGGTCTTCACCGAGTGGCTGAGGGACGGCCATGCTGAAGTGGCTGAGGATCCGGAGCAGTTTGTGGCCAGGGTGCTCCAGGTGGCGAGCCAGGACCTGGACTGGGAGGTCCGGGCCCAGGGCCTGGAGCTGGCGCTGGTGTTCCTGGCTCAGACGCTGGGCCAGCCCACCGCCCACTGTCCCTATGCTGCGAACCCGCCCGAGGTGGCCCCGCCTGGCCGGCTGGACGAGGCCCTGCAGGCGCTCTGCCGAGTGCGGCTCTTCGAGTTTGCCTTTCGAGCCTTGTTTGACTGTGACCGACCCGTGGCCCAGAAGTCCTGTGACCTGCTCCTCTTCTTGAGGGCCAGGGCTGCTCCGTGCGGCAGCCCGCAGGAGATGGGGAGCAGCCCCGACATGGCCTCCACGGAGGCTGCCCTGCAGAGGTGGCGGGCAGGCCAGCAGGGCCAGGCCC
The DNA here is from genome assembly GCF_001890085.2 of Hipposideros armiger. NCBI lineage: Eukaryota > Metazoa > Chordata > Mammalia > Chiroptera > Hipposideridae > Hipposideros > Hipposideros armiger. The sequence continues at coordinate 1,685,074 of NW_017731383.1, forward strand.
TGGAGGACCTGGAGCCCAAGGCCGTGATGGCCGTGCTGAGGTCCATGGACCTGGAGGGCCTTCGGGGTGCGCTGGCTGAGAGCAGTGACCACGTGGAGAAGAGCCCTCGGTCACTCCTGCAGGACATGCTGGCCACCGTGGGCATCCTGGGGGAGAATGAGGCTGACTGCTACTGAGGCAGCCCAGTGGCGACCTCCTGGGCCCCTGCTGCTGAGCCTTGTCCCTTCCTCAGGTCCCAAGGGCTCCAGCTCGGCCTGGCTGCACCAGGGATCCGCAGGAAAGCCAGACAGGTGAGAGCAGCAAGGTCAGAGTCACACATTTTGATGTATTATTAAAGTAGCTTTTTCTACTAAAAGTGATTGACATCACCACGGAGTCAGCGCCGTGCTCTCAGGTTGCCCAGGAGTGGGCCCCAGGCCTGGTGGGGGCTTGCGGAAGTGACTGAGGAGGGCTCTTTCTGTAGGACAGCCACGTGCTTCCTGGGTATGGAGGTGGGGGTCTCCGCTTGGACCCCACTGTGCCCCAGGAATGACCAAAGGTCAGAAAGCAAATAGCTGAGGCTGGAGAGCATCTGGCCTTAGACCCTAGCCCCTCGTGATCGTGACCCCAGGTCTAGCCAAGGTCAGGGTTCCAACCTCTGAATCCCCATCGTCCCCCCCGAGTCTGCGTGATCACCATTGTGATCAGGCAGGTAGAGCTGCCAGTGGTAACGTCTGGGGGAGCTGAGATCCAGGCCCGTCCTTGGGGACCAAGCAGGTGCACCGCTGCTGGCTTGGCCGTTCTGGGCTGTGGTCCTAGACCACTCATTTCCTCTCGGAACCTGATCCCTGTCTGCAAAACTGGGATGCCATCTGCCCCTCAGAGGCAAGCGTCCTAACGTTTTAAACCGCCCAGCACAGTTAAAGAAGAAAGAGAAATTTAAAAATATTTAAACTAAATGAAAATACAACATCAAAATTTGTGGGCTGTAGCAGAAGCAGTGCTTAGGGGAAACGTACAGCATTGAATGCCTATATTAGAAAAGAAATCTAACATCAATAAGCTTCTACTTTAGGAAGCTGGAAAAAGAAGAGCAAATTAAATTCAAAGGAAGCAAAAGAAAAATAATAAAAATTAGAGCAGAAATCAGTTAAGTAGAAAATGAAATTAAGAGAGAAAATCATCTAAACCAAAAGCTGATTCTTTGAAGAGATCAATAAAATTGATAAGCCTGTGGCCAGGCTAAGAAAAAAAGACACAAATTACTAAAATCTGAAATGAAAGCGGGGCCATCATTACAGTTCCCGTGGACACTGAAAGGATAATAAATGCCGTGAACAACTGTATGCCCACAGAGGTGACAGCTGACAGGGACCAGGTCCTTGACGCAATCTGTCAGCACTCGCACAAGAAACATAATTTGAATACCTGTTTCTATCAGAGAAATTTAATCAATAATTAACCTTCCAAAACAGAAAGCAGGATGCCGAGGTGGGTTCACTGGTGGAGTCTACCAAACGTTTAAGGAAGAAATGATAGCAATTCTCTCCAAGCTCTTCCAGAAGATAGAAGCAGAGGGAATATTTCCTGACTCATTCCGTGAGGCCAGCGTCACCCCAATACCAAATCCAGGCAAAGACGTTACCTCTCATGAACGTAGATATAAAAAGCCTCACCACAGTATTACCAAGTTGAATCCAACAATATAAAAAGAACTACATGTACACCATGACCAAGTGGGGTTTATCTCAGGTGAGCAAGGCTCNGAAATGTTTCACTTTCAGTAAGGACAATGAAAGACGGTCAAATATTTTACTTTAGGCACCTTCTAGCCAAAAATGACGTAAACAACACGGCTCTAAGACGAGAAGTTTTAAAACACGGACACCGCACTCTCCCCTTTACGTCAGCTCTCAATTTTCTCCGTGGAAGGAGAGGAAGGAATCAAAACTCCAAATTTCTAGATGATTTCTTTGTAATGTTCATATTCACTTGTGATACAAAATATACTTTTCTTTTCTTTGCAAGTTTATCTTTCTAATTATGTTTTTCTTAGGCTAATATGAAAGTTCACTAGTGTTCTCTAAGTGTGTCGCATAGCCCACAACGTGTCTGAAATACGAGGTATTTTAAATATACATACATAATGGTCAAGGAAGGTCACAGGTTTTTGGGTAGCAAAAGGATTTAGTTTGTCATACAGACTTTTGTAAGCATAAAATTCACACATGGATCCTGTGTACCTGGAGCAGTGTTAGGACAGCAGACACAGAGAGGCCTGGGGGGCCATCCGCTGTGGACTGAATGTACATGGCCCCCTAAATTCCTATGCTGAAGCCTAACCCCACTAGGATAGCACTGGGGTTCTTTGGGAGGTGACCAGGTCAAGAGGGTGGAGCACTTCGAATGGGATTCGTCCCCTCCTAAAAGGGACCCCACGGAGCTGTCTCGCCCCTCCCACCATGTGAGGACATAGCACAAAGTGAGTCCTCACAGGAACCCAGCCATGCTGTCTCCCTGGTCACAGCCTCTCAAAACCATTTTCTGAGTGAAACTGGAAACCCGAGGGACGGGGGGCCCTGGCCATACTTACTTGGTGATGTGGGGGGAGGCTTGTGGAAACTTTTCCTTTTTGCTCTCTGAAAGAAAGGAAACGAGGTAAATGTGTTGAGCCTTCTCGAGCAGTCCCTATGGCCCGTCATGAAGCACAGGATGGTGGGGTGGGGGGTGTCAGGGCAGCGAGGGCAGAGGCCAACTCAGCGGAGACAGAGCCCAGTCAGCAAAGGAATAAGCCTACGGCAGAGGCGCCGGCAGCACACGCGCCCGCCGTGCGCGGCTCTAGGCTGAGCGGTGTTCCCGCTTTGCACCACTCGTCTCATCACAGACACAGAGGCTTTGGGACCTAAATTCAGACTCAAGATACACACACATGTCCTCAGGCCAGCACCCGGAGCACCTGGTGTGACTGTCCCCTGGGGGACAAGTCCACTGAGGAGGGCGGGGCTGGCCGAGGAGTGAGCCTGTGTGGAATAATGTCCCCGGGACAACCAGGATGCCAAACACAGAGCTGGGCACCACTGGGCTTCCCCGTCGTGCTCGTGGCCGGGACGACACTGCTTTCCGCACCTCCTGTCCTCACCTGCCTCACACCAGGCAGAGACCCCCCCCCCTCCGCTGCCAGAGGAAGCACTGGACTGAGCCACGCAGGCTGAACTTCACCCCGGACACCTTGGGCCCATGTTCTCAGCACACCTGAGGGACAATTCTTAACCCTGCAGTGGCCCTCACTTCAGACAATGGACCTGTGACAACGCCCCCTTGCATCCACAGAGCTGGAGGGAGGGGTCTGCGGGTGCCGGAGCCCTCAGTGCGGGGTGTGGTGTGGCTGGAACGCTCTCTGCTGGGGGACAAGCCTCCTTCGTGTCCTCTCACTACACGGGCAGTCAGCAGGCTTCATTTTCTACCCAGAGAGGCAGACGGGGGGCCCCAGCTAGCCGCTGGGCCCCTGGGCCTGCCACCCCTGCTGTCTCCTCTCCCTTCAGGCCAGCACCCCAGGCACCGGCCAGGACACCACGACACCCTGCCAAAGGGTCACCTTGCTCCCACACAGTCACTTCTGAGCCCTTCTCCTTCCCCTCCGGTGTCAGATTTGGGGGGTTGGGAGGCAGGGTCCAAATCAGGTGCAGGATAGGAACTTGTCATCTGCCTCAAATGCATTCCCCTCAGGGCTAACTTCTGGATAAAAGCCTTAAAATTCTAATCACAGTTATTCAAATCCAA
>NW_017731383.1:1691022-1694842 GCF_001890085.2 Hipposideros armiger
CCTCACGGGGGCCTTTGATGGACTCTCCGCGCATTTTCCACCATGTGACATGTCTCAAGGGGCGGTTTGTGGCCTTGCTGTCCCGCACGGGAACGCAGCGATTCGCACGGCCATCTCCAGCAGGGAGTGGGCGGGCCAAAAACACTCGGTACAGGAGGAGCTGCGAGTCCCCCGGTCCTGACCTGGGGGGTGAACTTGCGCGGCGCCTCCTCCGAGGAGCCGTCTCTGATCAGTGCTGGGAGGGCCCCGAGCCCTAGAGGCCGGGCCGTCAGCACGCGGGAGGCGACCAAGGTCCGCTCTTATGTAGCAACAATAATGGCAGCTGTCACCGGCAGCCGCCGTCCGTGGGCCGCCTTCCCCCAGCCCGCTCCCCGGCCGGCAGCCCCCGCGTCCTGGAGGGAGCGGGGAGGCCCGCCCGCACTTACCGTCTCCGAGGCCGGATCCCCGGTGCCCAGAGACATGGCGGCGCGGCTGTCCGGCTCTGGGGCTCCGCGGGCCGCCTGCAGCCTCCGGGTCAGCCCGCGCGCGCGCCGCGACCCCGCTGCTATAGCAACCGCGCCGGCCCACCGAGCCCCGGATGTGGAGCCTGGCGAGCCGGGCCGACCGTGCGCGTGCCCTGCGACGCCCGCGGGCCCACCGGCTGTGTTCCCGGGGGTGCGGGGCGGTGCTCCCCGCCGAGCTGAACTGTTTACAGGGTTCGTCCACGCCCTTCTCGTGTAGGCTCCGCAAGAAGCCTGTGAGCTGGTCCGCAGAGCAGGGCATTAATAAGTATTCGGCTAATGGTGAAAGGGACAGGGGCTTGTGCAGCGTTGCAGGCTGCTAGCTCTCAATGGCGTTCAGAAAATTCTCCTCCTTGACCTCCATCTTAGGCTCCGGGGTTCTGGTCTAGCCACAGGACAACACAAAAAGAATAATTTGTACCGCACTCAGAGCTCTTACGAAGATCTTTAGGAGCACTGGGCTCCAGGGTTCATTCCTTAGTATTAGCAAATATGATTTGCTCTTCCTTTTCATATCGGTCTCCAAGGGCTTCTACTCCATCCCTTCTCCCTGCCTCATTTTCCCAGCCACCTGACATTGTCTACAAGAACGTCCTATGTCTAGACAGTAAGCTTTCTAGGACAGGAACTTTGTTTTGTTCACAGCTCTATCTCTGTCGCGTGGGACAGCCTGGTACATAGCAGGTGCTCCATCAGTAGATATTAGATGTGCAGCAAGTCATATAACTTCTCTGTGCCTCTGTTTCCTCAACTACAAAGTGGAGCGAAGGGTTGCTGTGAAGATTAAATGGGTCAATATCCGTTAAGTGCTGAGAACAGTTGCCGGTTCCAGAGCGAGTGCAATGTGATGGTGTTATTTTTATGATGTGAACGAAGGAACGGGCCCTCACACCGGGATGGCGAGGCGGCGTCGCAGAAGGAATGCCTCTCAGGTTATTGGCGCTCCAGCTCTGGCACCACCACCTCCTCTGGGTCTGTGGTCCTCCTTTCCTTAGTTTCCTCATCTGTGTAACCAAAGGGGATGAGCCACGTGGTGGCTTTGGGGCTGTCTCCCCGTGAGCAGGCAAGACCGAGTTGGCTAGTGGTCAGGAGCCCAGGTTTTGTGGTCTGACGTGGACTCCTCGTCTGCAAGATGGAGACAGTTTCAGGNAGCTCAGCGGCTGCTCAGCTCGGGCCGGGACTCCAACCACTGTTGCTCAGAGCTCAAACTCTTGAGCGAGCTCTTAACCAGCTGAGCCACTCAGCCGGCCCTACAAGCAGGTGGTTTTGCACAGCCTCACTGGTACCCTGGGCGCTTCTCCATCCGCATCCCTGCCCCTCCTGCCCAAGGCTGGCAGTGGCTTTGGAGGCCTGAAAGGCTGCTGACTGCCCTCAGTCTCGTTTGGTCCTTTGGATGCAGGGACATGGAACACGGGCCAGGTGCAGGCTCTGAGCTGCAGGGCAAAGGCTGCTGTCCACTGTCCCAAGCCCACAGCCCCGGGCTGGCCTCCTGTCCCCTTTCCACCTGCCACCTCACAGACTGCTGCGTGGCCTGGCAGCCCCAAGGGCCCTTCGTTGGCCAGCTGCTCAGCACTGGCCCTGCATTCTGCAGTAGACAGTGTCTGGGCCAGGGCCATGCAGACACTCGGCCTGAGGTGGGGGCTGAGCCGTGGTACCCTCCCAATGTCTATAAGCTGCCCCTGGGGAGGGGCTGTAAATTTGGGAGTCCCCTAAGTGAAGGCAGGTCCCTCAAAAGGCTTCCCTGTGAGCGGCCGCCAGCAGCATCCCGTAGGCCAGTGGCCCTTGTAGAGTTAGACTTCTATCCTTGAGTGATTGGGGGCACATCTCCAAGGCACCTTGGTCCCTTGTCCCGGAGCCTAGGGTGACTGGAGGGTTTCTGTCCCTTAAGGGTAGGGCTGTCGCTGGATAGGGTGCCCCATGGCCTGAGCTGGGCTGAGCACGGACGGGCCTGTCATCAAGACGGACGAGGCTTAGAGCCAGTAACTACCCCAGTGGGGCTCACCCCGTAAGAGGCAGCACCAGGCTTCCCCACACACCAAGCTGAAGCCAGCGGTGATCAGGAATCGTATGCACTTGGCGGGACATTGTACCGTGGACGTCTGTATGCTGGTGGGGGTTGAGTGGCGAGTGAGCCACTGTCAGCCACGCGGGGTCAGCTCTGTGGGGGTGGTGGGCTCTCATGGTTGTAAGGGTTTGAATGTGTGGGAGGGAGGCAAGCCTGACACACCAGGTGTGCTGGGGCATCGGGTGGAGGACACCTAGAGGTGGGTGGTGCCCTGGCCAACCCCATCTGCCGAGCTCAGGAGTTCAGTAGGCTGTGGAGACCACTGGGGTCCTTGAGCTCAGACGTCATGGTCAGAGGTGGGCCTTTGGAGGTGAAGCTCGTGTGCTACTTTGGAGAACTGCGACAGGACTGATGAAACGTCCTTCTCTAGAAGGCAGTTAGCACACTGTGGCCACCTTCCACCGCTCAGAAGCACAGCTGCCTAGGGGCTCCCTGTTGGTGACACAGGAGCAAGTTCCCCGAAGAAGTGCCTGTACAGCCCCAATGATATGAGAGCCGTCTCTGAGCGCCTGTTCCCTGGGAACATGCCCAGGTCACCATTCCTTCTCCGCTTCCTAGCAGGGGGAGTTGCTCCTGGGGCTCTTTGGGGAGTCAGGCCCGCTGGGCCGAGCAGCCTGGACTGCCCCCACCGTGCGCAGTGGCTGGATCCAGGGCCTGCGCTCCCTGGCCCAGCACCCCAGCGCCCTGCACTTCCTGGCGGGCTGTGGTGAGTGCCCCCATGCCCTCTCGCCTTGCCTGATGCTGTGTGCTTCTGTCTCCCCTTCTCTGAAAGTGGCTGGGGTATCACGGGGCTGTCTGGGGGAACTTGGGGAGGCTCGCAGGTGAGACCCGGCAGCTGGGGTGGCTCTGGAAGGAATTGGGAAGCATAGAAGGTTTCTGTGGGTTTAAAGCCGCAGTAGAAAACGGCGCTGCTCACCCGGGAAACTCCAGCTTCTGAGCATGGGCCTCTGACGGTGCCTCCTGCAGGGCGGAATGCAAGCCCTTGTCCTGGGGTTCTGGTGTCTGCTGATTGAAGCCATGTCTCCACTGAACCCAGTTCTGTCTCCCCTCCCCGCCAGGTGCCCTGGGCACCATCTTTTCCCTGCAGGGAGATGCCAGCCTGTTTGTGGCCTCGGCGGCCGGGCAGCTCCTGGCACACATCCTGGTTCTGTCGATGCGAGGCCAAGCTGAGGGACACCCCAACCCGCAGGCTCCTGACTGGCCGGCCTGTGCCCAGCAGATCGTGGGCCACGTGGAAGAGGCCCTGCACTCCGCC
>NW_017731383.1:1696322-1698519 GCF_001890085.2 Hipposideros armiger
GGAATGCTCCCAGAGGTGGGGGCTGCCCCGTTCCCTGAGCAGGCACGGTTCATTGGAGGGGGCAGGGTGTGGCCATCCGCCCGGGCTGCTCCTGGGGCCTGGGGAGGCACTTCCTAGCAGCTCCCATGGGGCCCCACGTCAGTGGCCTGGGTGCCTCACGGTCCTGCCAGGAAGCTGTTTGTCAAGAGGGTGCCCAGATGCCCAGCACCGGCTCCTCTGCCCCAGACTTGCTGGGGCCAGTAGGAGGGCAGCCAGCTTGCCTCAGGGCCGGGGAGCAGCATTTGCCATGTCCTCTGTCCTCAGTCCACAGGCCCTGAGGGCCGAGGCCTTCGGTGTTCTCCTCCAGCCCCTGGCCTGTGTCCTGAAAGCCGCTGCTCAGACTCCTGGGCTCCCAGGTACAGCCCTTGGGAAGAGTGGGCCGGCGTGGGAGGATGGGACCCTGGATCGGGGCAGGCGAGGGGCAGCGGGATACCCACTTGCTGCCCCAGCTTGGGGTAAAGGTGGCTGGATGTGGGCTGCCGTCTCAGCTGTGACGGCAGCCCGCATCTTCACGTCCTTCACTGGAGTGAATGGGCAGCGTCGCCCCAGTGGGCACCGTGGTGGCTCCAGAGCAGCCGGCCTTGGTTCCCCTACCCCAGGCCGTGGGCCTGAACCAGAACAGGTGCACGGGCCTGGCTCTCACCTGTCCAACCCCATCTGGGCTCTGTGATGGACGGGCGGGTCTCCTCTGCTGTGATTCGACTTGCCTCAGCCACACGGCGGGTGGAGGATTAGAGCAGGACTCGACGCTGGTGCTCGTGTGGGGCGGAGGGCTGAGCCTCCTGACCCAACGGGCTGTGGGTAGAGCTGGGGCTCGATTGCTCATGAGCCCTGTAGACAGGTCCAGACCCCAGCTCTGGCCAGCTGAGCCAGCCGCACACTCGGAACCCCCAGTCCTGGTGTCCGACGCGGCGCAGTGGCCGAGGGCGTGGTGACCGGTGGCGAGGCTTGTGGTGGCTGTGCAGGAGACGCCCACTAAGCAGGAGCTATTTCTGGCTCCACCCCCAGGCTTGCCAGCCGGGAGCATGAGTGACTCGGCGGTGGTGGACGCGCTCCTATCCTCCAAGTCGGCCTGTGTGGGTCTCCTGTGCCAGACCCTGGCCCACGTGGAGCTGCTGCAGCCGATGGTAGGTGTGGCCCTGGCTGGCTTCCACATGGGCGGCGGGCCTCGCGGCCTTTGCTGACCCTCCCTTCTCCCTCAGCCCCAGCGCCCCTCACCCTGGCCCCAGGCGCCGCTGCTTGGGGCTGCAGTGACAATCCTGCGGTTCTGCAATGGCTCGGCAGCCCCCACCTCCGACAGGGGGGGCCGCCTCTGTGTGATCCTGGCGGGCTGTGTCCGGGTGCAGCGAGCAGCCCTTGATTTCCTGGGGGTGCTGTCTCAGGGGACAGGTGAGTGAGAACGCGTTCTCCCGCACAGCTCGTGTTGGGCAAGACCCACAGCCACACTTCCCTTGCTGTGCACAGATGTCCTGGGACTGCTGTCTCTTGCGTGTTGTCTCTGGGGCGGGGCTTCGGCTGACCAGTGGGTTCTGTCCCCTGCTGTCCTTGGATTGACGTAGTCCCTCCTGTGCTGGGGAGGCCCTGAGGTGGGAGGTTGGGGTGCTTCACCTACCTACCCACGTCTGCCTCAGGCCCCCAAGAGCTGGTGACACAGGTGTTTGCTGTCCTCCTGGAATACCTCAAGAGCCCCGACTCCAGCCCCACGGTACAGACATGGGGTACAGGGGGAAGGCGGGGAGGGGGCGGGAGGTAGAGGTGGGGGGACCCCCTGCCAGCCCTCACTGGGGCCAGAGTCACTGCTCAAAGTGAGTTTTGAGGGGCAGGACTGCACGGGGTTTTGCCCAGGGCCTGGCGCTCGTGAAGACGGGGTGCTGAGGGCGCTCAGCCAGGGAACGCAGGTGACGTCCAGGTTTCTTAGGGGGCTCTCGACGGGAGATGTGAATGAGCCAGGTGGCCCCTGTGCTTGGGGTCCAGACGCTCAGCCGTGTTCCCTGCAAACATACCATCCTTACGGCATACGGTTGAGTTGGGCCCTGGTGGGTGCAGAGTTAATGCCACACGCCTCTAAGCCGGTGATGCGAGAGCTGGGCGACAGGCCTGCCGGGGTGGGTTCCTGGGCTTTGGGGCAGAGGTGCCCTGTGTAGTTTGTGGTCTCGGG
>NW_017731383.1:1702354-1719695 GCF_001890085.2 Hipposideros armiger
GCGCTGCTCACTGCCCGTGAGAAACTTACATGTGGGGACCCAGGGGCCTAGGAGGAAGGGGGCCCATCAACCCAGACTCACTGCCCCACCTGGGTACACACCTGGGGTCCTGAATCAGTACAGGCAGAGCTGTAGCTCCAGCGTCTCAGGAACAGGCTTTTCATTTTGATGTTGCTTCTCTTAGCACCCAGTCAGTCTTGGCTGCGGTTCCCTGAGGTTTGGATTTGGGCAGTGTGCAGGGGCAGGTTTAATTCTGATGCATTCCTCGCGAAGAGCGCAGTCCTTCAGGGTTTCAGGTTCAGTTGGGGTGAGTCTTCTGTGTGCTCCCCACTTTGGGCAGGACTTCCCCTGTCTTCTCTCTCTCTACCCCACCCAGAGGACACTGAACAGGTAGCTTATTGGCAGGTACAGGCAAATGCTCTCTGGACAAAAGGGCACCAGCCAATCAGAACGGACCTTGGCTGGTATGCCCAATCCAAGTGCAGCAGCCGAACATCAGCCCTGTTGCCATGCAGATTTTTCTTCCCAGTGAAAACGGACTAGATTACGTGGGCCAACCATCTTACTGCAAACAGTGAGAAATGCTGGATAACATACTCAAAGCCATCAGCTCAGGGATGCTGAAGTGCTGACAAGATGGTGGGGAAAGTTGCAGCACCCAGATACAAGCCCCTCAGCTCAGGGAGGTCGGGGCCATGCCCAGTAACACAGCTGCAGTCCTCAGGGAATAGGGACTGAAAAGTCACCAGTTTTGACCTAAGATGTGCAGTTACCCAGGAAGTGAAACGTGTCCAGACTGTCCGTGAGGAGAAAAACTGGCAAGCTGATGTGGCCACGCCCGCCTCTCAGTGCTGTGGGCTCCTAGAGGCAGAGACGGGCCTTGTGCATGCATCTCCAGCCCTGGATTCCAGCACAGGCTGGCACACAGCAGCCTGGGTATAGCCCACACTCTGGCCTGGTCCTCAGCATGTGCCGACTGCATGAGGTTGGGTGGCTGCTGACCAGGGCCCTTGGAAGAGGCTGTATCAGTTAGCTGTGTAACAAATAACCATTGAGGTTCCAGTCATTTGAAGCAACATTTTACTATTTCTACAGTCAGGGGCCCAGCCAGCTGCCCTGGCCTTACACTGTGCACCCGTAGCCAGTGAGGGCTAGCTGGTCTACTGGTCTCAGCTAGGACGACCCAGGCTTCATGTTTTCTCACCGTCTAGCAGACCAGCCCAGGCTTGTTCTCATGCTTGTTTTCTCAGGAGTCCAAGAGAGCTGGCCTTCAGAGGGGTGGTGATCTCAGGATAGGACTGTGAGCCGTGTGAGCCAGGCCCACGTCTCGGGCAGCTCTGCAGCCAGCACAGGTTTGCTGAGTGACTGAAGGACCTAAGTGAGCTCCAGTAGCTGGTGACCCAGAGGAGCCTTCTCAGGGAGCAGATCGGGGTGGGGCATTGTCTCCACTCATGGGCGTCCCACCCCCGCCTGCCCAAAACCCCGAGTCTCATCCCTTCCATTGGGACTGTCTTCCCCGAACTGTCTGCTCCTGTCTGAGCCAAGATGTGTCACCATGGAAACCACTTGGCAAACATGCCAGCAGGCAGAGGCGGCAAATAGCAGCTCAGTGGCGCCTGTTGGAAGATGGTGGTGGGACCCACCCCGCAGGCCCTTCTACAAGACCCCAGCCCCCTGTGGGACTTTTTCCCGGGGCACATCCAGGGACCCAGACTCGTGGGAGGAGCAGGCAGGCCGGGCCACACAGCCTCAGGGGCAGGTGTCCTTGGTACCCTGGCCCCTTCTTAGCTGCCTGCAGCGTCTGAGGCTGGGGCTCAGGCAGCTCTTCCAGGCCACCTGAATCTCTGCTGGTCACAGGTGGGGGTGGCACCCTTGTCCATCTGGCTGCAAGGATAGGGACCCCATATCACGGCCCATTTCTAGAACTGGCTGTAATGAGGTAGCTTTATCAGAGAGGCCTGGGGTCTGAGACAAATGTGTCCTATGTGCAGGGGGTGGGGTGGGTTGGCCGGCGTTGGCTGCCAGGAGCTTCAGTCGGCTCTGGGCTTCCCCCGTCTTAGGGCGAGGACCCTTCTGGATGAGCAGGGGGCACATCTGGAGTTTCAATTTCACCTGCTAACCAGGCAGCCGAGGGCGTGACCCCTATTTCCTGTCCAGCTGTTCCTGTGCCTTCGTGAGCGTGGCAGGGACAGGCAGGTGGTCAGGCGGGTACCCCACACCTTCCGTGTACAACCAGTTCTAGGCCTGATCATGGAGCTCTTCTCAACTTCCAGCTCTGTCCAGGTAACAAACCGGAAAAATCCTTGCAGCTGCTTGTGTCAAAAGTAGGAATTTATCCCAATGGGGAGATGATCGGGTACCTGTGCAACACAGGCTTATGGCAGCAAGACTCTCACAGTGAGATACGGAGCAAAATAGTGAAAAGCTGGGAAAAATATGGATGTCCCAAACCAGGTGATTCATCCAGGAAGCAAAACATGGCGCAGACCAGCGAGGGTGCCGACTACTGGCTCTGAACAGGAAGGGTGTCACGCGATGAAGTGCCGGCAGGACAGAGGCTGTGGTGCCAGTCCCTTAAAAACATTAAATAGGGAGAAAAAAATTATCTGAAGGTTGTCTGACAAAACGCTGAGAGGGTCCCTCTGTGGTTACATTATGGGGTCTTCTTTTGGTTTTTATTTGTCAGAATTTTCCAAATCTGCTGCTGTTGTAGCATCATTCCCTGTCCCTTGCAGTTCTGGGGATGATGGTGACAAATCTCTCAGCCATCTGTGGGGGCATTTCTCCAGAACGAGGCTGGGAAGACAGGGTGGGCGGGCTGCCTGGAAGCTGCAGTCAGTGGGAGCAACACTTGCTCAAAGGAAGCCCTTATCGTAAAGGTTTTCAAAGGACAAGGGCAGCTTGGGGAGTGTCCACGTTGGAGTGATAATGCCCCCTTCATGGCTGGACTCCTCCCTGAACTTGGAGTCCTCTTCTGCTGGGGGGGTGGGGTGGCGGGAATGGCACAGAGTCGGGGCCCACTCACGGCTGGCCCTGGGCAGAGCAGGGGTGCCGTCCTCCTGGCTGCTGGCAGAAGGCCACTGACCAGCCCTGACGATCTGGAGACAGGAGGAAAGGCCCTCATTCAAGGTGTGTGTCTTGAGAGCTGAGCCCCTTCCCTCAAGCCAGCTCCCCCCCACACACACACACCCACGCCAATGGCCCTAGACAGGACCCCTGGGGAGGGGATGAGAGACCTGGAAGCTGGCAATGGCCTGGCCCGTGGATTGCCAGGGAGGGGCTCCTGAGCTTCCAAAACACAGGGGCATGGGGCCCCCAAACAGCTAGAGGGGCCAGGAGGTGGAGAGTCTTCCTGGCCACCCACGTGACCTTGGGGACAGCCTGGGTGCCTGTCTTCTCACCTCACCTGTTCACTGTGCCGCGTGAGTCCTAACCCAGAGCCTAAGTGGGCAGAGCCAGGTCTCAGAATAGTAGCTGCTTCAGTCTGGGTCCCACAGACGGGAAACCAGGGCGAAATCGCCCTGCTCAGCCTTCGGGGACTCTGGGGCCCTGCCTGCCGCCCAGTCCACGTCCCAGTAACGGTGACTTAAGTTTCCTTCATCTTTGTGCTCCCCAGAGGGTGATGGGCAGACCACCAGCCTCAGGTCCTGGGAAGCAGGGAGGCCTGGTGACCCTGGGGCCGGGGGAGGGTCCTGGGAACACAGCACTTTTTAGTCTCTGGCTGAGGTGCAGCCCAGAGGAACCAGCATATGGGGCCCATGGGCCTGTTGCTGATGGGCTGAGGGGGCCCAGGAGTTCCCAGCCCCTGAAGGGAGCCTCTCATCTCACCCCATGGGAACGGGAACGTAGTGCCAGGGCTGTCCCCCAGGGCCCCTCCCAGCTGTGGAGGCGAGGGGTCCGTTTGAGGACTCCCCCCTGCGTCCAGCGCCAGGCTGGGCGGGTCTGAGAGCAAAGGGCAGAGCAGCTTTCCACAGGCCCCGCCCCCAGGATGCTCCCTGTGGGGTGTGGGTTTGCTGTGCCGTGGAATGAACCATCTCTGCCCAGGGGCGAGGGCACCCCCAGCCCCCCAGAGCCCAGCCCTTCCCCCAATCCTAGGACATTCTCTGCACACCTGAGCCACCCTGCTCCCTCACTCCTCCCGTCACACAGCGAACCCTGAAGGCAGTCTGGGCCTCCAAGTTCCCACCAGCCCTTCCCGTGCGACTTGGCCTCACTACGCCATAGGACGGACATCCAAGGAAGCCCCCGGAGACCCCCTGGATGCCAAGTCCAAAGGCCTCCTCCCATCCTGCCCCTCCAGGACCCCCTCTCGGGGTCCCCGTGTAGACAGCCGCCCTGCCCCCTCCACCGTGCTTGTCCCTGGTCCCTCCTGGACACCTGGCTGAGTAGACAAAGCTGTAAGGGGCTCAGGGGCCCCCCGGTGGGGCTCCTGGTGAGGGTGTCAAGGACAAAAAGGACAGTTACCGCGCAGGCTTGTTACGAGGCTGAGAGGATAACACGCGTAAAGCCCTTAGTACACTGTGCGCCTTGGTCTGTAAAAAGTTCTAAAAACATGGTTATTACATTCTAATAGCGGGACTGCCGGGCGCAGAGGAAGTTCCCAGGGGCAGTGATGACAGGGCCAGGCTGCGTGTCACGTGTTGGAGCTGCACCCCCACACCTGAAGCCCGTGCCTCCCCCTAGCAGCTCTGGGTTACCTCTGCCACCTGGGGGCCTCACCTGCCATTCCGGCTTGACTTCTCGCACCTGTTTAGCTCCAGGACCTCACGCTCCACCCCCTGTCCTGGGAGCATCAGGTGCGTCCCGCCCGCGCTCTGCACGAGGTCGGCAGGGGTCGGGGTCTGGAAGCCGCGCCCCGGGGNTGAAAGTAATACATATATTTAAGTAGAACTTGAACAACACAAAGGAGTAAAGAGGAAAATTAAACCACCATCATTTTTATTTCCTTCCGGCCTTCTTTCCTAACATGTCACAAAGCTGTGTTTTTCTTATAAAAACGGGGTTGCACTATAGTACAATTCAGTGTCATGCCTTTTCTCCCTTACCATTATAGTGGGTGTTTTCCACACGGAACATGTTGATTTTATTGACTATATGTCATTTTCTGTATTCCGTGTAATCACTCCACTATTGTTAGGCAGTGTTTCTAATGCTTTATTATTATAAGTAATGCTGTCATGGCTTTCCTTGTGCATCAACCTTCTCCTTTGTTCTCTTGGCTGATAACTGCTTTAGGATAGATTCCATGGCATTGATTTCTGCTATTTCTTACTTTGGTTTATCCTGTTCTAATCTCTTTTGAGTTGAATATCTAGGTCTTTCTTGTTTTCTAATATACTTATCGAAGGCTACACATTTCTCTGAAAGTATCATTTAGCTGCACCCTATAAGTTTTACTATGTAGTACTTTTGTCGTAATTTATTCTCAAGTATTTTTCATTATGATTTTTTTCTATAACAAAATATGGGTTCTTTTTAGTGTTTCTTATTGATTTCTAATTTATTTCACCGAAGTTAGAAAACATCGGTATTTCAATTTCCCTAAGTGTTCTATCTACATAGTTTCCATACTTGTTCCTTAGTTCAAGTTTATGTTGTTCACGCCTGCTGTGTTCTTGCTAATTTGTTTTAATTGTTTCTCAGAGGTATGGAAAAATCTTACACTAAGATTGTGGAATCAACAATTTTCCTTTGGAATGTGTTTTCCTTTTATATATATTTTAAAGTTAGGTTAGGTATGCAGAGGCTTAGGCTGTTAACATCTTCTGGGATTTGTCTCTTTGAACAAGGAGTTTTCTTCCTAAAGCACTGATAATGCCTTTTGCTTTGAAGTCGGTTTTGTATGATTTTACTCTGGCTGCACCAGCTTTTTTAAAATTAGAATTTGCCTGCTGTCTCCTTCACCAGTTTACTCTGGGCTGGTCTGTATTGTCAACGCTTCATTGCTTGCTATAAACAGTATGTTGTTAGCCTTTGGCTCTTTATTTCATCCGAACAGCTCTTTTAACAATTTAATCTGTTTCATTTGTTGAGCTTACTGTTATATTTGAATTATTTTCACCATATCCTTTCATATTTTTAAAATTTCCCATGCTTGCCTTTGCTGCTTCATCATTTTTCTGCCCTCCACTGGATTGATAAAGCTTTCAGGTTTTTAAACTCTTTCTTGTGGCTTTGCAGTTATGCTTTACACTTATGTTCTTTAGTGGTTACCCTTGCAGGCAAACGGGATAAAAGAGCCACAAGTTAAAGGCAATGCCTTTTTACATTTGCCCATGGGCTCTGTTTCTCGACCTCTCTTCTTCGCTCTGCTCATTTCCTTCTTACTGAATCACACGGTTCTCTCAGCACGGGCCCCTCGACGGCAGCTCGCCCAGCCTGTGCCCCATCAGTGCTATTGAACAGCAGCATAGTTGAGTGTAGACATTTCAGATGCTGGGTCTGGGCGAAAATGCCTGTTCCATTGGACTTCTTGCATCACGTACTATCAGTTTACACAAAAAATGGTTTTGTGGTTGAATTTGCATTTATTTTTCATAATCAGCAAGACAGAACATCTTTTCGTGTTTGTTGGCCATTTACAGTTCCTGTCCACGTCCCTGACCTGCTGTCGAGGTGTTGGCTTTCTAGCTTGTTCCCGCATTGGGTTAAAGTTATGAATCCTTTGTTGCGAATAATTTCTCCCAGTTAAACTGCTAAATCTAACAACTTGAAAGAAAGGTGTGTGGGAGTTGCCAGAAGAGTGGTCCTTTAGGGGGACACGTCGCGCTGTGCCCCTAGTGACACGTTCCCTGGCTGGGCCCGTTGCCAGGGTCCAGTGTCCTGCTGTTGCAGGAGAATCCCTGCTTGGTGGAGCTGCTGTTCCAGGTGCTGAAACCCCAGGACCTGAGCTCCGCAGTCCTCGCCTTCTCACTCCGCCTCGCAGGGATATTGGCAGCCCAGGAAGACTGCTTCCAGTATCTTCAGGTGAGCCTGGGCCCTCCCACCGAGCGGCCTGCTGAGAGGTGCGTGGCTTTATTCTGCAGGTACATAAAGCAGTGGTGGCTGTCACAACCTCTTAAGTCTCCGTGTCGTTCCCCCTGTCACCGCCCGCGTCTTGTACAAGGTTTCTATTCCTGAGTTGAAACTCACCAGGACTGAGGTCAGGGCAAAGGGGCAAACCCTGGGGAATAAGACAGAGCTGGGGCTGACTCTGCTCTGACACTTACCCGCTGGATGGACTTGGCCAAGTTCATGTCCTCTGAGCCTCGGTTTCTTCCCCTGACAGGTGAGCAGCGTGCCTGTCTCAGGGGTGCCGTGAGGATTCGCTGAGCCCACAGGNCCGAGAGGGTGCCGCCCTGCTGTGGTGGCGGGCGGCGTCCGGGAGGGAAGCCCGGGCCGCGTCGCAGCGCAGGTCTGGTCGCGCAAGCCCGGAGGACGCCCGGGGGGCGGCGGGGACGCGAATGGGGCACCGGGCGGGAGGTGGGGAGCTCGCGGCAGGCGCGTCGAGGAAGGCTTGGTGCAGCGCTGCGCTCAGCTCCGGAGTTGGGGCTTCCAGGACCCGACCCCTCAGAGGGGAGGTGGCCGGGCAGGAAAGCCCAGAACCCGGAAGGGGCTCAGCGACCCCTCAGGCCATCTGCTCCCCAGGGAAGGGCAACCTGGGCGCTGTTTGCTATGGTGGCGGTGGGAGCCATCAGGCAGTGGGCCCAGGCAGGCGGCAGGAAGGCGTTTCCTGGCCTGGGCCAGTTGGGTGGGCAGGGGTGTCCCCTGGGAGCCTGGAGGCCCCTGGAGGGCTCCTCTCCAGCCTCCGTGTGTCGGCAGGCGCCCCAGAGGAGGACAGACGTGGGTCCTTCCCTGCCTCTGTGACAGGGAAGGAAACAGGGTCAGGAGTGGAGCTGGTGATCGCGAGCGAGAGTAGCCTCGACAGGAAGCCAGGGGGCTGAGTGCGCCCTGCGCCCTGTGGTCTGAGCCCTCCGCCCCCTCCTAGCAAGTGGAAGGCTTCTGAGAAGTGTGAAACCCCAAGCCCTTTACAGCTCTTTCTGCGCGGGGGTGCTCAGGGCCCGGACGATTCCGGCAGACAGCTAATGAGTAGCTCGATGCAGCTGCTGGGATGTTTTGTAAAGCGCACTCAGAGCGACGAGAATCAGAGCGTGCAGTCTTGCCCAAAGGCTGGGCCTCTGTCCAGGCAGATGGGGGAACTAGAGTCTGGGCTGCGAGGATGGGACAGCCCACCTTTGATCACCTGGCCGGTCAGCCTGCCCTTCCTGCTGCCAGACCCTCCCTGGGGGAGGAAGTGGCCAGGACATGCCCTTTCCCAGCTTTTGGGCAAAACAGAGGCTAAACGAGGAGGATTCGGGCTGCCCAGGTGAAGGGCTGGCTGGCTGAAAAGTTTGGCCGTGGCCCCAGTGCCAATAAGGCAGAGACACCACTGCTCTTGGGGGAGACGTCCCACGCTGTGTTGACAGCTGGACCTTCTCTGCTTCTGAAACCCCTTTAGCACATTAAGAGTTTGGGCTCCGGGGTGAGGCATAGCTTTGAAATGTGGGGCGGCTACTGCCCAGCCATGTGACCGCAATTGCACCTGAAATGTCACAAGGTTGTGAGGCTCGAATGAGCCGATGCAGTGGCGCTCAGGTGCATGGCAGGCATCGCGTGTTCGTTACTGCTGTCCCGGCAGTGAAATGCAGAGGAGTGCGACGGGCAGTAGCAGAGCCCGAAGGACAGCCGGGAGCCAGGTGTTGGAGGTTCCCCTTCCAAGCACCTGCTATTGCCAAGATTAACNGCTCGCAGGTGAGACCCGGCAGCTGGGGTGGCTCTGGAAGGAATTGGGAAGCATAGAAGGTTTCTGTGGGTTTAAAGCCGCAGTAGAAAACGGCGCTGCTCACCCGGGAAACTCCAGCTTCTGAGCATGGGCCTCTGACGGTGCCTCCTGCAGGGCGGAATGCAAGCCCTTGTCCTGGGGTTCTGGTGTCTGCTGATTGAAGCCATGTCTCCACTGAACCCAGTTCTGTCTCCCCTCCCCGCCAGGTGCCCTGGGCACCATCTTTTCCCTGCAGGGAGATGCCAGCCTGTTTGTGGCCTCGGCGGCCGGGCAGCTCCTGGCACACATCCTGGTTCTGTCGATGCGAGGCCAAGCTGAGGGACACCCCAACCCGCAGGCTCCTGACTGGCCGGCCTGTGCCCAGCAGATCGTGGGCCACGTGGAAGAGGCCCTGCACTCCGCCGCCACCCCTCAGGTCACGCAGGCCCTGAACGTCCTGAGCACCATGTTCGGGCACTGCCACGGCCCTTGGACACAAGTCCTTTGGGTGCGGCTGAGTCCCCTCGTGGCCTGTCTGCTCAAGAAAGACCCCGTCCCCGCCGCACACTCGCTGGTGGACCTCCTCCTCAGCGCGGCCCGGTCAGGTCCCCCGGGGTGTGGCTGGGCGGGGGCAGGGGGGTGCTAGTTTCCCTTGGGAGGCCCCAGGGCAGCTGTCACACCTGGGGCCACACCTCACTGGCTCCCCAAGAGCACGGCCTCCAGTAGAGGGAACAGCACGGGTCTGAAAGCCCCGCTCCTGGGAAGGAAATCCCGTGCCTGCTGGGCACGCCCGGCCCCAGGGCAGCAGCCCCACTGGGTGCTGTGTGGGCTTTGGCGGCGGGACAGGAATAACTCTGTTTCTGGGGCCTTCTCTGCAGTTCTCCCGCGCTGAGTTCCGACTGTAGCCTATGGGAGACCTTGGCCCAGACCCTGAGCCTTCTGAGCTGCACACAAGCAGGGCCTCTGGCTTTGGGGGTCCTGAAACTGCAGGACTGGTGAGGACTGGGGCCGCTGTGTGCGGGGGCAACGGAGAGGTGTCGCGCGAGGCGTCCGTGGCCGGGGAAGTCTAGAGAGCTCCCTAAGCCAGGACAGGCGGAGGCGCCACCCGGGGTTGTCGCTGAGCACTGGTGTAGGCTGTGGCTTCCGCTCTCTTTAGCGACAGGAAAGCCATTTCCAACAAGAGCGTTAGAAGCTGCACATAAGACAGACTCTTGGAGCTTGTCTGCCTAGAGTTGGGCTNCCGGGAGCCAGGTGTTGGAGGTTCCCCTTCCAAGCACCTGCTATTGCCAAGATTAACGGGTTGGTGAATAGCGGAGAGGGCTGGGGAGCACCTGGCCCTGACTGCGGCTCCCTCCTGTGGCACCCGGCTGCTGGGACACAGCCAGCTTCTGTGAGATGAGTGGTCTTGTGCAGAAATGACCTGGCAAAATAGAGGGGTCAGGCGGGGTGACCCAGGAAGATGAATGAGGCCACATGGGCTTCTTGAGAGGAAACGCTGCCTGGGCAGACAGACGGCTACGTCCTGGACCTGAGAGAGAGCAGGACCCACGTGGAAGGACAGAGAGGCTCAAACACCCTTGGGCCGGGTCTGGAGGCTGGTGTCCTGTTGACCCACTAGCTCACGCCTGTCGGGAGTGGATGTGGCTGCTTCTTCCCTGCTCTTGGAGCTTCTCAGGTGGCTGGTGGCCAGAGGCTCTGGCTGGGGCAGGGTGTTGTGGGGTTTCTCTGGGTGGGTGTCCTACGTGGATGTTCCAAGCACACACATGCTCACCATGGAGCTCGTGGGTGTGCAAACAGCTGTCCCAGGGAGAAGGATTCAGAGAGGAAACTGTTTCTCCGAGTGTGTTCCGGGGACCCTGCAGGGGACCCATGAAGTCAAAACCATATTCACAGTACCCCGAGATGTTATTTGCCCTTCCCATGTGATGCTGGGTGTGATGCTGACGGATGCAGGACTGTGTTCTTGTGTTTCCCACATTTCTTGGTTTTAAGTTCAGAACAGTGAATATTGATTGGTAGATAGAATCCACATAGACCAGGAGCCCCTGGGGGTCCTCAGTGGTGTCAGCATAAGGGGCCCTACGACCGGAGAAGTGCAGTGCTGGGTCCCGGCTGCCTCCTTTGCAGACTCTGCCATGTCTTGGGTCCTCCTGCTTCAGGGTCTGTCTTCACCGGTTCCCCTGCACGAGCCTTCTGGCCCCTGGAGAAGCTGTCCGCTGTGGCCCTTCCCATGCCATGTGATTTGGTCCTCTCTGAATGGCTAAGAAGAGCCTGAGGTTTACAGTTTGGGTCCAAGTCACACCTGGGATGGACGTGGCAGGGTCCTTGAACTTTTGGTAAAAGGCATTTCTCGTTTCCCGAGGTTTGGCCTGGGTTAGAGGTGTTTGCTGGCAGTGGAGCCCCTGAGTGGGTCTGGGGGTGGTAAGGGGGAGTGGGTGCTGGCAGGAGGAGCTCCTGCTAGTGAGGGGTACTGTCCTGGGAGTCAGGAGAGCCGTGTCTGAATCCGGGCAAGGTGTGCAGCCCTGGGCATGTGGCCTCCCTCTCTGAGCCTCAGTCTTCTTGGCTATAAGATTGGCGAATACTGGTAGCTATGTTTTGCTGGTTGTGAGTTCAGATGAGGTGTTGGGTCCAAAGTCATCTTGGGGTTTACGGGACAGTGGACATGTGAGGAGGGTGTTGCCTGGGTTGGTTCAGGTCGCCTGCGGACATCGGTTTGTCTTGTTTTCTTCTGCTTTGGAAAGCTGTGACATAGACCTTCCTGGGGTCCAAGGACACAATTCATAGGCTACTCTCGGTTACAGAAATAATAGTTCCTAGGTGGCTATGACATCAAGGAAAAATTTAGAGGTGACTGTTGGTGGTAAAGCGTCTCACATCAGCTCGGTGTGGTGAGGGTGTTGCTGAGTGGAAAGTCTCGGGTGAGCCAGGAGCGTTTGTGGGGGTCACGTGACCTACATCCGGACACAAAAATAGGCTGGTGGGATGCACGTGGCGTCAGGAACTCAAGGTGACTCTGGGCTCCTCTCTCTCTCTGCTCGGTCAAGTGTGCTCCAGGCCAGGAAGGTGGGGGTCCCTCCTCCACACCCCATGATGCCCGGCGGGACGAGACAGGCTTCCTGAGCCATGAAGTCCCGCCTGGAATACGGTGGGAATTCAGTGCTCTTGGTGATTATTTTTATTTGCTGTTGACTACTTAGAACTTCAGGGGTTGATGGGGTTGTAAGTTGGCATGACCTTTCTGGAAAGCAGTTTGATGATACAAATCAAGATTCCTTAAACATCTGCACAGAATAGCTTCTCTTCTGGGAACCTGTCCGAGGAAATGGAAACACAGGCTTGTGTACCAAGCTTTTCATCACGGTGTTTTGGGGAAGCTGTTAAAAATGGCATTTTTTTAATAGAGTGTTTAAGGATTTCGGAAAATGCTCGTAATGTACTAAGTCAAAAGGATGTAAGATTGCACATGTAACTGGATCTTAAATTTGTAAGATATATTGCAGAAAGAAAAACATAGCTCTCTGTGTTGGGATGAAGCCCCTCATTGAAGCCAGCTCTTATATGCTTATCTATGTATATAATGTCCTCTGCAAAAAGTTATAGCTATTATATAATTTTCCAGAGGAAAGTTGATGAATTATATACACATCTCCCGCTCTGTATGTACCTATGTGTATATATTTACATATACATATACACATGGATGCACATATATGCATATGTACATATAAATTTATTTTCCGGATGAACGCTTTAAATTGGGGTCAGCTAAGGGAGTACGGCTGTTTTCTCCCTTCTCACAAAACAAGGCCCAGTCCTGCTTTCCCGCTCCGCTGGGAGGCCTCACGCTCTGTACTCTGCAGAGAGGTTTTGCATATCTGGCTTGATTTTCTAAATCAAGAACCAGCCACACACTGTTCCTGCCTTCTCTCTGCACTGCTATTTGTGCATTCTCTTTTCTCTGGCTTCCGGCTTGTTCTCTCCTCATCCCTCTTTCTCTGTCCCTTGAGAATCCCCCCACCCCGCCAGGACCCCCTGCTGATCACATGTCTTTGGACCGAGACATAGCACAGAGCCCACAGCAGGCTCTGTGACCAGAGCCAGACATTCACTGGTAGGATTTCAGGGTGTTTCTGGCCCACACACGATGTCAGGCCCCGCTGCCAGTTCAGCAGGAGAATTCCAGTTTGTAAGGTGGCTTTGTCACCACCCTCCCAGCCCATCTGTGCCTCCCCGGCAGCTGCTCTCCTGCCCGGTCTATCCCAGCAGTTCAAGGGCTCCTTCTTGCTTTGCCGTATCACTCCATTTACAGCGTTCCATCGTTGGCACGTGTGCCTGCCCCTAGTGTGTGCCCAGGAAACTTCTGGGTCTCGGCACCGTGGGGGCTGCCTTCTCCCCATATACGCTTGCCTGGCCGGCCAGCCTGGCCACGTGGACTTGGGGATCGTGGCTGCCTCCCTTGGGCACAGGGGCCCCTGCCAGGAAAGCCTGTGGCTGGGATCCAAAGTGCTGGGGGCCGCGGGTGATGGATGCACTTGGGGATCACAGAGGGGCTGCAGCGCCCAGTGTCCTGCCCAAAGGGGCCCCTCCGGTGGGTGGTCCTCCTGCTGGGGCTCGGACATAGTTGGGGTGGGCAGTGGGCGTTGGGGCTGCTGTTCTCACCAGACCCATGGGACCCTCTGTGGGGTTCCCACAGGGCTTGTGGCCTGCTGTGTGCGGAGGGGACCCTTCCCATACTAAATCCTGGTGAAGGTCCCAGCCTGCCAGAGTGGGAGGAGAGAAAGCAGCATCCTGTGGCCCTGCTGGGGGGCAGTGCAGTGTCCGGGGGGCCCGGGTTCCTCGGATAGCGTCTGTCCCCCATGAGGCCGTGTGCTCAGCATACGTGTCCCCCTCAGGGCGCCGACAGGCGGGAGGTGTCCACGCCACCCCTCGCTGTTGCTGAGAAGGCCCAACACCAGGCAGAGCCGGCTCCGTGTCCATCTGCAGGGAGCCCTTGGCAGTCGTTCCAGTCAGCCCTCAGGAAGGCTCTAGAGACCGTGGCCGTCCCTGTCCCCTGGAGGTTCATGGGCAGCAGCAGGGGCTCCCCGAGGGGCCAGGCCCACCATGCTGCAGTGCCGGCCAGCCCAGGAGTTCAGCCTCGGCCCCCGGGCCCTCAAGGATGCCCTGGTGTCCACGGACCCAGCGCTGCAGCAGCTCTATGCGTCTGCCTTCTCCCCGGCCGAGAGGCTCTTCCTGGCCGAGGCCTACAGGCCCCAGAGGACCCTGTTTTGCACCCTGCTCATCCACACGGCCTTCGACTGGCTCCTCAGCCGTCCCGAGGCCCCCGAGGACTTTGAGACCTTCCACGCGGCCCTGCTGACCAGGAGGCGGGGCCCCACGCGGAAGTATATCTACCTACAGCCGATCGGTACCAGGGTTGGGGGGGCATGTACCCCGCATCCCAGAGGGCTGGGGGGCATACCCCACAAAGCCTGCAACTGGGTGAAGAGCTGGAGGGGGTGTCCTGGAGCCATCAGGACCCCACTGTGGAGACAAGGGCCTGAACTGAGCATAAGGGGTGTCCACCTGGGCCCCAGGTGGGGCCTGAAATACAGTGCTGGCGCGCTTGGGATTGGGGTCCTCCTGTCCAGCTGCAACTGTGATTACTGGTCTTTTACCTGGGCATTGGCCTTTCTTCCATTTTCCTCCTTTTTCTTTTTGCCCTTTAAAAATGATGTGTTTTAATGTCTCATTTCTGTGCCTGACTCTCACTCTAAAGGCAGGTCTGTGTCAACCTTGTTGGCCTAGAAGCTGGTGCTGGGGTGAGGAGGGATCCTGGGGGTGCTGGGCACCCTGGGGGTCTCTGGGGAGAAGGTGGGTCCAGTGGGGGATCCCTGGACATCCTAGGGGTCTCTTGGGAGAAGGCAGGTCCAGTGGGGGATCCCTGGGGGTGCTGGGCACCCTGGGAGTCTCTGGGGAGAAGGCAGGTCCAGTGGGGGAATCCCTGGACATCCTGGGGGTCTTTGGGGAGAAGGCGGGTCCAGCAGGGGATCCCTGGAGGTGCTGGACACCCTGGGGGACTCTGGGGAGAAGGCGGGTTAGGCGGGGCTGACGGTGCTGCTCTGCCCCCAGATCTGAGTGAGGGGCTGGTGGGCAGCGCCCTGCTGGCCTCCCTGCAGAGCTGCACGGAGGCCTTCTTCCTGGGCCTGCAGGTCAGGTGCCTGCCCTCCGTGCCGGCGGCATCCATCCACTGCTCGTCGCGCCCCAGTCAGGACTCGGACAGGCTGCAGCTGCACACAGGTGAGTGTGGTGCAGGCCCCAGCACTCCTCAGGAGGCCCTTTCCGGAAGGCAGAGGTGGGGGGCAGGAGCCCAAGAGAAGGAAGGAAGGTCTCTCCCTACCCCTTGGTGGGAAACATCTATTTCCCAGCGTTGTGAACAGGACTCAGATGAGTGCTCCTGCCCCACCCAGAAGTGTGTGCAGACCTGACCGTGCAGCCCAGTGTCTGCTGGGAAACTCCAGGGCATGCAGAGCGGGGAAAGCCGGCCCGGGCCCGGCCTCCTACGGCATCTCTCCAGCCTCCTGGCCTTACTAAGCACTTTGGGTCTAAAGGAGCCCCTCCGCTCCAGCCCCTGGGGTCGCTGGCAGCAGGAGAGTGAGCTGGGCTGAGGGGCGCAGGTGAACGGGGCGCTCAGGTGTATGAGACCCGGACTAAAGCGTAGGGAGGTCCGCAGAATGAGCTGGGGCCGTGGACAGCAGCCGTGGGCGCGTCAGCTGTGGGAGGCTCTCAGCCTGTGTCTGCGGCTTCTGGCCCCCGACCCCCGTGGATGTCGGCCGGTCCTTCCTGCTGGCCCCTCTGCCTTCTCCTCTCTCCCGTGTCCCGCCCGCGCCTTATCCTGCTCCACTTACTGTCTCTTCAGCTGCACCCAGTCCCTTATTACACCTGGTGCTGAGTTCATCATTTCCATCATCATTTTGTTTTCAGTTCTCTACTTTTTACTGGATTCTTTTTCCAATTAGCAGCGTCCTTTTTTTATGGTTTCCAGTTGCCTGCTAAAGTGTCAGGTCAGCACTTCTATCCATGAACACAGTGCTTTCTGTCCCACGTCGGGCGATTCCGGTTGGGGAAACTGGGCACTTGCCGTTTCTGCTCGTCCCATCTCTGCCTCACTGCATGTTTCTGCCCCACTGAGCGTCTTGTTTTTGGTTGTTAGCTGGACCGCTTATTGTTTAACTTCTGGGGAGTCGAGAGAGGCCTGGGATGATGTGACTTTTCTCCAGACAGGGTTTTATTTTTCAGGGTTGACAGGGACCTCCTGGCTGGGATGGGCGCCATCCGATGGTGGCGTGTTCCTTTCTATGTCCCAGGCTTCAGGTTTGGTCATGCTGAGACCCCTCCTGCTCGCTGGGCACAGCCTTCCCCCACCCCCCAGGGTCTGGAGCGGGGCCTAGGCTTGTGCCCAAATGCAGGCCCTGGAACGCCCTGTCGGCCCCCGGCCTCCTCACCCCTCAGATCTCTCGTGCCACGTGCTGTGCCGTCACGCCGGCCTTTGCTCCCACCTGACTCATGTCTCTGAGATGCAGGAGAGGCCAAGTGTCTGTCCGAGCTGCCCCAGGAGTGTACGAAGTACCAGTGTTGCCCCGTGTTTCTCACCCCCACTGCCGAGCAAGCCAACTGCTGCTCTGGGCCCACGCTTCAGGGGCTGCGCAGAGCCTGGGGAGCCAGCAAGCAGGTGCTGCCCAGAGGGTGCGCTGGGTTAAATTTGTGTCAGATCGGCTTGCTTTAGATCTCTGTACTAGCGTCCTGGGGCTCATGACAAGGTACCACAGGCTGGGTGGCGTAAAACAAGGGAAGTGTGTTGTTTCATAGACTGGAGGCCAGAAATCTGAGACCAAGGTGTCGGCAGGGCCGTCCTCTCTCTGAAGGCCCCAGGGGAGGGTGCTTCCTGCCTCTCCAGCTTCTGGTGGTAGCCCGCAGTCCTTGGGGTTCCCGGCTTGTAGCCGCGTCACTCTAGTCTCTGCCCCCATCGTCACATCGTTCCTTCCTTGTGTGTCTGACTCTTTTTATAAGGACACCAGGCATATTGGATTCAGGCCACCATAGTGACGTCCTCTTAACTCGATTACATCTGCAAAGATCCTGTCATACAGGGTCCCACTTAGGTGCCGGGGGTTAGGACTTCCATATGTATTTTGGGGGACACAACTCAACCTATAACCATCATCATCATTGTCACCTTAAGCTAAAATTCCGTGGCCTTTCCTCTAAAACCCCAGCCACTCATTTCCAAGGTCACACCCTAGACCTGTGCCGTCCAGGGCAGCAGCCACTGGCCACGTGTGGCTACTGAACATGTAATACGTGGCTGGTCTGAGTGGAAATATACATTAAGTGCAACAGGCAGATGGGGATCAATATTCAGTATGAAAAGCAGTGAAAACAAGCTTTTAATTTTTCTTTTTTTTTAAAAGATTTTTATTGGGGAATTGGGATGGGAACAGTGCTGGGGAATTGGGGGAAGGGGAACAGACAAGTTGCTGTCCTTTTGTTCTTCAGTCTAGTTGTGGAGGACGTTGCTTCACTGGC
>NW_017731383.1:1719985-1729092 GCF_001890085.2 Hipposideros armiger
GAGGGCAGTGTCACTGGCCCTCATATGTGGGATCCGAACCGGGGCCCTCTGGCGTCCCAAGCCAGCTCTTAACCAACGTGCCACTCGGCCGGCCCAAGCTTTTAATTTTTAAATATTTGATTACACGTTAAAATACTATTTTGGCTACTTTAGGTTAAATGAAGTATTATTAAAATCAATTCGATCTAGTTTACTTTAGAATTCAGGGGCACGTCCAGCTCAGTCTGCATCCCTCTGGACGGCACAGCCCGGGCCGTGCCGCCTGCCGTGCCATCGGGATCTCGGCATCTCAGCCCACAGGCCGCCCTGGCTCCCAGCTCGCCTTGTCGTTCCTGGACTAGCCCGCGGGTCCCCACCTTCTTCAGCCCCGATCTGCCTCCTGTCCTCTGGCTTCACGTTGCTTCGCCGTAATCCCTCCCGCCCTCCTCGCCATCCCTTCCACACCCATCTGCATGGCAGCTGTGGAAAAATGGACCACCCAAGGGGTCTCTCACACGCGTGACCGTCAGCCCGAGTCCGCACCCCTGGCCCTCAAGGCTCCTCCTGCTCCTTTCCAATGTTGACCTTTTGGCAGAGGAAGTACAATCAAAGGGACCTCGCCCCCTCCCGCAGCAGGCCCCAGCACCCCCACCCAGCTCCGCCAGGCTCCCCGAGCCCATCCCAGCAGGCCTTCCCGACTTCCTGCCTCTGCAGCTGCTGCCCTCCCCACCCACACCGCTCTGCCCACCCGCTCCTTCCTTTATCTGGAAGCCTCGCCTTTCTCTCTGGCTCGTGTGATTCCTCGCCACCCTCGCTCCATCGCTCTGAGACCCTGTCCTGGTGTCACCCGTGCTGGCCACTCGGCTCCGGGCCCCTCCTCACTGCCCCCCGCTCCAGGCTCAGTCCCCCGGCCAGTCTGGCTGCACCCACGCTCCTGGGAGCTGTGTCAGTTCCCTTTGCTGCTGTCACAAGTCACCGCAAACTTAGAGGGTTAAAGAACATTCGTTGTCATATGGTTCTGGGGACCACAATCCAGGGGTCGGCAGCCCCGACAGTGGGCTGCGACCTCTGACCTCTGACCTGCCTCCCACCAGGACGCTGGTGCTGCCCTTGGCTCCACCTTCCCCCTTTAAGGCTTTAATGTCATCACATCTGCAAAGTCCCTTCTGGCACGCAAGGGACCACCGTGTAGGATGTGGGCGTCTCTGGGGCCATCAGTCAGCTGCCCAGGCAGCTCGTCCTGCCCATGGCTGCGGTGGCACTGTCCCTCTGCACACGTCTCGCTGGCCCTTGGCCTTCCAGGTGTCCCCACTCTGATGGCGCTGGGCGTCCTGGACAAATCCAGCCCGGCTCTCCCGACAGCTCGGGAAACGGCCCAGGCCCGTGGTCCCCGCTCCACACCACGCAGCCTGGCTGCTCAGTCGGACCTTCTCCCTGCAGAACGTCACTAGCTCATGTCTGGCTTTGGGAAGGGCTGGTCTGAGGGAGAGGAAGAGGGGTGACAGAGTGTGTCTGCCCTGGGGCTGAGGCTGGGAGATGGGGGTCGCGGCCTCCTCCTATGTCCCTCTGTCCCCCATTCCCTCAGAGGGCATCCTGGCTTTCCTGAAGAACAGCAAACCGGGAGACGCGCTGTGCGTGCTGGGCCTGACGCTGTCCGACCTGTACCCCTGCGAGGCCTGGAGCTTCACCTTCAGCACTTTCCTCCCAGGGCACGGTGAGCTGGCGTCCCACCCTGGGCACGGCGAGGGCGTCGAGCCCCATCCTGGGGAACTACGCCCGTGCATGGCAACAGCTGCTCTTGAACTTGCAGCCCCAGTCCAAGCCCCTCAGGCCGGGGCGCTGCCCAGTGGCCACCGTCATGCAGACATGCCGGCAGGGCCGGGCCTTCCTGAGGACGGGTGGCTTTGCCCCTGGGCTCCCTGAGGCCAAGGCTGCCCCTGGAGCCCCTTCTCGCTGCCTCCCCAGAGGTGGGCATCTGCAGCTTTGCCCGGTTCTCGGGGGAGCTCCTAAAGGTGGGGCCCAGCGCCTTGGACCGGGCAGGGGCACAGGTGGCGGCAGACGACCCCGAGACCACCCTGCGGGACAGAGGCGGGACCGTGTACTTCACCACCCTGGGCGTGGTCCAGTGCTGCAAGGTGGGCCTGGAGGCCGGGTGCAGGGGTGCTGCACACAACGGTGGGAGGAGATGGGGGACAGGAAGCGGGGGGAGGGCTGGAGGTGCCGGACAGCTCCAGGAATCAGGCAGGAACACATGAGCGGACAGCCGCTGGGCCCGGTGTCCAGCCACTTATACTGTCTGGTCCTCACAATGAGAACGATCCTTCACGTCAGAGACACCAAGTCCTTTGCCCGAGGTCACAGAGCTGCGAAGTGGCAGGGTTGGGGTTTGAACCCGTGTCTGTCTGCCTTCAAGCTCCACGCCAGGCTGCCTCCGTCCCTGCAGCCCAGAGCTGTCATCGGCACCCTGGCCAGGTGGGGTGGGGACCGGAGGGGCTGCTCTGGGTGGTAGGGGTCAAGGCCGCAGGGACAGTGGGGCCGTCTTCCTCAGGTAACGTGCCACGAGCTCTGCCACCTGCTGGGCCTGGGGAGCTGCCGCTGGCTGCGCTGCCTCATGCAGGGGGCGCTCAGCCTGGACGAGGCCCTGCGACGGCCCCTGGACCTGTGTCCCATCTGCCTGAGGAAGCTGCAGCACGTCCTGGGCTTCAAGCTGGTGGAGAGGTACAAGGTGAGCTTGGCTCCTGGCCTGCAGGCGGGCGCTCCAGTGAGTCCGTGGGCACGGACGGGTATAGTTTGTAGACCGGTGTCGGGGGTGGGGTTGCAGAGCCCCAGGTGCTGTGTCGCTGTGTCAGGCTCTCTGGGATTTATGCCAGCAGCATGTTGTGTCTTTAGCCCGGGGCAGGTACCACTGGGGTGCAGGCGGGATGAGAGGCAATGGCTTCTGTTTCCATCAACAAGAGCTAGGTTCACGGAGCGCTGCCCAGTGCAGGCCCCTGTCCCCGGTACTCAGCTCCCACGGGATCTTGTATCGTGAAAGGGCCTTCCTTTCCCGAGGCCCGGCACGCCGCCTTTTCTCTGCATGCTCACTGCCGCCCAGAGGAAGGGCAGGCCCCTTGGGGAGGAGGCAGAGCCAGACAGAGCGGACCCTAGGGGCAGGTGCTCCCACCTGTGCAGCTCTGCCTGGCCGTGCCAGTGTGGCCATGCTGCCCTCTGCTGGTGGCACGAGGCACCGCGGGCAGCAGTGCCCTCTGGCCCGGGGAAGTAAGTTGGCTGCTCCACTGCGGGTTAAAACCGTATCCTCTGGGAAGATTTGTTTAAAAACTCAGAAACTTTACTCTGAGTTCAGAGTTCAAAGGCAGTTGGTGTTTATCGTTTCTTTAAACCCATCTTTGGATGAAAACACTGAGTTTAAGTTAAAGGCAAAGGCTTATCAACCCAAATAGCTTGGACTTAATTTTAAAACCAAAAATTTTAAGCCAGAAGTTTTAAATGAACCCCATTGTGTTTGAGGTTCTGGAAGTCCATCTCCTCCTCTTGGAGGGGGGCAGCCTGGGTTGAAAAGTGGGGGTTTCGCTGATGGTCCAGGTGCTGGACTCATGGACCCAGGCAGCGACTCTGGGCCGGATGAGGACTTGCATTTCTAACGGGCTCGCAGGTGCTACTCGGGGACCCCACTGTGATACCCTCTGACCTGGGGGGCTGGGCATTTCCAGGTCACCGGCTGCTTCCTTGCGCGGCTCCATGGGGAACAGAATACGAGTGTGGAGGAAGTGGTCTGCCTGTTGGAGAGGGAACCTGGGGCAGCTCAGCTGCAGAGGCGCTAACATCCTCGTGAGGGTGGAATGGGCACGGTTGTCGGTGTCTGGCCAAGGCTGGCTGCTGTCACCAGGGCAGCAGCAGAGGGAAGGGGCTTGTGGACCTCTCGGTGTATGTGAGGTGAACGAGGCCAGCTCGGGTCTGCAGGAAGGGCTGCTTCTCATGTTCTTCCTCGGTCCTGTTCACCCACCTGAAGGGAACGTCCAGGCCTTGCACCACTGCCCTTACACCCCTGAACCCTGACCCAGGGAAGCCCCTGGACCCGTCCTGGAGGGTAGCCCCTCTTTTCCACCCAGAGAACCCCCTGAAATGTTGGGCCCACTCCCTTTTTCCCCAGAAGCATCATCCATGTGACTGGAGGGGCTCTGAGGAGGAAGGGGTGTGCCATCCCTGAGTGGGACAAGGGCACTGTCACAGCCGAGCCCCTCTGAGGAGGCGGAGGCCCGGCAGGGTCCTGGCCTTCCAGGCTGCTGTTGGAGGGGAGCTGCCCCCATGGCCCTCAGAGCCCTGGTCAGTCCTGAGGACTCTGGTAGGTGACACAGCAATGACAGAGGACCTGGCCAGGAAAGGTCTCTGCTGTCTGTTTGCACCAGGCAGCACTGTGCTGGTGACACCTCTAAAGACAAAGCCTTGATTTGTGGAGGATGCCAGTTTCCATGGTGTGACACTGTCACAACAGCCGGTTTCTGGCTGTCACTGAGGGTAGAGAAGTACACAGCACAGCATGGGTGTGTCACCACGCAGGAGAAGCGGGGCCAACCCAGAGCCGCGGTCAGAGTAAAATGCAGTGAAAACGCAGGAAGTGATTGGAGTTTGGGGCATTTATTAGGTTGTCAGAAAAGTCATGACGCATTTTTGCAACGAAAAACATAGAAAAAATACGTCATGGGTTTTCTGACAACCCAGTATTTCCTTTGCTTTCAATGTAATTTTAAAGTTGAACTGTAAGCTCTGTGAAATTTAACTTTGACTGGTGGTCGGGTTGAGCAGCGGGCTCCTGTGAGCTGCTGCGTCTGGTGCATCTCAGAAGGCGCTCGTCAGGACTCTGTGTCACAAGCCTGTCACGTGCCCTGGGTAACTGGGGACAGTGAGGTCCCCTTAGGGTGAGTGAACAGAGAAAACTGCCGGTGTCTCTCTCTCGCAGAGACTGCATGCCTGGACACAAGTCGTGGCGGGGACGCTGCCGGGCCTGGAGGTGGGGGAGCCGTGCGTGTCAGAGGACAGCCCGCCGTGCAGCGCAGACTCGGGCCTGTGCTGTGACAGTGACTCGGAGCCTGGCACCAGCCTGTCAGAGCCCCTCACCCCTGACGCGTGGACCCACGCCTTCTCGGCAGAGCTGGAGCCCGAGGACGGGCTGGACTCCCTGGCGGCCTCGGAGGCCATCGCAGAGCACAGCCGGTGGCTGGCGATGTGCATCCAGGCCCTGGAGAGGGAGGTGACGGAGGAGGAGCTGGTGCAGGTGGACAGAGCCGTGGACGCGCTGGCACGGTGGGAGATGTTCTCAGGGAGGCTCCCGGCTGTGCAGAGGGACCCGGCCTGTGGCAGACACGGCGCAGGGCTGCGCAAGGCGCTGGGGGACAAGCTGTCCTCCCTGAGGAAGAGGCTGAGCATGCGCCCGCTGTCCAGGGCGGACTCTTCTCCGTGTTCCGGGAAGGCCGAGGACAATTAGCCCAGCACTGTGTCCTGTGCAAGGTCTGCCTTTCCCTAGGACACCAACGCCCATCACCGTCCAGTGACCAGGGCGCTGTGGGTCCCCAGGGGCCAGGGGGCGGGGTCTCTAGAGAAGCCGAGGCGGATCTGTCTTCAGAAGGCTCTCAGGCCGCATCCTACTGACCACTCACTGCCAGTCCCCAGCCAGCCTGGACGTCACCATGTGTGGCGGGAGGCAGGAGGCCCTGCCATTGTCAGCTCGGCAACCAAGGCTCATAGCTGGGGTCTTTCCTCGGGGGAAGCGAGGGGACTTGTTTCTATCTCCAATGTCCCCACACAAAGGGGTGCCTTCTGCCTGCTGATGGCATTCTGGTCCTTAGGGACACAGCATCTCTGAGAAAGTTCTGGATGGCCACCACCCGCCGGAGGATGTGCTCCTGAGGTCTGCCGCTTCTTCTGACAATGTTGGAGGTGGGAGGGTGGGCAGGGAGGACCCCGTCTGCTGTAACTTGCTGGTGAAACAGGCAGTTGCCTTCTTGGGACAGTTTCTGACCAAGGTGGCCGGGGGTCTGGCCAGTCAGTGTTCCCCACACCCTCTGTCTGTCCTGATTTGTTTTTGGTCTCGTTCTAGCCGTTGTTCTCTTGGCAATTGACAGAGCTATGTTAGTCTCCCTTTAATTTTTGTCAAATTTTGCTGCCATCATTTGAAACTTTTATGTGCATACACATGTGACAGTTTTCCTGGTGACTGGACCATTTTCACTATTGGAGTCCCAGGCAGAGAAACTTCCGGTCCCGACAGAATTCCTGTGGCGTGATGGGCGGGTCACAGCCACTTTTCCCATCCGGAAAGGGGGCAGCTCACACATTTTGTGGGCAGCTTATACAGTTTTGGGGCCTTCTATGAAAAAGGGTACGAAATACAAATCTAGAAGTAGGAGGGGCCCACCCACGCAAGGCAGCCTGAAGCCTCCTTGGGACACCAGGCAGGAGCCCGGGACTCCATCCCAGAAGGGCGCTCAGTACCCAGTTCTCTTGTGCGTGGCTTCCCAGAGGCATCCCGGTGACCCAGAGGGCACCGATGGGAAGAAGGGAGGTGACGGGCGGGCTCAGCAGGAATGAGCAGGGCGACCTGCCGAGCGTGCGACACAGGAACAGGCGCCCAGGACCTGGGGGGCTGTCGCCGTGACAAACCACCCCAGCCGTCTGTTTAGCTGTGGGCTCCGCGATGCAGGCAGCGCCTGGCTGGAGGGCCTGCCTCCAGGATGGGAGCTCAGGCCGGGCTGAGGCCTCAGTTCCGTCCGCGTGGCCCGGCTTCCTCGCGGTATGACAGCTGGCTTACGAAAGCGCGAGTCCGAGCGACAGGCCGAGCGGTGTAGCCTCAGAGTCCCGGAGCCTGATTTCCACGGCCCTCCATTCAGGCAGTCGAGAGGCCCACCCAGGTTCGCGGGAGAGCAGCAAGGGTGTTGCAGGGCAGGCGGGATGGGAAAATGTTTAGGAAACACCTGCCCCAGTCAGTGTTGACGGCGTGCCCTGGCCATGACACCTGCCACACAATCTTACCTGTTTTCCAGTTTCCTGTAAGGTTAATAGAGGTGACGGAGACAGCCAGCCAGGCAGATTGAGGGAGCTCAGGGGACACGCACATGCCACGGGGGTCGCTGCCATATCCTCAGCGCCGTCCACCTGCGCCCATGGCCTTTGGCTCTCAACTGTGACGAGTGTCTCAAAAAAGCACTCTCAAGTGGGAAGGGACAAACCACTGACACAGCCTTCCTCCACGGCCCTCACCGGGGGCAGATGGAGTGTGATTCTCTGAGATGGCTGCTGGGAGGAACATACTGAAAAGAAAACTTTTAGAACAGAGGTTCTTTTTGTAAATGTATGAAGTCAGCTACTGCTTTCTCAGCTCCTTATCTGTCCAGAGTCCCCGAGAGTCAGAGGACAGGCCTCTAAGCTCGCTGACGGTCGCTGCCGAGAATTCGCCCAGCTCAGGGCACCCAGGCGGAGTGGCTTGAACGCAGCTAAAAATACTCTGTGGTCACGACCTCATCTATTGCTGTTGGTGTGAGAGATGGGCCAGAAGTCTACAGGGGCCCCCGAGAGCTTAAACACGCACATCAGAACGACATTTTGATTAAGGGGGGCGAGAAGCGAGGTCCCGATCTTAAAGGCGGCAAATCCTGTCTGGCAGCCCTACGTTCTCTCCTCCTGGTCTGTCATCTCTCCCTTTTCCTCCCCAAGGCGCAAACTCATCATTAGATGAGAGGAGAATCACCCAGAACCTTCTTCACCCCCATCCCTTGTAAACCCTGGTGAAGTGAGTTTAGCCTGAGACCCGCTGCCGGCCTGATGTGGTCCTCCTAACACTGTCCCATGGGACATCTGATTCAGACCTTTCTGGGAGGAAAGAAATCTCCAAAAGGGCTTAAAGGAAAAAATAAATACACACTGGCTTAGCCAAGCTGCTAATGTTACAGCTAAGAGTCCCAATTTGGATCCCACCAAGTTCAAAGGAGAGGCTATAGCACTCTGGGGACGCACACACATATGGACGCACACACCCGTGGCCTGCACGGGGCCATGAGGAGCCGCTGTCCAGATCGGCAGCAGGGTGGCGGCTAGGCCCACATCCCTGAGGGACAGGACAGCTCTTCCTGCAGACAAACACCACCTCTGAGTGGTCCTGAGTCCCAGGAACTTCCCCCTTCTCGGGCAGACGCCCCCTCCCGAGCTGTGGCCCAGGAAGCCCACGCGGAACCTGAGGCTGCCAAGCTGTGGGGCTGAAGCCCAGACGGTCTGCTCTGCTCGACCCCGGGCTTCTGGGTCTCTCAGGAAAGCACTGGCAAATCTGAGAGGAGGGAGGCGCTTGGGCGGCCGGAGACCCGCTCTGCCTGGGTCCTGGGGTGACATCTTCACTCAAGACTCCCTGGAGGTCCCAGGGGCCGGGTGGGTGGTCGGCACCCGGGCGACGATGCCAATGTAAACAAAGCCTGGAGCTGCTGGGGCTCCGCCGACTTGTTTGTGTAGAGGGTGCGTCCCCAGCAGGAATATTTTCATCCTGTGAGGACGGAGGACCAGGGTTTCCAGAGGCAGCTCATGAACCTGAGCTCAGCCGTCAGCCTGCCTGTCAGTGGGGCCTGTGCCCCTGCCTGCCTGCCTGCCCCCCACCCCAGCCTGCTCCCTGTGGGGGTGGCTGAACACAGAGGAACCTGGTCCCAAGGCAACCCAAGGAAATTGTCAATTTATGGCTCTCAGAACGACAGGCTGGGAACAGAACAATCCAGGAAACACCTCCTGCTTTGCCTTAAAGGGCTGTGGCTGAGAGCTGCCGGAATCCACGTGAGTGACTGGAGGAGTGGCCAACAGGCCCCTTCCCTTCCAGCACCGGCCGGCGGCACCTTGATTAATGAGGACCCAGAATAACAGGTTTATTTTTAAACTCGGCTTCTTGGGTAAAGAAGCAAATGAAAACACTTATGTCAGGGGTTAATTTAAAAAGCAATTTCCGGGCCGGCCGAGTGGCGTGTTGGTTAGGAGCTGGCTTGGGACGCCTGAGGGCCCTGGTTCAGATCCCACATGTGAGGGCCAGTGACACTGCCCTCCACAGCTAAGATGCTGAACAACAGCTCAACCTGGAGCTGGGCTGCCGTGAGTCGCCGGCG
>NW_017731383.1:1729797-1758007 GCF_001890085.2 Hipposideros armiger
CCTCCCCCCGGCTCCCCTGCTCAGAGCAGCTTCAGTGTCACTTCTCGGCCAAGACCCACACGCTTCCCTGTAGGTCCCACTGATGTTCTCAGTACCGAACTATGTGTCCTATGCACCCACACTAGTCTGTTTAATGGGTCTCTCACTGGCCTGTGATCGGGGGCGCAGGAAGCCGCGTTTGCTCACCACCGCCTCCCAGCCTGTTCCGCACACACATGGGCGCACAGTCACCTGCCACGAGGTCACGATGCCAAAGAGAGCGGGAGGCTCCTGGGCGGCCTTGATCCAGTCTGCAGCCGACTGGCACCGCCGCTTCCCTCACTCCGTCTTTTAGCAACAAAAGGCGATGATTCTCACCATTTCTGGCCACACTGTCTAAAGTGTCACTGGCGCTCGGCCTATCACTGGGAGGATCTGTCAGAGCAGCTGAATCATGTGGCGGGGGC
Source organism: Hipposideros armiger (assembly GCF_001890085.2). NCBI lineage: Eukaryota > Metazoa > Chordata > Mammalia > Chiroptera > Hipposideridae > Hipposideros > Hipposideros armiger. Next base: position 1,730,244 of record NW_017731383.1, read on the forward strand.
AGCGGGGTGGGCAGCGCCAATGGCTGTCCTCCATGGGCACCTGCTCCCTGTGGCAGCCTGTCGGGGGGGAAGCCTGGCCCTTGTGGTTAAACAGGGGAGTCACAGGTGCCAGGGGGCTGAGCCAGGCTTGAGTGTGTGGAAAGGAGCCCCTTAGCGTCACAGGAGTGCACAGGGGCTCCGTCCTCCGTCTGAAAGTCACAAGCAGGAAAATGTGTAGGACACGGGGTAAACAAAGATGGGGCATCTCGATTCTCGATGGCATGAAGCCCTGGTGGCTGCCGGGAATGACCTGAGACAGTTCCTGAATGCCCCACTGGAGAGGCCATCAGTGGGCAGTGGCGTCCTGCTACCACCCCGACACCTGTGGCAGGACAGTACCGACGCCCTCGGGGGCTCGTGCGGGAGGCAGAGGTCAGCATGGCGACTTACCTCCTCTCTCTTCCTCTGTCCTCCGGCCGGCCCTTCCCTGTCCTCTTCTCCCCGAAGGGGCTGTTTGACACACAGCTGTTGTTAGCACAAGGCTCGGAGCATGTCACAGACTCAGAGCAGGAGCGAAGCCTAAAAAACATTGGGGACTGTCCACGGGCTGAGCTCCCCGCACTGTCCTGGGCCGCAGAGACCCCTCTGCCCCATGGCATCAGCCCCTAGCAGGCCCCAGTAGCATCAACTTCATCATAATCACAAGAGCTTCAGTCATGACTGGATTGGATGACCTGAGTGGCACCATTCTCTGTTTCAAAAGTCCAGAAGCCATGTGGAAATACACACCTATAGGCTGGCGTCTCAGTACTGAGATTACGGATGACTGATATACAGGAGTGATTCATGCAATTCATGTTTTCTGTAATGCTCATGTATTGGGTTGTCGGAAAAGTCATGACACATGTTTGCAACAGATGGCACTAGCTCATTTTTGGAAGTACTAGTCATTCACATCTATGTGATTGCTAAGCCATTTGACAGCTGACAGTTCTAGCTTCATTCTAAAAAAAAATTGAGCGATTTGGTTGAGTTTTGGAGATTTTACAACAAGTTGGAGATGGAAGACCAAATTGTGCATTTTTGCCATTTACTGTTTTACTTCCATAAAGGGAAAAACATGTGTCAAGCTTGTGAAAAGTTGCATTAAGCTTACAGTGACAATGCTCTACAAGAACGTCAGTGCCAACGATGGTTCATGAAACTCTGTGCTGGTGATTTTGATCTCAATGACGCTCCTTGGTCAGGGAGGCCCACCGAGGCTGATGATGACAAAATAAAGGCATTGATCAAGTCAAACCCACGTTACATGACACGAGAGATTGCAGGAACATTGAACATCCAACATTCAAGCGTTCATGACCACCTGAAGAAGCTGGGATACGTAAGCAAGCTCGATATTTGGGTTCCGCATGAACTCAAATAAGTTCATTTGACAGCGCGTATAAAACATCTGCAATATGCTCATTAAACATGAGGAAAACGATCCTTTTTTGAAGCGACTGATCACTGGTGATGAGAAGTGGACTGTTTACAACAATGTGGTGTGCAAATGGTCTTGGTCCCAAAGTGATGATTCTCTTCAAACGACATCGAAAGCAGACATTCATCAGAGGAAGGTTATGCCCTCAGTGTGGTGGGATTTTAAAGGTGTTGCAGACATTCATCAGAGGAAGGTTATGCTCTCAGTGTGGTGGGATTTTAAAGGTGTTGTGCTTTTCGAGATCCTACCAAGGAACCAAACAATCAAATCGAATGTGTACTGTCGGCAATTGGACAGTTTGAATGAATCCATCATCCAGAAACGTCCAGAGCTTGTTCATTATAAAGGAGTTGTGTTCCATCGTGACAACGCGAGACCACACACAAGTTTGATCACCCATCAAAAATTATTGGAGCTTGCGAGTCCAGCCCGAGCTGAGCAGCCGCTGAGCTGCCAATAGGTAGCAGGATGGCTCAGCTTAAAAAAAAAAAAAAAAAAAAATATTGGAGCTTGGATGGGATGTGATGCCACACCCACCATACTCACCTGACCTTGTGCTGTCAGACTTTTCCACTTGTTTCGCTCTCTTCAAGACTCCGTGTGTGGTATAACGTTCAATTCAGATGAGGCCGTAAATCAGCACCTTGTTCAGTTTTTTGCAAATAAAGACAGGTCCTTCTATGAATGAGGAATTATGAAGCTCACTGAAAGATGCCAAAAGGTTATTGAACAAAACGGGCAATATATCTTTGTTCTTTACATAAATAAATGAACTTTGAAAAGCTAGACAAAATACATGATGACTTTTCCGACAACCCAATATTACATTTTCATTCTCAGAATTAATGCATGCTCGAAGTCTGAGTTAAGAAAAAAAGCCTTGAGGGAAGAGGATGAAATTCTAGAAGTCTAACTGGAAACAGGATTCATCATTTGAATTTAATGTGGAATTCCGAGGGGGCCGGCTGGAACCCACTGGTAAGGCTGCGGGGCTGTCACTGTGGGGGCAGCTTTCCCAGCGAGGCACTTTCTAGAAACGGATGTTCTGCTCCTCCCCACACAAGGGCCCCCTGGAGGCTGTGCCTGCTGATGTGGACAGGCCGGGAGGCTCCGCTCATTTAGCTGCACACACATCCACTCTGCACTCTCTCCAGGCTCCTCTCATGTTCAGGTCATTCTGCTGGAGGTTTAAAAAAAAACTTATTTACCAAACAGAGTCACTTCATAGATGCTTATTCCCTGTTTCCATGTTTCCCAGGATCAAGGTTTTGATACCTTTGATGGGATACAACAAAAAGGCCAGGTTTTTTTTTTTTTTTTTTTGGGGTTGGGGGCGGTGATCACTTCTATTTATACAATATCACCTATAGCATTTTTTCTACTTGACTTTAGGTCAGCATTGCCACTCTGCCACTTCCTTATATTCCCCTCTTGCCACTGGTCTGGACTTGTAATGGTCAGTATGTTGAAAAATGACCAAGTCTGTGGAATAAACACTGGGTCGTACGTGAGACCCCAGCTGTGGAGCTGGCACCGAGAGGACAGGCAGGGGCAGGATGAAGGCGGCTGAGAGTCACAGCCTGCTCACCTGACTCCTGCTCGGTGGCCTCGGCACATGGCATTGCATGCTACACATGCATCAAAGCCCGAAGGAGCCTCTGCCGCTGGAGGCACCTGCCCCAGGCATGCACGCCAGGACTCACGCTCGCTCGCTCTGCCCTTCTGGGGACATTAGGGACTGGCCTTTGACAGGATGCAACACACCAGGAAAACAGATGTCATCACAGCAAGTCTGAATGGATTTATGAAAACCATGTATACCAAACATGTTGAGCGGACCACCAGCACACTGCATGTCGCGACGTCTATCTTCCCCGGTACACGGTACTCAGGGACGAGAGCCATCGGTGCACGTCAGCCCGTCTTGGGCAGGTGGGTGCTGCAGTGACTCTCTAGGGGAGGTGCCACGATGGAACACTAAATGCTGACGCCAGAAGGCCACCGCTGCACTGTCCCCTCCTGCCCCCCCCCCCCCCCCCCCCCCCCCCCCCGTCTCAACCCTAGGCCTCCCGCCCCCACGCCTCTCCCCCACACGTGCATGTGTATCTTTACATGAACGTGCCCGTTTCCTGTTTGGAAGGTATGTCCCATAGGCCTTCATACAAACACAGTATTTGTGACAACTCTCCTGTGTGTCAGGCTTTGTTTAGCACGTGGAGGAAAAACTGTGATCACCAAATAATGAACCTTCTAATAAAATGAGTATTACAGTTACTTGCTCTGAATTTTGGGGACTGAGAATTTAACTTCATGTTGGTTTTGAATGCTAAGGGGTATTTTCTAAGCAAAGAAAACATAAGGATTTGTTTCCATAACCATCCCAAGGCTGATCCAGGCCCTCCCGGGCAGTGCTGACGCGGCGAGCAACGTGCAGCCCGTGTGCGGTCCCTGCACGTGCACTCTGAGGAGGCCTTTCTCTTACACACCCAGTCAGGGAACGTGTCCCAGGACCCTGAGGTAGCCAGTCATAACTAATCACCGTGTTCCAAGATTAGTTCTTGATCTTTGAGTTAAAATGACCAACTCACTTTTTTTTTTTTCCTCTTTTTTTTTTTTTTTTTTTTTAAAGCTGAGCCATCCTGCCACCTGTTGGCAGCTCAGCTCAGGCCAGGCATCAAACCGCTGTTGCTCAGAGCTCACACTCTTGAGCTCTTAACCAACTGAGCCACTCGGCCAGCCTGCGACTCACTTTTTTTATCCAAAAAGTAAAACATTACAAGAATAAGAATTCTGGAGCACTCTATAAATTACAAAGCCTTAACTCAGAATCTCTGAAACAATTTCTCTACAAACAGAATAGTTAAAAATATTTCAGTAAAAAAGCTATGTGTGTTCTTATGTGTAAACAGAACTATGAGAAAAACATCGTATTTTGAGGAAATTTATTGTTACATTTTTTTGCAGTAATAGATGAGGCAAAACTATCTCCTGTTTCTCCAACATTCAATAAAAAAGACAATAATCAAGGATAACAGTGAAATTAAAATACAAAATTACAAAAGCTAAGGTTTGGAGACAAAAATGACTAGGCTCTATGTGTAGAAAAATTGCAAATGGTTTTAGTTTAGCCTTGTAAATAGCTACCTTCTTCTCTGGTTATGACGATCGCAGCCCTCCGAGCTGGGCGCCTGTGACACCTCTCTCCTGGGCCTGGCCCAGCGGAGCTGGTCAGGGGCCCCTGCTCAACAGTCACAAGCTCTCATTACGTACGTGAACGTGAACCAGCAAATGTATCAAACTGTTTAAAGGAAAAAAGCACTCACTGACGGGGTCGGGAGGGCAGTTCAAACACTGCCATCCGTTAGTGCCACCAACCCGACGGCGGCGGCCCCGCCTGAACCATGAAGAACACCTACCCGCTGGTGAGGCGTGGCCTGGCTCCTGACAAATCTCTGAGCCCAGCACAGCGCCTGGTAAGGGGCGCTCCCAGTCACCTCCCGCCCCATGAAGCCCATCGAGTGTTCGCTTCCCTTTAAGCCACGTCGCCGGCATGGGTCCTGGGTCACAGCCTTTCGGTTTATGAAGAGCCACAGGAAGCATTACAAAAACAACTTTTTCCAACCAAAGAAAGGGCTAAAACCCCCGCGAACACCGCCACACAGCCTGAGCACCAAAAGCGATTTTCATGCTGTCTTCTCCTTAAAACCATGGGACCACAAGGTGACTCCGGAGCAGGTTGCCTCCTCCCTGTCCTTCTGGGTCAGCATCTGCCACAACATGCAAGTTTTTCCGGCTTGCTGATAATGAGCCAAGAGATGCAAAGGAGCGGGGACAGTGTGGCCTTAGGACAAAGGCCCTAGGATGTGTGATTAAACCACAGTGACATTCTGGTACCAGCTACAGAGGAAGCTTTTTCTTTTAAATGCTAAGGAAAGTCCTAAATACATGAGACAGACTTTTTAGTAGCGTGACACACAGCGGGGACCAGTTGGAATGCAATGCGTTTTATACACAGTGACACCTGGCAGGTGACTGGACCAGCGCCCTGAGCGTCAGGGCCACCAGCTCCCAGCCTCCTGCAGTGTCACCAGTGAGAGGCACGCCTGCCAGTGCGTGCTTGTGTGTGCATGACCAGAAAGAGCCCTTGATAAGGACCTAGAGGAAAGCTGACAGGGACTGGCTGGCTGAAGGCATCAGGGTCATGGCAGTTTGGGGACACCCAGGTCCCTCCAGGGTCTGTGGGCTCCCGGAAAGCTCAGCTGTGGGGTGCCCCGAGCAGCTGTGCGTTAACGAAAAGGCATGCTGGTGACCTTACCAGCTTTCCAAGGCCCAAGAGGAACAGGAAGCTCTCTACAACTTCCGGTGCAGCCAGCTGCAGGTGTGAGAAGATGACGTGTAAGATGGAAAAATCACCTGCATGGCCAGGCGGTTTTCGGCTCCGCCAGTGGGCGGAGCGAGGGCAGGGCCGTGTGCACAGGGGGAGGGGACAGTCACTGTGGTACACCGTTTCCACGCATTTCCAGCCCATGCTATGTTCCTGAGCAACATGACAAGGCAGAAAGGACAGTGCACGCTGGGGGGCATTAAGGCAAGACCACGCCTGTGGGGCTCCCGCTCCCATCCTCTGAAGCTGGGAACCCTGGCTTCATCTGACATGCCTGGATCGGGGCCTCTCAGGAAACGGGCACAGGAGTTTTAAAAGGCAACTCGTTTACTTTGGGAAGTGGCAGTGAGACCCCCTGGGGGGCTCCGAGTTAGCAGCATGAGTGCACACGTGACCTCCTACAAGCTACCATTAGGCAAAGCTTGGGTTAGTCTGTCTCACTGAGGACTTGCCAGTTAGAGAGAAAAGCCGTCTGCGAGGCCAGCTGGTTTGTGTTTGTCATAAGAGGGTGTGCGAGCGTGCGCACACACACACACACACATTGTGTCAGAAAAGGAATAAAGTTTCTGTAAAAGAAAGCCGTGTTATGCGGTCTTACAGGTCAACACCAAAGAGATCACTTGGACTCAGTAGTTTACCAGCCCCCGGCTTCAGTAGCTCATCAGTGTCCATGTCCTCAGCTCCAAGCGGTGGTGTGGCCGGCGGCGCAGGCGGCATCCGCGGCCCGGGTGCTCAGGCCCGGGGGACGGTGCAGTAGGAGCTCTGAGCAGTGGCCGCGGGGAGGCCTCACTGCAGCATGATGTCCTTCAGGTTGTCCTGCAGGATGGTGTCCTTCACAGCATGGAACACGAAGCGGATGTTCTCAGTGTCTATGGCGGTGGTGAAGTGGTGGAAGAGCGGCTTGCTGCGGTTTCTTCTCTTCCGGTCGAAGCACTGGACCAGGTAGCGCTGGACGTCCTCCAGCCGGTGGGGGTCGCCCTTGAAATCGGGGAAGTGCTTCTTGATACTGACGGTCTTCACCTTCTCCACCAGGAGGTCCATCTTGTTGAGGAAGAGGATGATGGAGACGTTGAAGAAGAGCTTGTTGTTGACGATCGTCTCGAAGATGTTCATGGACTCGACCAGCCGGTTGGTGCGCCTGTCCTCCATGAGGACCTGGTCGTACTCACTAGAGGACACCATGAACAGGATCGATGTGATCCCGTCAAAGCACTGGAACCACTTCTGGCGCTGAGACCGCTGGCCACCCACGTCCACCATCTTAAAGGGGATTTTCTTAATAACAAAGTCATGTTCCACAATGCCCTTGGTGGCTTTCCTCGCCAGCAGAATGTCTTGCTTACTAGGAAAGTAGTTCTGTAAAATATAGGACAAGGGAGAGACTTAGGAGAGGAAGAGAAAATGGGTGGAAGGACAGACCGGCAGGCTGACTTCTGCGAGAAGTCGAACCAAATACCAGAAGCAATGTTCATTTATAACATTGGAAATGTACCACAAAACAGGAAGTGAAGGAATGAAATAGCTCATTTCAAAATGAGCAGAGGCTCATCAGTCTGAGGACGTCACCAGAAGGCTCACCGTTAGGTTCTGATGTAAAGCCTCATCCATTTTCTTCTCCACAGGAAACTGAACATCTTTTTTTGGTTTCTGCATCATAGCTACCTTTTAATTTTTCCAAAATCTAGGGCATATGCATCGCAAAGCCTTACTACGAGCCCATTTAATTTAGGTTTGCAATGCTACCTAAATGTATTCTGCAGTATTTAACACATTATTCAGGGAGAACTCCTGGAGTCCTTAGCGACACACAGGCAACTGGGGCACATCTGACACACGCGGAGTCTGCGCTATCACAGAGCCTCCTGCCAACCCTGCCAGAAGCACTCACGCAGCAGTCTGCAAACCCAGATGGGGAAGACGGCGCCTCTAGGACCCAGCCGCCTATTCACAGGGCAGATGGGACAGGAGCCGCTTCAACAACAGCAGGATGAAACAAAACCCAATAGGAGAAATAAACCAGTTACCACAACAAAGAAATTGAAAGAAAAAGAAGGATGGAGGGAGAGACCTACAGATTAAATGTCGGCGATGTGGACCACATGTGATGCATGGACTAGATCAGGACGTTGAAAACATGAATGAGATAATTGGGAAAACCCCCAAACTGACTGGATATTGGTTGGTATTAAGGAATCATTGGTAATTTTTAGGAGCAACATGGTATTGTGGTTATGACTTTGGAGTTTTATCTTCGGAGACACACTGCAAAATATTATTGATGAAATGGTATGACAACGGGCTTGTTCCTGGGGGCGGGGCTGATGAAACCAGATGGGCCCGAGCGATAACTGATGAAGCTAGGGCTTCATTATACTCTCCATAATTGCAGACGCTTGCAATTTCCACAACAGAACGTTAAAGGAAACCCCCACGTACTCATGTCTCCTTTATGGGGTCTGGGCGAAGAGACTCCTGCAGAAAACTACCTTACACCTTAACTTGGCCGTGACTGAAGGAGTGTGGGCAAGACGTGGGAACTTCCTATATGCCCTTGAGCGTGCTTCCCTTCCTCCCAACACAATACAGGTGTGAGCAAGAGGCACCTCCCATGAGCTGGTCAAGGCTGCCCGCACAGCCAACATGGCTCCCAGGTGTGGCCAGCGTGGACGGGCCCCTTGCACTGCTCTGGGCTCCACACAAACATTTTCTAACCCCGGTCAGATTCTTGGGGCAGGGTCTTTACTCACCAGCTGACCAATCCGGTCCAAGTTATCCAGAAAGTACTTCACCGATTCACCCTGTCACGAAAGAAAAATATACACAGCTCAGTGAATGTATAAAAATTAATAACATTTTTTCAAGTTAAAAAATGCAGTTTCTTTGGATCTGCCTCCAAGATGCAAACTGAGACTGTTTTTCAAGTGCCCCTGCTTGATTCTGGTGATGGGCAGGGAGGGTGCTGGCCGCTGGGACCCGGCTGCTGCCTTCCTCTGCAGACAGCGGCTGGCCTGCCCTAGGGGTAGGGCCGGAGCTACAACTGTAGCTTATGCTCCTGTGACCAGTCTGTTTCTAACAAAGATGACCCACTGCATTCTCGACACAGTCTTCGAGATAGTGAATCTTTAAGAGAACAGGCAAAAGACCAGATGTTTTCCTGTTTCTAGGAACAGGCCTAAACCCGCATTACTCCACACATTTGTGCGGCCGGGCTACAGCCTTTAATTTGGATTTCTGTGGTAGAACGACATGTTCTTCTTCCCCTCAACGTTCTCCGCACTGAATGTCCATACGGACTGTCCCCTGGCTGGCCGCGCACCTTTAGAATCGTCCAGGTCCTGTTACAGGAAGCGCTGACCCGCCACGTGTATGGCACTCCCGGGGTGAGAAGCGCCTATTGGCACTGCCACGTGACTTAATGGAGCTAAATGCAGGTGTGGTCAGTGAAAAGCACGCGGGCTTCCCTTCAAGAGGACGATGAAAATTCATGACTCTCCCTCCTGCTCCCTCCCTGACACACACACAGAGGTTGCGGCTCTCCGTTCACAGGAACCTGGCTCTGACTGGAGACAGACGAGGACAGTCCTGGGGTTCTCACGCTCCCTCATGTAAGGCTCTGAGGGAGAGCTCCCCTTGGAAAGTCCATCTCAATTCCACATTCTCAGGAAAGTGTCAGAAGTGGCAAGGCCACCAACTGGCATTCTCGGCCTCTAAGGAGTAAAGATCAATGGGGAAGTGTGAGGTGACAGCTCGAGTCTGTGACTTCATGAGAAAGAGGAAAAAGGAGATGAAGAAGGAGAGGAAGCAACCAGCTCCCGAGTTCTCTTCCCCAGTTGCCCCAAACAGACCCAAAGGAAAAGACCAAGGAGTAAATTTCCCTTAGTGAAGAATCAAACTCCCCATTTTAAAATGAAGGCCTTTGGATGATTCAAAAGACAGCATTCTGTTTACGGGGACAGAAACGCACACTTTCTCTGTGAGAGCGCGGAGGAGGAGGGGGCGCTGTGGAGCGCTCTGGCTCCGGGCAGTCTGCCTTGGAGAGGTGAGCGGCCGCAGTGGAAAGGCCCCAGAGCTCCGGGTGCAGGGAGGACACCTCGCTCCCGGCACCAGCCTCTGCCACGTGACGCAGGCCTCTCCCACTCCACACACAGCTCTTCCCAGTGGGCAAGGCCACGGTTGGGTAGTGGGGGAGGTGTCCGGCCTGTCGGGCCGGCTGTGTCCGTGTCCTTGTTTTGTCTGCACATCCCGCCTCCTCCCACGCTGGACAGGAAACAGCTGCTGAGGGGAAGGGCTGCTGGCGCCCACAGCAGACCTACCTGATCTGTGACTCGTCTCACCCTGAAACTCTCCTCTTTTACTTCCTCCCGCCTCTCACTCAGGGCCTTTGGAGCTTAAGAAGCCTCGAGACTGACCCTTCAACCACACACGCGACGGCCACACTGGACGCAGTGTAACTGAGACCTCAGCCACCACCAGCACAGCCATGACAGAGCTGGCAGTCTCACCAAGTTAACTGTCTGCCAAAGTCTCACCAACATTAACTGGTGAATATAACAGGATCTGGAGTCCCTAAAACAATATTCATCATGTCTAGGATACAACTCAAAATTACTCAATGTGGGCAGGGCCAGGAAAATGGACTCATCATCAAGGGAACCAGTGATCGATAGACAGCAACTCACATAACCCAGATAGTGGAATTATCAGACACTTTCAAGCAGCTATTATCGTTAGGTTCAATTAGGTAATAAAATGCCTATAATGAATAAAGCCATTAAAAAATCTTAGCAGATAAACAGAAAACATAGCCAAATGGAAATTTTAGAACTAAAATCTATAGTATCCAAAATGAAAACTTTAATAGGTAGACTTAATAACAGACTGGCGATGACACAGAAAAGAACTAGTGAATTCTGACATTAGATTAATAGAAATTAGCCAATTTCTATTTTTCCTAAGAGGAAAAAAACCATTAATAAAAGATGACAACACTAGTATCTGTGGGGCAACTTCAAAAGGCCTAACATACTTTAACTGGAACCCAGAGAACAAGGAGAATCAGGCAGAAAAAAATGCCTTGTATTAAAAAAGCAGAAAACTTTCCAAATTTGGTGAAAGACATAAATTTACAGATTTCAAGAAGCTCCCCAAATTCCAAACACAGTAAGTGTGGGGGAAATCACACCAAGGATATTAGACGACACACTGCTAAATAACCCATGGGACAAAGCAGAAATCACACTTTTCTGGTCCAACATGTAACCAGCTTAGAAGTTGTCACACCAGTCCTCACAGCAAGGAAAACGGTGAACAAACTGAGAACCAACAACTCATCTTAGAGCCATCAGAGAACTGACGTTACAGGGCACACTGCAACCAAACAAGGGAGACAGGTGAATACAGAGAATTACAGCTTATGGAAACAGAAGATGAGGCTGGAGCCAGCAACGGACACATGATGCCCAGTTTTCAACAGAAAATGACAAGATAGGCTAAAAGGCAGAAATCCCAGGGAAGAGACAAAGCATCAGAACCAGACTCAGGTATGGCAGACATTTTGGAAGTAACAGATTGTAAACTGAAAATAATTATGATGAATGTGCTAAGGGCTCTAATGGAGAAAGTGGGTAACATGCAAGAACAGACCGGTAATGTGGGCAGGGAGATGGAAGCTCCAAGAATCAAACGGAGATGCTGGAGACCAAGAGGCACAGGTAACCCCGACTTGCAATTGGCATCTAAAGTGTGTGTGTGGAGCAGTCTTGTGGGATCCAGCCCTGAACCCACACGGGGGATCTGATGCCATCGCCAGGGACAGTCAGAACTGATTGACACTGCAGGACACCCAGATGTTGTCTGGAGACTCTGAGAACCACACATCTGGTCACAGGAGGGTTCTGTACAAGTGGTAAAGCAGACACAGGACTGTGTTTTTCCATACAAGTCAAACCCAACAATACATAAAATGATAATACATCAATAAGATAGAAAAAGAAAACATGTAAGGAGGAAAAACACGAACATTCAACAGATGCAGAAAAAGCATTTGATGAACGTCAACATCCATTTGTGGCTGAAAACTCTCATCAAATTATGTAAAAAAAGAACTTTCTCAATCTGATAAAGGGCATCTACGAGGATGTAAACCTACAGCTAACATCACAATTAGTGATGAAACGCTGAATATGAGATCAGAGTCCAGAAATAATCCACACACAGATGGCCAAAGAGTTTTGAAAAGTTGTCACAGTAACTCACTGGGGAAAAGGGGAGCCAATAAACGGTGCTGGAAAAGCTGGTATCTGTACGGGAAAAAAGAGAACACAGACCCTATCCAAGTCATACACAAAAACTAACTCAAAATGGATCACAGACCTACATGTAAAGACCAAAACTACACAGACTTGGAAAAAACATCTGGGTAAACATCTTTGTGGTCTTGGGCTGGGAACAGAGTTCTGTGCTGGCAGCATTTTCAGGTGAGCTCAGCAGCACATGCCCATCTACAGTCTCCTCCCCTCGAGCAGGCGGGGCCAGCACTCCTGTGACGAGGCTATTGTGGGTGGGTCTCATCGAATCAGGTGGGCCTTTTCACAGAGGCGCTCCCTGGACGGAAGCAAGCAGCCATGTTGTGAGAGGAGGGCAGGCCCTGGGAGCTGAGAGTGGTCTCCAGCCAGTAACTAGTGAAAAAACAGAGACCTCAGCCCAACAGCTGCAAGGAAATGAATCCTGCCAGTGACAGGCGGGCTGGACAAGGACGAGCCTCAGGTGGACTGCAGCCCACCGACACCTAGACTCAGCCTGGTGAGACCCCGGGAGAGGACCGGTGAGCCCTGGGTGCCAGGACTCCTGACCAGTGCACCGTGAGAGGCGATTCATGTGTGTGGCTGTGTAACTTGCTACGCTGTAATCATCTGTTAGCCAGCAACAGAACCAATACATTTCTTCAGGGAAAACCCCACAAACCATAACACTTCATCTTCACTCGTGTGTCCTCAGCTCCAACAGTGTCATGCACTCAGGACTGAGTGCTCGCTGGTGAGTGAAGGTCTGCATCTTTTCAAAGCTGACTCTCTTAACGCTAGCTTAGACATGATTCCCTTTAATAACTCAGAGAGCCCTTGACTTCTGGGTGCTGTCAAAGTCCCATCTAGAAAAGCTTGAATGGTGGTAATAAGGAGTGACCCTCCCTCACAAACAGAGCTGCCTGATTAACATAAAATAAAGCGCTAAAAACCTAACGGACATCTGAAAAATCTCTAGTCAGTCATTAGCTAACTCGAAACCAATGGGATGAGTCAGGAGCTGGTTTTCTCAGGCTCTTTAGGGAAAGCTTCTATAGTTTTACTAGCTTATTCAAATAAAACAATGAACCACCTCCTCCCCATGCAACATCTGCCAAACTACCAATATTTACCGTGTTAGAAATTCAAACTGAGAGAATGAAGAAATACAAGAATATACAAGCACATATCTAGTCAGCCATCATGATGGCATCGCTGTGCCATGTGGCCTCTGGGAAGTCCAGTGTACACGTGAGTGAGAGTGAAAAGGCAAATCACGGCTCCGTATCACTGGACACAGGTCACCCCGCCCACATGGTGCGAACCACCGCCCCGAGACGGCTCCCAGCAGCAGAATCATCGAGGCCAAAGCTGGAAACTCGAGTTCAGTGGACACACAAACAGAAAAGCACCTGGTGCTTCAAGGTTGGAGTGAAAGGTCAGCAAGAAGGCCTCCGTCATCACTACGTAAGTTGAGTATGTGGCTGAGAAAAGGATAGAAGCACTGTGATTGGGTACGTGTGCCTTCTGCCTGTGGGGCTGCTCTGCTCTTTCCTATTCTCCATGTCTTTGCCTTGGGGAAGAAGTAGAAAATGTTGACAGGTGATTAAATAGATAGTAAATTACAAATTATTCAGGATTTCCAAGTAGAGAGATCACTTTTACCCAAACAAATTACTCAGGTTGGCTTTTCTAAGTAGCGCTGCCTTCTGTAAAGTCCATGGACGGCACTTTCTACACAACCTCGCATCAGCCCCAGCGTTCCCCTCATCACACCAGTGCCATGCCAAGTCAGCGCGTCAGAGCACGCTTATCATTGATCAGCGAATAAATGCGAGCAGTCAGTCCCACTGGTGTTTCCCAGACGCCACGGGAAGCACTGCGAGCTAAAAGTGCCCGCTACCCAACAAGTTACCACTGTGGCTTTCCTCAGTTCTGGGCGCAGTTTATTCTTCATCCCAAAGACACACCTGTGACATAATGGCCAGTCGCCATGTTTCTCACGGACATTACGTCCGAGCCTGTGAAGGCCCAGCCACGCACACACCCCACACGCCCCACACATTCTGCAAGTAGCACCGGAACAATCTTTTAAAACCTGCCTCTGTCCCTTTAAGTCTTCCCAACCCCTCACCCTCCAAATCCACGTTCACTTCCTTCTACTGGCAGCGTATCCCCGGAGCTAAGTTTAGCTGCCGCCATTTCTAATCTTCCCTCCAGGGACATCCGCAGGCCTCTGCTGGTGGAGCCACCTCGCAGCACCGCCAGACACTTGCTCCGCTGGAAGAATCGAATCAGAGACATGATGAAGACCAGCTGCCAAACCCCTGTGGGGACGGGGTCCCTCCTCACTGGGGCGGGGGACACTCTTCTGTCTCCAACCTCCCGCACTGCAGTTCATTCCACCCTCTCCAGTCTTGACAACAGGCCTGGTCAATCCTCACCGTCCATGTCTCATTTTGGGACAGCTTGTTGTTTTGGACCCAAAACAATAACATTTAAATGGAGTCACAGACCTCACAAAACTCCATCCATTTCCTCCATCACCTGGATCTTAACTGTGGGAACCCTTTTCGAGTTAGACTAATAGGAGAAAAAAGCAATTTGCACAGAAGTTCATGGGCAGTTCAAGGCCCAGCGCTGCGTCTTCCCTGTGGGACGCAGACCAGCTCTCTGCCCCAGTCTCCTCTGCTAAAAAACCAGAATGATAGCCCCTGAGCTGTCCCCAGACTGGCACAGGGACACAGAACGGGCTCTCACATGCGACCAGCCCTCCTGCACACCGGTTCTGACGGGGGCTGACGTGAGGACAGAAGCGAGACATTACAGAAGGAGTTTAAAGAGTGCTTCTGCAGCCGGGGGACGAGTGCCTCCGGAGCCATCACCAGCTCATGGATTTAGTTTTGAAGGACAGAAACAATTCCCACTTCGCACACACGTTTCCAAAACCAGCTTCTCAACCTGAAACGCAAATAAAATTTCACTTGATTTACAATTTGGCAACTACTGGTTCTTCCTTTACGTAGGCTTGAATTTGCTAAAAGCCACGCTCATGAACAGTTGCCCAAATAGGCTGCTGGAAAACAAAACCGCCAGCACTGTTGTAAAGAAAGTGAACAGACAGCAATAAAAATACTGCCTTTATGATTTTGGTGGTTGTGAGTGCCAAGCCGCTCCTCAGATCACTGCTTAAAATGCAGCTCTCCACCCGTGCACGTTGTCCCATCTGTCATACCCACAAGTGCCAGACCTTAGGTGCCCACCAGCCTGGCCGCCACCAGAGCCTGACATCACTTGCCCTCCTGACAAACATCACACACTCATGAACACTGCGGCTCTACCCTCATTCCTTCCCACAACCACCACCGCTGCCTCCAGTCGCCTGATGAAAAAGGTAACGCAGTGGAGAAACCCGTGAAATAAGGCATGCCAAGAACACTGATTCAAAACATCCAAAAGTTCTGACTCTGAGGTTGGGAAGCTGAACACTGGCTTCATTTCTCAGAGTAGTTCTGAGGGCCTTGCGTAGTGAGTGCCCAGCTGACAAATGCTCCACAGGGATTTGATTTCTCTAAGGTCACAGCTGGTCCCGCTGGCTCAGCACAACCCACTCATGCGGCTGGATAACAATGCCAGTAACAGCTTCTCGGTCACTGCGTTACGCCAGGCCCTGTGTTACGCACTTGCCACATATTATCTCATTTAATCCAAACAGTGCAATAGTCCCATTTTCCTGGCTGAAGAAACCAGCGCTTAGCAGGTGACTTGCCTAAGGTCCAAAAGCTGCTCAGCTCCAAAGGCCGAGCTCTGA
This sequence comes from Hipposideros armiger, assembly GCF_001890085.2. NCBI lineage: Eukaryota > Metazoa > Chordata > Mammalia > Chiroptera > Hipposideridae > Hipposideros > Hipposideros armiger. The sequence goes on from NW_017731383.1 coordinate 1,746,182, forward strand.
ACCACCCCGTGCCCGTGCCCAGCTGAGTCGAGCAGGACTGACCACCAAACACGATGTGCCAAGTTTTGTGTTTAAGGGTTAAGTCCGACTGCACTTCCTAAAAATGTAAAAACCAGAACAAGGATAGCAATCCATTCCCGATATGACCAGACTGCCAAGGAGAGGACGGATCCCGTGGCTGGGCCGAGCTTTAAAGCCAGCCACGCACCCCCCCCCCCCCCCGCCCTTGCTGGTGGAAGAGAGCCAAAATGAAGGGGTCAGTGTGCCCCTCGGCTAGATGTTTACCCGGCCTTATCCTCCCCCACTCGGGCTGAACAAAAGGGACAGAGAAGGGTTGAAAGCTGCCTTCTCTGCCAAAAACTGAGTCATCTGCAGCTTGGCTCTCTGGAGCTCGAAAAGGCAAGCCCTGCTCATGGAACCAGCTCGGGCCGCGGCTGGCTGGGAGGACAGGGAGACAGGAGGCCAGAGGCAGGGATGCCCCAGACGCTCCGCATAAAGAGCCCTTGTGCTTCTCGCCCTGGCTCCCGGGCCCGGCGCGCCCAGGCCGCAGCACCACTGACCAGCACCGCCCTCCGCAAACACTCTGACCTTGTACTTGCTGAGCCTTTGTCCCTCCTTCCATAATCATTTCTTAGATGTCCTGCTGACAACAGGTTAGCAGGACTCTGTAAGAGACGGGCCACCAGGGTGGTGTAAACGCCAAGGGTAACTCACAGGAGCACATCCGAGAGAAACCGGGGAGAGGGGAGTCCTGTCGCTGCAGCACGAATGCCAGCCTGCACGCAGCAGAGTGCTTCACCTGGCAGAGAAAACAAGTTCCAGCACAGGTCGCCCACAGAGGGTTTCTTCTGTCAGCCCTGCCAGCCGCTGGGTAAAGCTCCCGACCGTGCTGGGCCCTGGCTGCACTGCAGTCCTGTCAGGTGGGAGGGAGCCTGATAGGCGTGTGCTGACTGGTTTTTCAACTCCCAAAGGCCCTGTGATCTAAAGCTGGCTCCAAACCAAAGAGAATTATTCCAAGCTCTAAAATACCTGGAGAGAGCTGCCATGAGAACACTTACATTTCTCAAGGTAAGCATCATAAAGAAGGTTCTGGAAGCTGGCACCCACTGGTACCTGTGTTGTCGTATTCACTACTGGATCGTGCCATGTACTTCAAAATTTGGCACTTTCACTCAGGTGAAAATTCACTCTTAATTAACCTAAAAAAAAATCACATTGGTAAACCTCTGCCTTAAAAACAATTACCTTACAAAACAAATCGGGCTGCACAAAATGATCTTTATTTAGGTTCTGGTCTGTCACCAAAGGACATGAGTTAATACAAGATCAGCCATCAAAACCATCTATAAAAGTAATGTGCAGTTCAAGGCAGAAGGTGGAAAGTCTTATGAAATTACTTTTGTGAAACTGACTGCCAAGCAATTTGGAGATGAGACCTCAGTCAGTATCTAAGAGTCCTGATCGATCTGACTTCTTTCTCTGCAGTCGGAAATGAGATGTGAAACGAACATCCCGTCAGCTTTCCTCCTTCTGGAACCAGTGCCACCAGGGAGAGCTCAGGGCTTAGGCATCACCTGCGAAGTGTCCCCACTGGAGTGTGCTCTTCACGGAGCCCACGAATGCACATAAACCCCAACCCAGGCTGCTTCTGGGGTACCTCCTTAGAACGACACGAGGGGTTTGTTCAGGAGCAGAGCCAAAGGGGACCGCTGGCCACCCACAGGCAGGGCAGCAGGAGCCTACTGGACAGAGGGGACATTTGAAAGGTGTCGATGAATCACTTCTCCAAGCAACATGTTTTCCACCTTCTCAAATGCAGAATTTCACTTGATATTTCCGAAAATTTGTTTTAAGCTCAGCAAACACAATAGTGAACTGAACTGTACGGTTATTTCACAGAATCTTGCTTCTTAAAGCTCTAAGACACAATATTTGACCATAGACTGCACTAAAACTAGATGAAGTTTCTTTTTAAAAGAGGACGTTCACTGGGAAGCCCAACTATAGATTTATATTTAAAAAATCTCCCAAACCAAAAAAGCAGTTCCTGGCGATGAGCCTCAGGTGAGGCCGAGATGAGCGATAATGGGGGGAAGGGGAAGCGTCGCCTGGCTTCCTGTTGCTGACGCCACGATGCTCCCCCGGGAGAGAGACCAGTCACCCCTTTCACTGCAACCATCATCAAGCTCATCATTGCCAAGACAGCCTGATTTGTGTATAACGTTGGATGAGAATGAATAAAATACTACTTATTGTAAAAGGCGTCCCCAAAGACAAACCTTCAGCTCTCTAAGTACCATTGATATAGTTACATTTCCTTTTATAAAGATGCCTAAGAAGGTTCAGAGCAGTGTTGTTCTTAATAGGCAAAGAGTGGGAACCAGCCCCCATGTCCATCCCACGACGGGGGAAGCGACAGAGGGAAATGCGGTTCACCCGCAATGGAACACCCTTCAGCTGTGAAAATGAAGAAACACTGACACGTGCCCCAGCGTGAACGAACAGAGACACATCACACCGTGTGAGAGAAGCCAGGCACGGCAGCCGTGTGTCGTGTGATCCCATTTATGTGACATGTCCAGAAAATGTAGAGAGATGGAAAGGGGACGAGGGGCCGCCTGGGGTTGGGAACTGGGGTGAAGTGTAAGTGGGCACGAGGGACCTCGCTGGGAGGGTGGGAATGTCCTGGACGGGTTTATGGTGAGAGCTGCACGACTTGGTAACTGCAGTAAAAGTCACGGAATTGTACACTTTTATAAAGCTACACAAAAAGAAAGAAGTTTCCACAAAGCCAAGTTGTTTACTCAAGAACGCTCCTGTTTTGCTCAGACGGAGAATCAATCATCCCCATTTACTGTACGCCGAAGTTGTTCAATGCTGGTTCAGGTCTAAGAGCTACAATATTTCGGAAGGGAGACTTTTCAGGTAAAGCCCAATTAGAAAGTCTGGTACAAGGCCTCCTTCCTCTTCGTTCAAGCGCAGCTCTGTAACAAAACAGCAGCAGGAAGTTAACCAGTCCCTGAGTGCCAATTAAAAGGAAACCCCTGAATGGATGTTCTCCCCACGGTGCTGCGTGAGCACCGCAGCACCGGAATGCAAGGGGGATCAGGGCTGCCGTGTACCCTGGAGAGTTTGCACTTGACCTTTCTTCCTGTGCTGATAGAGTTTTGGCCCCACAGAAGCCCCTAAAAAGGAAAGGCTGAAGCAAATTTTCAGCTCAGTAGAGCTTCTAGTCCAGGCATTCCTCTCTGACGATGCTGCCTTGAAGAGCGGCCAGCTGGGGAAGTGAGCGGCACCTTTTCCTGGGGAGCCCAGCACTGCGACAGGCAGGGCACCCTCTGCCAGGAGTCTGCGTAGCTGTGTCTTACCCATTTTTCTCACATTTCTTTACTGTAAAAAATCCTTTTCCACAGAAGACTAAAAGTCTTTTTAAAATTCGGGGAAAAAAACCCTTTACAATGTGCCCTCATGGAAAAAATGGGGAAATCACTATCTTTATAATTTATTAACATTTTGACACCTGATTGGAAACATATTAGGATGTCCGTGTTTTATAACTTTGAAGGAGAGAAATGGCAAGGATTAAGACAAAATTCAGAAGAACACGGTGTGGGAGAGAATAATAAAGTAAATGTGCCTGGGTGAGAGGCAGACTGGCGTTCTCAGAACGCCTCTTACTACTTTTCTTAAGTTGAAATGATCTCAAAACAAAAACAAGAAAAACAAAAAACCGGAGACACTCTGTTCTTGTGAACTTGAGTACAAATGCTATCTGAGGAAGGTGGTTAGCAATATTTCAAAACGCCAGCCAATGAAACGCCTGTTGGGTCTGTTTTGAGATTCTCTTTTGTGGGCAGTTAGTTGGCCGGACGGGCCCTCTCTGCAGAAGGGCTAGTGTGATGCTTTCGGGGGTCCCAGGCAGGACCGGTTGTGTCTGCCTGTGCATACACTGAGCTGTGACGAGGGCTCTGGGGGGTGGGGAGGACGAAGCCAGAGCTCCCAGGAGGCACCGCGCATACCCTTTCTGGAATCTCCCAGGCTGCCCCCGCCCAGTGTCCTTTCTGGTTTCTTGTCACTGAGAAGTGCATCTGATGTTCTGGAAATTTGCCACCTGGATTACAGTTGAGATTCTGTGTGGAGCTTATTCGTTCAATTATTTGAATCCTCCAAGCCATTCTGATGCCATTTTTGACGATTGTCACATGGACGCCACTTTATAGCTCTCAGTCCAGACTCCTCTCTGCTGGCATCTGGACAGCAGTTTTCACTTGTTCCTAACATACAAATGAATTATTTTCTCTACCGTGGTTTAGGGATCCACATTCATACTTTTATTTGACTTAATGCTAAAGAATTTCCTCTCATTCAAATATTTTGTTAAAATCATAACTTTTCTAATATTCTTACTTGGAGGAAGGAAACCAGAAACATTTCTAATCCAGTGCCCATCAGCTGGTTTATCAAAGCCAAGGTTTGTCCTCTGAGCTGGGCTTGCATCTGAATGCATTCAGCTTCCTTTGTTTCTCTGAAAACTGAGAGAGTTGAATAAGCCACAGTTGGGTACCAGTGCCCAGGCATCTGAAGTTTCCCCTTGGGGTTCTCACAGCAGGTGCCAATGAATCCTGAAGGCGACACAGAGATTAATTACAGCTCTGGCCCAGTCCTCTTAGTGAATGAAATCCGTGGAGGCTTAAGGAAGCTTTAATTATTTAAATGCTTCTGTTCGGGCTGAAGGCACAGTGCTGAGATAGGTCTATTGCATTCTGTATGGCGAAAAAGTAACGATCTGTATGTGCCATGAAGAAAATGAAAGCATTTGCTTTAAGGAAAGGGAATCATAACCCTAGGAACTTGGTTCCCAGGAACCCCAACTAACTTTCCAAAATTTCAACCCTTGACATTTATAATCACTTTCATTAAAAGTTAAGGGAAAAAAATAACACCAACTTTGCCACACCGATGGCAAAAGTCAATACAAGAAGATTCTGTTACATGAACGAAGGATTAGGAAGGGGACAGTAAGAACTCTCTAAGCTTGAGAGCTCACGTCTGAATTTGTGACCCAAACATTCATGTGGCCCATGCAGGGATCAGACCGGCAACCTTGGTGCTCTGAGCACCATGCTCCAACCAACTGAGCTAACCTGTCACCCCAAGAGATTTTTGATTACTGATTAAATATCCTTACTAGTTATAGGTCTATTCAGATTTCAGATTTTCTATTTCTACATGATTTAGTCTCAGTAGGTCTTGTGTTCCTAGGGATGTGCCCATTTTAGCTAGGTTACCTAATTTGCTGGCATACAATTGTTCATAGTATTCTCTTGTAGTTTTTATTTCTGTAGACATAGAAGTAATGTCCCCACTTCATTTCTGATTTTGGTAACTGGAATCTTCTCTCTTTTTATCTTAGTTCATCCAGCTAAAGGTTTATCAGTTTTGTTGATCTTTTCAAAGAACCAACTTTTGGTTCTCTGACAGGGACGTGTGTCAATGGGGGAAGGGTCCCTGTTGGCCTCGCAGTGGATGTGGCAGTGTGGGTCTCTGGTCCTGTTGGGGTGATAACGCCATGAGACGTTGGAGTGACAAGAGGACGTGGCAAAGCTTGGACCATGAGTGGAAAGAGTGCTGTGGGGTCGTGATGGAGTTGGGACAATGTTGGTGGTCTGGAAGGATGTTTCCGTGGGTGGACCTGTACTGTGGGACTTGGTGGACTGAAGAAACCAGTTCTTCACTGGTTTTCTATTTTCTAGTTCATTTATCTCTGCTATTTTATTTCCCCCCTTCAGCTAGGTTGGAGTTTAGTTTGGTCTTTTTCTAGTTATTTAAGTTGTAAAGTTAGGTTGATTTAAATTCTTATTTTTTTTTTTTAAAGATTTTATTGGGGAATTGGGGGAGGGGAACAGCATTGGGGAATTGGGGAAGGGGAACAGACAAGTTGCTGTCGTTTTGTTCTTCAGTCTAGTTGTGGAGGACGTTGCTTCACTGGCCCATGTTGGTATTATCATTGCGCTCTTCCCGGGTGAGGCAGGTCGGTTGCTGGCCACTGGATGACCGCTCACGGCAGCTCTTGGCAGCCCCACTGCAGTCTACGCCATCACCGGCGACTCAGGGCAACCCAGCTCCAGGTCGAGCTGTTGCTCACCATCTTAGCTGTAGAGGGCAGTGTCACTGGCCCCCATGTGGGATCCGAACCGGGGCCCTGCTGCTCAGAGCTGATGTCCCAAGCCAGCTCTTAACCAACGCGCCACTTGGCTGGCCCCACATCATGTATTTTGATGGTCTGTCATGAGGTACATGAATGTTTATAGCTGTTATATCTTCTTGTTGTATTGAACGTTGTATTAATATGGAATGTGTTTCTTTGTTTCTTGTAGCCTTTTGTGATTTAAAGTCTACTTTGATATTAGTAAAGCTACCACCCTACTCTCTCTGGTTACTATATACATGGAATATCTTTTTCCATCCTTTCACTTTCAATCTATTTGCCTTTGGGTTTAAAGTGAGTCTCTTGTAGACAGGATATAGCTGGACCACGTATTTTTTATCCACTCTGCCCACCTTCTTTTTATGCACAAAGGGAAATGAGAAAGTTTAAACATTTCACTACAGAAAATCAACTAAACACAAAAGAAGACAGTTGTGCCGGAAATGAGGGCAAAGCAGCGACAAGGAAGGTGTCCATTTAGACTTAGCGATTTGTCTGTCTTTTTATACAAACCACTTTCAAACAGGAATAAAAACAAACTGCAAGAACAAAAATATGTATGAAGCCCTTCGTCATTTCCTTTAAAAAAGACAACGTTGTACATAGTTATGAAGCTAAATCTGCGTTAACGAGCCATGTCCTTTCTTGGGGTTTGGTTTGTGGTACACCTACCGCAGCTGGCACAGAACGCACTCAATATGTGGGTGTCACTATTTATATTATTATTCTCAGTGAGATTCTAAACACTGTGAACTGTTGGGGTCCACACACTGACAGCCCTTTCAAGTTTGGTGGTAATATACTTGCCTTTTATAATTTGGACTTTTTATTACGTTATGAATTATTGCCACTCAATTATGAATTACAAACATTTTAAAATTAAAGTTTTTGAATAATATATGCATATAGTACCAACTTAAAAAAAAAAACTTAAAAAGGGAGCGGGAGCACTGAAGAAAACTATCTCCCCGTTACCCAGCTGCCCTCTCCAAAGGTAACCACCGTGACTAGTTCCTTGGGTTTACAATTTTACTTTAACAGGCTTGATCAAGGTGTCCCTTTCCTGTAGTACACTGCTTCTTCTTTATTTTAAAACCTTGTTTTGGGTTAAATATTACCAGGTACGAGGCCTGACAATTAAGTTCGGGAACTTGTTGCAACGATGTTGCTAACCTTTTTTGAAATCAGAGGGATTTTTCATTATGAAATTGTGCCAACTGGACAGTTCGCCAAGTTTACTATTTGGAAGTGCTGAAAAGGCTGCGGGAAAAAGTTAGACGACCTGAACTTTTCACCAACGATCCATGGCTCTTGCATCACGACAATGCACCAGCTCACACGGCACAGTCTGTGAGGGAGTTTTTAGCCAGTAAACAAATAACTGTATTGGAACACCCTCCCTACTCACCTGACCTGGCCCCCAGTGACTTCTTTCTTTACCCGAAGATAAAGGAAATACTGAAAGGAAGACATTTGGATGCCATTCAGGACATCAAGGGTAATACAACAACAGCTCTGATGGCCATTCCAGAAAAAGAGTTCCAGAATTGCTCTGAAGGGTGGACTAGGCGCTGGTGTCGGTGCAGCTTCCCAAGGGGAGCACTTGGAAGGTGACCGTTGTGATGTTCAGCAATGAGGCATGTGGCACTTTTTCTAGGATGAGTTCCTGAACTTAAGTGTCAGAGCTTGTAAGTTGATTGGAATGAAACAGAGCCAGTCTGAAGTGTCTTGGAAAACTAGGATTTAAGTAGGAAGTTACTATGTAAGCTAAAGAGAGGGTAAAGAATAACATAGAGGAGGAGAAAGAACCTATATGTGGTATCTTCTGAAGACAAGTTCTAGCAGAAGGGGTGTGAATAAAACACTCCAGGGCCAAAACACAGAGGACTCCCTTACGACCACTCATGCCAGCGCCGGCGGGCTGCTCAAGGACCGTGCTCCCTTGGCAACAGCTCTGTGCCTGTCCTTGGCCTGGTGCTCCTGCCTCAGAGCACTTTCACAGACAGTCACGCACTGGACAGCACACCTGGGAGACAGGTAGGGTGGCTCTTCCTCTACTGATAAGGAAACGTGGGCTCAGATGCCGTGTGCAGGCGGCTGAAGTTAGTGGCAGAGAAGGATGAAGCAGGACTGCTGGCCCCACTCTGCTTCCCCCGCCTGCTCGCCGTCCTCAGCTCCCCCGACAACATCTGGGGCAGTGCTAGCCAGCTGCGGTCTTCTGGCTGGAGCACCCTTCTACCATGCCACAGTTGCCATGACACCAGCAAAGGGCAGGAATGAAAACTCATGAGCTCAGACTGGATAGAGAAAGGTATCTCGGAAGAGAAGCGAAAGGATAAAATATTTGAAATACGAGAATTGTGAAAGAGAATGAAAAGGAGAGAGGTGAAAAAGAAGGTGGCTGGGGATCAGCAAGCTGAAAGCAGAGCTTGGCTTATACACCAACACGCGACACTCTCGTCAGAAGCAAACCAAGGGCAGTGGGGCTGGGTTGGGAGGGGCACTTGCGAAGTACTGGCGGCTGCAGTACAGTACTGGCTTCCTTGGCTCAGGCACAGGTGTGAAGCCGGAACTCCAAGGACAGTCGCATTTGGCTTGAGACATGAGCCATCTGTGAGACAGCCAGGCTCGTCCCACCACACGGCTGGGGAAGCACCAACTCGGAAACGAGCTCTGGGGACTTGCTCCACGCCCCAGAATGGTGCGAGTACACACTGCAGTAGACCACAGGCAAGCGGAGTTGCTTCTACATCGCACATGGCTTAGGGGACAAGAGCAAAGCCTCCTTAAAACAAGGGTCAACCAGAGCTACTCGTCCCAGTGTACGGGTCACACCAGGCAGCGCATCCCACCATCAGGCTGGTCGACAGCACGCCACGACTGAACGGGTCACGAGCAGGCGCATGCCCACCCGTGAATAAAACTCACACACGTTCCAACCACAACCAAAACAAAAATGACCTTTAAAATGTTTTCTCAACTACATAGTATATAAGAAAGATAACTGAGGTAGTTCAGGGGATATACTTGTATTTATACCAGGTTTTAATGTTTTATGCATACGTATACACATACTTTTTTCTTCCTAAACAGAAACCGGACACACACACACACACACACACACGCACGCACGCACGCACGCACGCACGCACGCACACGCGCTGCCGCTGAGCCTGTTTCCACCTGATGTGTGACGGACTTTCCATGTCAACACACACAGCTCTTGTCAGCTCTTCTAACGGCAGCCTGACGCGTGGTCCATATTCCAATTTACTCAACCCACACCTACTGGAGGGCGCTGAGGTTATTTCCTTTCGTCTCTGCTTCTATAAGCAATACAACCGACATCCTTTATATATATATAATCTTTGTGTATTCATCTGTTGGGTTGTCGGAAAAGTCATGACGCATTTTTGCAATGAAAAACAGAGAAAAAATACATTATGGCTTTTCCAACAACCCAATAACTATATTCTCCCTTTCAAATTCTTCTTCTTATTGTTAATTATAGCCTAAGAAATGTGCATAAAGGATAAATGTACAATTGTACTGATCAAACTGCCACCACCAAGGCCGAGAAGGAGGCCACAGCCAGCACCCCGCAGCGCCCTCATAACACGCTGCCTTCTGCAAGCAGCCCTTACGCTGACCCTGGCGCCGGTATGCAGCTTCTCCCACACGTATGGCAATGTAATCACCCCGTGCGCATGCGTCACGTGGAGGCAAGCACAGTGCCTGTGTCCTTCCGCGTCTGCCTTTTCTGGGTCAACGTCACGACACTGGGCGCGGGGAGCTGTCCCTCTGATTGCTTTCACTGCAGTCCTCGGAACAAAGACCACGTCTTTGCCTGTGTCACTGCTGAGGGACACTCAGGCTGTCTCCCCTTCTGTTTTCTAAATCGGGTAGACCAATTTACACTCCCGCCGGCACCAGGGTGGGTGGGTTCCTGCTCCTCCACATGCTTGCCAACTCTTGGAACTGTTACAGATTTTCATTTTTGCAAATCTGGTGTACATATAATAAAATCATTTCCTCCTCTCAGTAATGCTGCTCAAGCTTGTAACCCACTTTTTTACTGAACTGCCTACTTCTTGCGAACTTGCGGAAGTTCTTTAAATATTCTGGACACTTTTCCTTTGTAGGTTACGGAACCTGATGGTGTCTTTGGATGAACAGAAGGCCTTAATTTGATGGTGATCAAATTATTAATCTTTTCCTTTTGCATTTTCACTTTTAATGACTTCAGAAATTCTTCCCTGTACCAAGATCATAAATATTCTTTTCTATTACCTCCTAAAAGATACACAGTTTCGCTTTTCATATTTAAGTATCCCTAATTCATTTGAAATGGGGTGTGTAGTGTATGGGAGTCCAATTTCATCGTTCTCTAGTGGTTCCGCTGATTTACTCATTAATTCTGCACCAAGACCCTCACTGTATTGGTTAGTAAAGTTTTTCTGTTCCTTTAAAAAATAATCTTAATATCCCCTTTATTAGAGAAGGGGTTAGCAAACGTTTTCTGTAAAGGTTCAGCTGGTAAATATTGTAGGCTTTGTGACCCACATACAGTTGTCTTTATTGCATACTCTTCTTTTTTTCCCAAGCCTTTAAAAAACATAGAAAACATTCTTAGCTAGGGGTCCAAAACAAAAATCACCCACATGAAAGTTAGCCTGCGGGCCACAGTTTGCTGACCTCTGAGAAGAGCACGTCCCTCCCACTTTATTCTTCTTCAAAAGCAGCTTGACATCACCAGTCCTCAGGGGAATGCAAATCAAAACCACATCGAGAAAAATAAAACAAAGCTGGAGAATTCACACTTCCTGATTTCAAAACTTACTACAAAGCTACAGTAATCAAAATTGTGTGCTACTGGCATAAGGATAGACATATAGACTAACTGAACAGAACTGAGAGTCCAGAAATAAATTCACACATGCACGACCAATTGCTTTTCATCAAGAGTGCCAAGACCATTCAACGAGGAAGAAACAGACGGTCAACAAATGGTGCTGGCACAGCTGAATGTCCACACGCAGAAGAACGAAGCTGGGCCCCCAACCTCACGCCACAGTAAAAAATGGACTCAAAATGAATGAACAACCTAAATATAAGAGAACCACCTAAAAATAAAAAAACAGAGGGGTAAATCTTCCTGACCTCGGGTTTGGCAATGAATTCTTAGATTTGACACCAAAAGCATGACCAACAGAAGAAAAAAGCGATAAATTAGTCTTCGTTTTTTGTAAGCTTCCAACCCTCCATCTGGAATCACTTTCCTCTTGCTTGAACTGTGGTCCCTTGATTCCTTTAGTGAGGATCTGCTGGTGACCAACTCTCACTGTCTGAAAATGCCTCTGTATGGCCTCCACGTTCACAGGATTCTGGACGCATGCTCTCTGACAGACACCACCTCAAAGGTTCACTGCTTCTGGCTTCTGTCGTGGCTTTTGGGAAGAAAGCTGTCAAACTGTCATGCCCTGAAAGTTCATCTCTACCTTTTTCTGCTGCGCTTTTAAGACTTTTCAGCCTTTAGTTTTCTGTGGTTTCACTATGGCAGCGGTTCTCAACCTTCCTAATGCCGCGACCCCTTAATACAGTTCCTCATGTTGTGGTGA
>NW_017731383.1:1758037-1815140 GCF_001890085.2 Hipposideros armiger
ATTTTCGTTGCTACTCTATAACTGTAATTTTGCTACTGTTATGAATCATAATATAAGTATCTTTTTGTTTTCTGATGGTCTTAGGCGACCCCTGTGAAAGGGTCGTTCGACCCTCAAAGGGGTCACAACCCACAGGTTGAGAACCGCTGCACTATGGTATGTCTAGTTACAGGTTCCTTTTTATTAATCTTGCATGAAATTCATTAGGGTTCTTGGCTCTGTGGCTAGGTATGTTTTATCAACTGTTAGCTCTTCAAATATGTGTCTGTCTAGTCCGCTATCTTTCTGTAACTCTTACTTATGTGTACATTAGATTGTCTCATTCCATCTACCATCCCTCTCAACCTGTCTTTCATATTTCCCTGTTTTTGTCTCTCCTGTATTCTAATATTTTCTTCCAATACTTCTTTTAGTTCATGAATACTCTCTTTTATTGCGTTCAAACTACTGCCTAATGTACCCCTTGAATTTCCAATTTCGGTTTTTGTATTTTTTAATTCTAGAAGTTCTGGTCTGTTCTTTTAAAATATATTATGTCACTTTTAATGGTTTCCAGCTTCTCCTGAAGATATTTTCTAATTTTTATTTATTTATTATATTTATTTATTTATTTATTTATTTTTTGGGATCCGAACCGGGGACCTCTGGCGTCCCAAGCCAGCCAGTTCTTAACCAATGCACCACTCGGCCGGCCCTAATTTTAATTTTTTTAAACACATTAAGTATAGTTGTTTTAAAATCTGTGTCTGATAAGTCCAATATCTGAAGACTACGGATCTGTTTCTGCTGTCGTTTTTTCCAATTCTAGGCATTATGCTTTGTGTCCCTGTGACTTCGGCTCTCTCTGGGATGCCCCAGTCCTTAAAAACATCATTTGTAGGGAATCTCCAAGGTTTAGGATCAAAGTGTCTTCCTGAGGGTTTCCATTTGCTTCTACCAGGCACTTGCACACACTGTCTGTTTGTCTGGCGTCACTTAGAACTGAAGTCACAGCATTGGGGTTCTTGGACTCCTCTTGTGTATCTGGGTGACAGGTCCCTGGGGGAGCCAGCCCACAGGCGGGCTTTCTTTGCTTCCCTCTTCCCAGTTCAGGCCCTGCAGCCAGGCACTGCTCTCTACTTGCCCCTGCTGTGGGTTTAACTTTGGTTCTTCCCCACACTCTGAGGTCCCAGCTCATTACAGAGACGTCTCCAATCAGATTCCTCAGCTTTGGCAATCTTATATTTCTACCTCCTTTTGAAACCTTGAAGAGTCTGTCAAAAATTATAGCTCAGGTTTGTGGTTTTAGATCACTAACTGTCTCAGGGAAAGATAGCTCCTAGGGCTCTGCTTATCTCTCAGGGCTGTCTCTCGCTTAGGGTTTGGCCTGGGGATTCTTTATGACCTTGTCAGCATTTAGATGCTTTCATAAATATTTTTTAACATTTTACTTAGCATTTAAAATTATTTTCAGCATAAGTCTCTGAATAATTAGTCCACTGAAACTAGAAGCTGGAAATATTACATATATTGCTTTAGGAGAAATTTCTTGGCAAATGAATTACCGCCAGAGGATGTAACACTTTACGTTTTGACACAAACTGAGAAACTGAATCACTTTACACTCCTGCCAACTACATACGACAGTACCTGCTTCCTATGACCCAGTCAGCCCAGGGTGTTATTCTATATAATCATTACCAATCTAATTGACAACAAATTGCCTCATTCTTGCTTTAATTTGCATTTCCATGATTGGTAGCAAGGCTGGTGATCGTATTTCTTCTTTCACTCACTTACCTACTGGGAAAACGTTCTTCATTTATGGGTTCATAAGCGTCCTCTCATGCAGGCCGCAATTGTTTCACATGCTCTTAACATAGTAAGAACACCTTTGTTATACGTTGTGGTTTCCCCCTCAGTTTGTCATTTGCCTTCTTAATTTCCTTTATGCTGACTTTTGCCAGACAAGTTAAACATGTTTACCCAGTCAAATCCCTTCTTCTTTTCCTTTCGCATTTCTGGCCCTATTATCATGTAAAATATTCCATTATTAACTCTACTATAAACTATATCACATTTCCACAATGGGCCATTATGTCACTGGCTTACAAACCCTCCAGACGTAAAGCTTTATAGCAACCTTTTCCACAAGGATCTATGGTAAAATGCACAACACTTCATTTTTTCTCTAAAGGAGTAGCTTTTCAGAGGTCTGTAAGTACCTAATGCTACACGTGATTAATGAAAGGGGAAAGGCCACGCTCATAGCAGGAACACGTACGTTTCTCACCAGCACTCGATCCAAGAATAGCAAATACCTCAGCTTCCTGCTTCTGTGTCCTCAGGCGAGAGCCACCCCAGAGGAAAACTACGTGTGTCACCCCTTCCAGAGCTGCGATCAGAACCCAAACAAGCCGTCACCGACAAAGTTCTTCGCATTCTAATCTTGGCTAGGCCTGCCATCCACTAACTGTCACTTCAGGCAAATTGTCTCAATATCAAATAGGGGCTTTGGTGAGTGAATTTCTCAAGTCCCTCCGACTTTAACAGTAAGTTTTAAGAAGGCTGAGATTTCCCCCTATGTATCTATCACACTATGAAGGCTAATTTAGTTTGAAAGGTTGAAAATTCCCACATGTAGAGTACCAAATCAAAACTAAGAGAACGATCTCCAATTTCTAGTATCTGAACTATAATTCCATTCTCTCTAGAAATTACTCACTGATTTCTGCCATTGCTGACCTCCATTCTAAGACAACAATGATCGGTTTTTGTGCACGCGTGTGTGCAAGTGTGCGTATGCATGTCTAACTCTGTAGAGGTGTACATGGTACGAGAATGAGCTGGAACTAGCTGATGGGGTGCTGCCACACCACAGAGCACAACTCAGAAATACGGAGAGAGCCCACTGGTACGCGCGCCAGCCTGGATGGATCTCAAGGGCATTGTGATGAGTGACAAATGTCAACCTCAACAGGTAACATACTATCCGATTCCACATACACAGTATTCCCCTAATGATAAAAGTTTAGCGATGGGAACAGATCAGTGGCTCAGGGATGAGGGTTGCCGGGAGAAGGAGGGGCTGTGGCTGCAATGGGACAGCAGGAGGTGCCAGTTCTGTGTCTGGACAGCAGTGCTGGCTACACAGACCTACACACATGACACATGAGGCAGAACCACACACATCGTACCGAAGTCAATCTCGTGGTTTTCACAAAAGACGTAACTATGGGGGAAACAGTGAAGGACGCAAAGGACCTTTCTGTACTGTCCTTGCAACTCCTGCGAATCTGTAATTACTTTGAATAAAAGGTTTTAAAAAAAGTATTAGAAAAAAATGAGCGCCTGGTGATAGACTAGTACAAATCAAGAGAACCTTGTTCCCAACAGAAAAACAGAAGCACGGGATGTCAACAGCAGCTCACAAAGGAATAAATATAAATGGCTAAGAAACATCTGAAAAGAACCAATAATCATGGAAGATTTGATTAACCAGGCTCGGAAAAATTTAAGAAAAAGAAAAGGCATGCGACTGAGGGAAGGGGGTAAATCTTCCCAGACGGTTTGAGAAAGGACAGATGGAAGGAGTCTGAACTGGAACTACTTGCTGACTTCAGTTCCCACTAATTAAACCCCGTTAAATACTAATTGAGACTGTAGAACTCAGCTTGTCGCCAAACAGCCCAGGATGGGACTGATGCTTCAACCAGGGCGGGAAGGGGGGGAGGTCCTCTCTGAACTGCTGTAACCTTGCCCTGCGCATTCCTGAGAGTAAGACCTGAAGGAAATGAAGGTACCCGATCCCCACGGAGAGACGGGGAGTGTGGGCTGAAGCGCAGGGCCTGGAAAGACAGACACCGGCCACCGGGGTGGCTGATGCCCAGAGCACAGGGCTTCCTTCTACAGGCCTCACACTGCAGGGGCTGGTTCCAGGCCCACAGAGACAGCCTGGGAGCCACTCACAAAGAGAAGTGGACTCTCCACCAGTGTTCTGATTTTAAAATAGAAAATCCTGGGCTCCATGTCAGTGAGCAGGGCCGACACCGAGGGAATCCTGAAGCTGGGTGGGCAGTGAGACGAGATGACCTCCAAGTTCCTCTTCAATTCTAAGGCACCGATGTGAGCCACCACCTGTCACCTCGATTACTGCAAAAGCCTCCCTGTTTCTATTACTGATACTACTGCCAAAGCGATCCTGCTAAACCTAAATCACTCCTCTGCCAAAAGCCCCGCTGCGCCCATGGCCCCTCAGTCTGCTCTGGAAATTCGTCCCTCCTGTCCCACCTGTTCACTCGGCTCAGTCATACATCGGCTGCCTGCTGCGCTCCGGAACAGTGAGCTCACTCCTACCACAGGCCCTTTGCACGTGTCACTCTCTGGGCTAGAACATCTTCCCTCTTCCCCTGGACACCCACACAGTCTGCTCTCCCACCTCCCCCAGAGCTTTCACAGATGCCACTTGGGGGGTCTACATTAGATACGTAAAGCCAAACACAGGCTGAAACAGTGTGCCCCTATCTATCAGCACAGGCTCCCCTCTGTCCATAGTCTCTGAGTGCCCTGCTTTATTTTTCCCTCACACACAGAACATATAATACATGCTTGAGTCTATGCACACGCGTGCGTGTGTGCGCGCGCGTGCGTGCGCAACACACGCACGCGCGCACACACACACACACACACAGGCACACATAAGCACGCATGCACACACTCTCCTATTAACTTATTGACTGTCTTCCCTTGTCAGAAAGTCAGCTCCATACGGGCATGGGTTTGTGTTTGGTTTGTTGGCTGCTATCTCCCCAGGATTTGTAAGGGTGCCTGACACATGGTGGCTGCTCCACAAATATTTGCTGAATGACTGAATTCCACATAAAATTAAAAAAGACACAGAAGGCTGAAAGCGCAGTTCTGAGGACTCTCACTGGCCCACATATACTTCACAGATTACATTATGTGCTGTTGTAAGTGCCTCCTTACTCACAAAAGGGGTAAAAATGACTTAAAAACCCAGCTTTGCCCTCCCAGGGGCTCCCCACTAAGCACGGACCCGTCCCCCATCATCTCAAGCAGAAGGTCCCAAAGGAACTCTGGCAGCCTGCCAGCTTCTCCCCTGTGACAACTGGCCCGCTGAGAAGCACATTTCACAGCCTCCCTGTAGGTGTGGCCACGAGACCTGGTTCCAGCCGCGGAGATTCGCCAGGACCACGGATGGTGCTCATAGGAAGTCGCCCTAAAAGGAACACGGTGGCTTCTTCCGCACCCTCCTCCTGTCTGGGATGCAGTCAGCGCCACGCCTGAGAAGCAGCCATGCAGCAGGACCTGGGAAAAGGCTGCACAGAGACCTACCCTGTCACCCCTGGACTGGCTACCTCAGAACTTCCTTCATGAGAGGGACAAAAACAGTCACTGCCGCCCTGGGCTTTCCGCCACATGCAACCAAATGTCACAGCCCTGGAGCAGACACCCAGGAGTACTTCCATCTGCTCCAAGCAGCAGGGGACCACCATCGTTTCCAAGTGAAAGACTCTTTGAAACGTTCCAAACTGTACCAGAAACATCAAAGGTTGACGGCACTGTCGTCGTCATACTTTCTGGGGGTTCCTGTCTTCCTCTCGTCTAAAACCTTCGATTGCAGTATCATTAAAAGTCAAGTCTACAGGATAGCTCAACAGCAGAGAAAAGAGGCAAAGGCTTGCAACCAATGCCAGGTGGCCTGGGTAAAACTCAGATGGGCAGACGACTAGACTAGTACCAGAACCTTCAGGGACACTGAAAGGCTCTCCGGTTACCCCAAACAGTCCGTGGACATAGGTTGTCATTTGCCAGACACACTGCTACTGCACCGAGCTACCATGAAACCGTCTCCAGGGTAGGTGCAAGGAACAGCCAAACCATTAGGGAGGGTTTCTTTCCTAGAAGGACATGGTCCTGGGCACAGAAAACGCACAAAACTGGTTTTCAGTATATGTCACTTTGTTTCCTGTGGCCACAAAGAAAGTTACAAAAAGTTACTGTAGCTACAAATCACCTCATCTTCCATTCAGCCCAACCCTCTAGTGTCTGAAAAGCTTACTAAGAAAGCTCGGGGAAAGTACTTTGAAATTCAATTAAAATACTACCAACAGAAGCACCGGCAAGCTTCCAAAGGAACATTAACCTTTTTGAAATGTGATTGGCTCTTTCTTTTCTAAAAAAGATGTAACTACCACGCAGCACAAGCTGATGTTTCAGGAATGCAAAGGAGAATTTGGGGTACTACTTTATGCCAGAGCTTTACCGAAGAAGTATTCCAAGCCTGAGAACTTGTAAACCATGTTTCCACAGCCCTGAAAAAGCCCATATCCACGGGGGTGAGGGACAGGGCCAGAAGGCGACCAGGCAATGCTGACAACACAGATAGAGCCTGTGAGAGCTAATGCGCCTGACCCGGAGTCATTCCGCAGCCCTAGACATCACAAAAACTGAGCCCAGCACATGTGGATTTCACGTTAGGAGCTGGGCTGCTAACCCAGTGATTCTTTTATAGTTGGCATGTTACTGAGTGAGCCGCAGGCTAATGTTTGTCTTAAAACTTCATCCTCACTTGGTTCTAAGGCGCAGCACCTGCACACACCATGAGGGGTAACTTTCCATGTCAAATTAAGCTGATAATCCAGCCTTTCTTAGCAATCTCGGGTAACATTACAAAGACCCAATTCCTTTAAACATGACAAGAAAAAAATCTCTGTAATAACAGAATCACTTGAAAATCAAGTAACACTGTACTATTGACATAAACTTACTCCTCTGAACTGAGTCTCAGACGCCATCTCTGAAAGGGAAACGAAGACATTTTCAAGGAAGTGCCTTGTTCTGCTGCCACTTTGAAATAAAAATTGAAAGGATGCAAAAAATGATTCACAGTTCAGTGAATTTTTTTAACATCCAAGAAGTGTGAAGCAAAAAGTATCAGAGGCGAGGAAAGGGCACTTACACTCCCTACGTGTGTGTGCCCCCCACTCCATGCCCCCATGCAAAGCCTCCCCAACATCGGAAGCAGTGAATGTCTGGTTCATAACTGGGCAACAGAAGCCAAGTGAGGACTCTAACAGAGGTACCAGCTCCCAGGATAACCGTCTAATCCTGGCCAGAAAATACACTCCAACCTACAGGAACAACTTTGTTAAATGTAGCCCATCGGCCACCATTTCAAGAGAACATTATGAAAAGCTAAAACTGGTTCCACTGAGTCAGTCCATCCTGTCCCTGGTGACCTTCCCGGCCTGCTCACACGGCATGTTTGGAGGGAAGTGATGTGGCATGATGATGAAGGTGACAATTAACCAGATGAGGAAAGAGCTGTGCAAAATCCAGCAGTGACACGTCATGCGGTCAGTATGAAAACCTAAACCCTGGTTCAGGTTCCCGTGGTCTCTTAACTGGACGTCTGGAAGAGCCCGCCGTCTGGCCTCTGCCTCCAGCTGCGCCTCCTGTCCGTCCACCTTGTACAGTGACAGTGATCTCTGCACACCAGCTCTGGAATTCCGGGGCTTTGGCCACCTCAGGCAATTCCAAGCTGCTTGGCGGGATGCACGTGGCCAATGAGCACGGCCACAACCCCCCGCCCCCCACCAGGCCGCCTGCACTCCCGCTCCAGGGGTGGGGTGGGGTGCAGAGTGTACTGGGCCTAGCCAACCCCTGCGCAGCATGTCCCTGGTCGCCGTGCCGTCCCCTCCTGGCTCCTGCTGCTACGTCCCGGCCACAGGGACAGCCAGACCAAAGACCACCGAGCCTGGAGCCAAGAGCGCAGAGAAGTGGTTCAAACCGCACACAAGCTCCCGCTCACCCTCCATCCCAGACTTCTTTATCATTCAAGCCGCTCTGAGTCAGCTGTCCTGATACGTGCATTCGAAAGCCTGCTATGGGGTGTGCACCCTCCGTGCAGCCTGTCCGACTCTCCAGGGGCTGCATCCAGGATTTTCTGGGTATAGGCTCAGCTCCTAAATGAATCTAAATGATGAGGAAGACTAGGCTTTTTGGAACTTTCGGACCTTAAGATGAAAGGGAAGAATCTGAAGGGACAACCTGCGGAGCAGTCAGCTTAGCTTCTAAGGTGTTGATCTGAAAACATTCATGCTTGTCAGGCAGCATCTGAACACTGCAAGCTGGAAAGTTGTTGTAAGGGAGCATTAATTTCCTACTAGGAACAAGATCTAAAAAATTTGAGCTCCTTAAGGATTCTTAAAATATTAAAGATCAGTGTAAGGTCTTTAATATTTTAAGAATCCTTCATATTCCTGAACAAAAACCTTTACCTAGCCTGAGGGAGTTAACTTTGCTCCCTCTTGAACCATTTAGAAAGCTTAATTTACCCTTGTGGTAAGTTTTTGTTGTCAAGTTTCAGGACTTAAAGCAATTTCCAGCTTGCCTGTATTTTTAAGGCCATTCTACAAAGGTCCAAATGAGTCATGTGAGACAGTCACGTGGTGCAGGAAGGGGGCTCGCTTACCAGCTGAAACTCGCTCCTCCGGCTGAAGGCTTCCCTGATGCCTGAGTCCCTCCAGAGCGCGCCCAGGGCAGGCACGTACAGCTGGAAGGTGGCGGGCTCCACAGGCAGGCCTGCTTTGTTCTCAAAGGCCATGAGGAACATCGCATGCTTCTCGTTCTCGGAGTACTGCCACGGGATCCCGAGCTTGTCTCGTGCATCAACAAGGACCTTAGAGCCCTGGGAAATCAAAGAAAGGAGGATTGAATTGTGCCTCGAAGACTGAACCCCAATGGAGAACCTCAATATGGGCACTGGTTGTCACAGAGCAGGAAACTCTCAAGCTAGCAAGTCTGCAACCGGAGTTGGTCTCTTGGTTCATCTGGTCATGGCACGAATGTCTCAACTCCCAGGAACCCAACTGGACTGAGACATGTGTATACACACCACACAGCAGGTCTGCCCTTTGCTCCCAGTCATGTGGAAAGGTCTGGGGAGGGACACAGGTGAATGGGGGAGGAAGTGGCAACAAACCGGCAAAACAAACACTGGAAAATGAACCTGAAGCCCGTCAGAAAGAGACAATGTTTGAACCCACCAGTACTATACTGGTACTGCCGTTATCACTGACATTAGGCAGCTGCTGAGTACCAGGACGTGGTTGCATGTCCCAGCCAAAAACGAGCAGAGGACACACAAACACAAGCAGTTGTGGTCATGAGACAGGAACAGGCTAAAATGTGACTCAGCTGAGTGGCTGCCCACTGACAGGAGCTGGCGAATCTAATGCCACCATTGTCTGCGATGATGAGAAACGACCCTTCATTCTTTTGCTTATTTCCTCATGGTTAAAAATAAAGTGGGTGTTTTCTGCCCTTTTCTTACCTCACAGACAAGGTCAAGGGGATGGACAAAGAGCCTACACAGAATCAGCATTAGGGACAACCCAGCCTGTCCGATAGCGGCCTCACCTACGGCGCTGTTCTCAGGTTAGGGCTTCAAATTAGCAGCGTGGTATCTACGGGTGTTCCTTCCTGAGTTCTTCTGGGGGCACCACCAATCCTGGGGTGAGCAAAGGACAGTGGGGGCCCTATCTGGAAAAGCCTTCCCGGGCTCAGAGCCGGCTGGGGGACCCGGAATGACGGTCCCCGGCACAGAGAGCAGCAGGACATCTCTGCTCACTTGGCACTTTCTTAAAAAAAACACCCCAAAACAACCCAGCTTCATTGGACTGTCAGGCACACAACATACAATCCCTCCATTTCAGGGTACAACTTAATGGCTGTTAGTCGGCAGTTATCCTAAAAAGTTTCATCTCCAGCACCCGGGGCAGCGTAAGTGAACAGCCCTGCCCTTTCCCTATCTCCTCCATAGCGTCAGTTCGGCGCTGTCACGTCCATTTCTGCCTTGAACCACTGGCTTGAATGGTAACGGTGACTGACCAAAGACAGTAGCTGCAGCTTCTCCTGACCTGGCGGACCAGGACTGTCTGGTTAAGGGTGTCCCTGGGAGCTCCCACATCAGGGGCCACACTTGTCCGTCATCAGCGACACGGCCAGTCCTAGTAACCCACCAAGACGTGTTCAATGCCTCCTCGGGGCAAAGCACCAAGCTAGGCTCTGAGGGAAAACAAAACGTTTATGAAGCAGTATTTCATCTCCAGAAATTCAGAATCTGGCTAGAGAGACAGGTGTGTGAATTAAAAAGATTAGTGCCCATTCATGATAAAAATACTCAGAAAACTGGGAATGGAGAACTTCCTTAACTTAATAAAAACCACTGGCACAAAACCCTACAGCTAACATCATAATTCATGGTGAAAGACTGAATGCTTTCCCTCTAAGACTGGGAACAAGACAGGAGTGTCCATTTTTATCTCTGTTATTCAACATGGTACTGGAAGTGCTGACAGTGTGGTCAAGAAAATAAATCTAAGGTATACAGATCAGAGAGAAAAATAAAATGAAGGCTTTTTGTAGATGAAATTATGGTCTCGGTAGAAAATTCCAAAAAAATCTACCAAAAAACCCCCCAAACAAATAAACAAAAAAACCCCTCCTAGAATTCAACTGAATTCAGCAAGGTTACCAGATATAAAATCAACCTACAAAAGTCAATAGTCTTTCTATATATGTGCAACGAACATGTAGAAACTGACATTTAAAATGTAATTACTATTAAAATGTCCATACTGCCTAAAGCAATATATAGATTCAATGCAATTCCTATCAAACTACTTAGGGCATTTTTCACAGAAATAGAAAATATAATCCTAAAATTTATATGGAACCAAAAAAGACCCTGAATAGCCACAGCAATCCTGAGAAATAAGAACAAAGTCTGGGGTATCATGCTACCAGACATTAAAACATACTACAAGGCTACAGTAATCAAAACAGTATGGTACTGGCATAAAAACAGGCACATAGACCAATGGAACAGAATAGAGAGCCCATAAATAAATCCATGCATATACGGGCAGTTAGTCTATGACAATGGAAGCAAGAATTCACATTGGGGTAAAGACAGTCTATTTAATAAATGGTGCTGGGAAAATTGGACTGATACATGCAAAAAAATGAAACTGGACCACCTTACTCCATATACAAGAACAAATTCAAAATGGATTAAAGACTTAAATGTAAGACCTATATAAGGTCTAAATTTGCAGACATTACCCTGAGCAATATTTTTACTGATACATCCCCGCAGGCAAGGAGAGTAAAAGAAAAAAATGAACATATGGGACTACATCAAACTTAAAAGTTTTCTCACAACAAGGGAAACCATCAATAAAACAAAAAGGAAGTCTACTGAATGGGAGAAGATATTTGTCAACGATATATCTGATAAGGGGTTAATATGCAACTCAACACCATAAAAACAAACAACCCAATTAAAAAATGGGCAGAAGATATGAGGAGACATTTCTTTAAAGAGGACATACAGATGGCCAACAGGCATATGAAAAAATGTTCAACCTCACTAATTATTAGAGAAATGCAAATAAAAACCACAATGAGATATCACCTTACACCTGTCAGAATGGTTGTCATTAATAAATCAACAAACAACAAATGCTGGCGAGGTTGTGGAGAAAAGGGAACCCTGGTGCACTGTTGGTGGGACTGCAGACTGGTGCAGCCACTATGGAAATCAGCATGGAGGTATCTAAAAAAACTGGAAATGGATTAACTACCTTATGACCCAGCAATTCCACTCTTAGGTATTTATCCAGAAAAATCCAAGACATTAATTCGAAAAAATATATGCACCCCTATGTTCATTGCAGTGCTTCACAATAGCTAAGACTTGGAAACAACTGAAATGCCCATCAGTAGATGACTGGATTAAGAAACTGTGGTACATTTATACAATGGAGTATTACTCTTGCTATAAAGAAGAAGGAAATCGTCCCATTTGCAACAATATGGATGAAACTAGAGAACATTATGCTAAGTGAAATAAGTCAGTCAGAGAAAGGCAAATACCATATGATCTCACTTATACGTGGAATCTAAAAAACTGAATAAATGAGAAATGTAAACAGAAATAGTCTCAGAGACACAAAGGAAAAACTGAGGGCTGCTAGTTGGGAGGGGGTGGGGATGAAGGAGAAGGGGAAGGCATGAGTCAATACAAATTGGTAATTACAGTATGGCCTCAGGGATAGAAAAGACAGTCTGGAGAATATAATCAATAATGTTGTAAATATTTTTTAGGGGGCCAGATGGACTCATGTCTTGTTAGGGAGACCACTTCATAGTCGGTGTAGAGGCCTGACCACCGCACTGTATTTCTGAAGCTGATGTTGAATAGCATTGCATATCAACTATAATCATATATACATATAGTCAACGGGGTACGGAGTAAAGTGTGGGAATAGAGTCAATGGAATTGTAATAAATAAGTATGATATCAGGGGTGGGAGGGCAGTGGATGGGGGAGGGAGGCTGTCACTTCATGAGGGGTGAAAAGGATAACTATTGCATTGTTCTGTACACCTGAAACTAATAATAACACACAAAAAAATGTAAGGGCCGGCCAAGTGGCTCAGTTGGTTAAGAGCTCGCTTAAGAGTTTGAGCTCTGAGCAATAGCGGTTTGATTCCCGGCCCGAGCTGAGCAGCCGCTGAGCCGCCAACAGGTGGCAGGATGGCTCAGCTTAAAAAAAATAAAAATAAAAAACTGTAATTACTAGTAACAATTAAAAAAAAGACATATTTCTGTATAAATGTAAAAAAAAACATGTATAGGACATGTATGCTGAAAACTACAAAACCTGATGAAAAAAATTAAAGATCTAATAAATGGAGGACATACCATGTTCATGGATTGGAAACGTCAACATACTAATGATATTAATTCTCTCCAAATTGATATACAGGTCAAACACAATTTCTATAAAATCCCAGCAAGCTCTTTCATGGATATAGATATGATTAATCTAAAATTTACATGGAAAAGCACTAGACCAGCTAAAACAATTGTGAACATGAAAAATTAAGTGGGAGGAATCACTTTATCCAATTTCAAGACTTAAATCATATAGATACAGCAATCAGGACTGTGTGGTATTGGTGGGAGAGCAGACACAGAGATGAATGGGACAGCCGAGAACCTGAGACAGTCCCACACAGGTATGGCCAATGGGTTTTTGTAAAAATACAAAAGCAAGTCAACACCTTTTCAACAAATGGTGTTGGAACAACTGGACATCCATAGGCAAATAAAAAAAGAAGAGAATCTTGACCTAAACCTCACATTTCATATACAAAATTAACTCAAAATGTAAAACTACAGCATATGAGAAAATCTTCAAGACCTACAGCTTGGTGAACAGTTCTTAGATATGGCAAGAAATGCATAATTCCTAAAAAAACCCCCAAAAAACAATAAATTGAACTTCATTAAAATTAAAACTTTTGCTTTGCAAAAGACTCTCTTAGGCTGAAAAGCTACAGACAATGAGAAAACATTTGCCACCCACATATTGGACAAGGATTCACATTTAGAATATATAAAGAACGCTCAAAACTCAACAGTTAAAAAGACAAAACAATCCAGTTAGAAATTGTGCAAAAGACATTAAGAGTTGTTTCACTGAAGAGTACCTACGGAGAGCAAGCGGGCAGGCGACAGATAAGATGGTCAAGATCACCAGCCATCAAGGAACAGGATTAAGACTCCGATATCACCACACAACTATTAAAACAGCAAACCCCAAAACCAGCTACAATATCAAGTGACGGCGAGGGTGCAGATCTCTCCTATGTTGCTGGTGGGGATGTAAAATGGTACAGCCACTCTGGAAAAATAGTTGTCCAGTTCCTTAAAAAATTACACACACTTCTCATAGAACCCAGCAATTTCACTCCTGGGCATCTATCCCGGAGAACTAAAAATTTATGTCCACACAAAAACCTGTGCAGGAATTCGTAGCAGCTTTATTCCCGAAAGCCCCAAACTGGAAACGACCCAGCTGTCCTTCAACAGGTTCATGGTTAAACTGTGGTGCCTCCGCCATGGGATACGACTTGGCAATAAACAGAGACGAGCTACTGGGCCATGTGGCCACGTGGATGGACCTTAAGAAAATCACGTCGAGTGAAAAGTCCAATCTCAAAGGTCACATAGTATGGGATTCTCCTTGTATAACATTCTGGAAATGACAAAATTACAGGGATGGAAAACAGATGAGTGGCTCAGGGATGAGGGACGGTCGGGGGTGTGTGTGGCTGTACAGAGGCAGCAGGAGGGAGCCTCCGTGCTGATGGAGCACTTAGGGTCATGACTGCAGAGGTAGTGCCACAAACATACACATGGCAACATGTCAGAACCACACACAAGTCGGACCAATGTCGGTTTTCATATTGCACTGTAGTTACATAAAACATAACCACTGGGGAAAGCCGGGTGATACTTCTCTGTGCTATCTTTGCAATTTCCTGTGAGCCTGTAATTATTTCAAAATAAAAAGTTAAAAAAAGAGTTAACTAGCAATCATGGCAATATATGTTCTAATTACGTGGTGTGGAAAAGGGGGTCACTAGAGGCCAAAGGAAAAGAGATCAGTAGGAAAAGGTAAGGCTCAGAAAATCCTAATTGGAGATGGGTCTCTCTAACTGAGCTTTTGAAGTGCGGGTTAATTTTGACAAGTAGCAACGATGTGTTAGAGCCTATCCAGAAGGGAAATATGACCCCCGGCCATTCCTGTCTCCCAGTCCTTCCCCTCTCCTCACTTTCTCTGACATCATGAAAAACTCCTACCTGCCCAGAAGGATAATATGGAAAAGGTGCAAGAACCCAAGAAAAGAAAGGTGTCCATATTCTTCACGTTATGCACAACAAAAGTATCTGAGCATAAAGAAGGTACAAGAGATTCCTCTGGTGAGATTCTTGGCAAAGAAAACCTTTGTGCAAATCAGAGAAAGCCTTCCTGCCATGCCCAGCTGCCGCCCCCCTTCCCCCAGCCAGGTAGCCCACCCACCATTTATAATGGCCCTGCCCATGCAACTCGAATGCAGCAAACCTGCTCTGACACAGGTAGCTGTTCAGTGCTTTTCACACATTACAAAGTTCAGCTTCATCAGGTGCACAACCTCATTCACAAGTTCAATGGAGCCTCTGCGCCCCAAGGATGCTCATTTTTTATGTCGGAGATCAAGGCAGGGAACCAAAATGGACTTAGGAGGCCTGAGCGATCATTTACTAAGGCTGCTTCAACGCTGCAGAAGCCGGGCCTTCCCTAATGACTACTGGGGTGAACACAGGTTTGGCTTAGAAACAACTCGTCTGTCCAAAAGCAGCCCGTGTTCCACTGCACACTGCCACCTAGGCAAGCCGGAGCTGGTCCAAATTAACTTCACCCAAACACCAATAATTCTCTTTTGAAGTCCAGGGAAACTGGCAAAACTGTTGACGAACTTCGAATTATACCAGTTGGCTATAGTCGATTTTCTATATCTTATTCACCTCATTTGGAGGAAAAAGGCATCAAGAAAAGCAATGTCTCTCTTTTGCCCTTTTAAATTATTCTAGTCTAAAACTACTCTGCCAACTGTGTGCTGCATATCCAACACTGAGGTAGGGGGCAGGGGGGGGTTCTGCTTCGGGACATCTGCTTCGCACCCGAGTCCACTTCTTGTGCCTTTGGGGAGAGCGCCTAAGGTCTTTGGGGATGTTATACTCATGCCCTTCTGCAGAGCTCACGTCATATGTATCACCTTCATTATAGAGCATTGCTCTGTTTTCAAAGGAAGATACAGACATAGCAGGCATAGAATAAAAAACACCTTGCCCCCTTTTTTCAATAAAAGACGAATTTCCTAACACACAAAAGCCAAGAAAACCCTAAAATCCATACATGCCCAAAAGAAAAAGAAAAAATTTAAGGCCGAAGACAACTGACTTAAGTCTTGTTAGTGGCTACATGGAAAGCCCTTCTTTCAGTAACAGTGTTACTAAACTATTAATCCTCTTGATACCCATACATTCATACACTAAGTCACCCAAATATAAACAGTTAAAAGTCTCAAGCAGTTTGATGACTTCATCTCAATACTATGTAACACTTTAAACTGCTCAAAGAACACATTTTTAAAGACAACTTATAAATCCAGCAATTTAAACTTCTGGTGGAAGAATAGATCCCCTTGTCTGCTGGGGATGTAGATTTGGGGAGGTTCTCAGTCTTACTGGACAAAGACCAAAATTTGCAAATTCTGTTATCTAATTTCAAGATACATTTTGCTAGTTTAGCTCCTCATCAGGCCAAATCTTCTTAGATTAGTCATTCCTTACTAAAATCTTCCCACAATAAATACTAAAGCTGAGACATAAAATGCTAGTAGATCGAATTAGCTTTTTCTATAGAATGGAACAGTTACATTAAGAACATTTTAAGGTTTTGACTGTTCACCCAATTTGACAACAGCACATGTACTTGGAAAGCTCTGGTTTTTGTTTTTAAGCCCACTAGGCTGAGTTGTTTGCCTCTGGCCACCATCCAAATAAAAGAAATGTGCCAGAAATGTAAACAGGACACATTTCTTGAAGTTAATGAGTCCAACAGCCAAGGCAGATGGCTCCTCTTAGTTTCTCTCGAAACCTGAAGTGGAGGATACCTTCAAATTTAGAAGTCGGAGGAAAAGTGAGAAAGGAAGGCCACAAGGAGACAAATGGTCACCGGAGCGCCAGTACGGCAGAAAGCCGGGTGGCCTCCGTGTCTAGTCCTACCCCTCCACACTTCCGCACTGAGTCTCTGGGAACAAACGCATTGTCCTAATGGAAGGGGCCATTGCTCACCACCTCACCCGTCTAACACAGTGCTTTACCTGCAGCTGGACCGAGGGCTTGCCTCATGCAAAGACAGGTGCCAGCTAACGGGGAACCAACAAGGTAGTAAAGGCGGCGCCTGCTCTGGGAGCTTCAGATGCAACTCAGAAGCGGACCAGAGTGTCCGGTGCGC
This sequence comes from Hipposideros armiger, assembly GCF_001890085.2. Classification (NCBI taxonomy): domain Eukaryota; kingdom Metazoa; phylum Chordata; class Mammalia; order Chiroptera; family Hipposideridae; genus Hipposideros; species Hipposideros armiger. Next base: position 1,774,959 of record NW_017731383.1, read on the forward strand.
AGGCCAGAGATGAACACCATCATCGAAGGTAGCAGGGTGCCATGGGCAGTCAGAAACGTCACGGGTGAGAAGCACGTTCATGCCAGACTGTGACGAGCTGAGAGGTCTGGCATTTATTCAGTAAGAAGCAGGGAACAATCAAAGGACCTGGGAAGGAGCGTGACCAGCCCAGCACTCAGCCTCCAGACTCAGTGGTGGGAGGGGAGGCTCATGGGAAGGAGTGAGTGAAGGTGGGGAGGGCAGCCAGAAGGCGACGAAGGCTCTCACGCGAGATGACCCAAAAGGACGATGAGATCTAAAAGTGAGAGAACGGAACACGCCAGACGGGGGGCCGCAGAGTCTGCATATCCAGAAGACCACCAGCCAGTTCTCCACACTGAGCCCAGAGGAGGCACCAGCTCGGGAGGGGTGAGATTTGGGTAAATTAATGACAAATTAAATTACATTTAATGAGACAACGGGAAATCCAAGGCAAAATTTTTAGGAAATAGACGAACTGTTAGAAAAACTCTGGGTTTGTAGGAAGTGCATGGGAGAAGCAACCATCATCATTAGTTTTTTTTTTTTTTGGCTGCCTAGAAAAGGTTGGTTCTAAAAGTTAAAAAAAAAAAAAAAAAAAAAAAAAAACTTCAACCCCAGTTCAGATTTTCTGAGATCCCCTAAACTGGAATGTGAACGTCCACAATAAAGTTCAGAACTCCAAAGCCAGCTGACTGGGAACTTGTGACATCAGCCGAGAGCCAAGGACAGACCAGCCTCCTCTGGTCCGTTTTCAGGTGTCGGGCAGTAAGCCTGGGATCCGCTTGGACGAAATGTTTCACTAAAATGTTGTCAAGACAAACGCTGGTACAAGGGGAAATGAAGACTTCTTGCTAAGTACAGAAAAATGAAAAAATTTGAGAAGAAATAAATACTATTATCCCAAGGGGAAGAAAATCCCATATAAACAGTATAAACAGGTAACATAGTTGAATGTGCTAATTCAGTGTTTCCAAAATTCAGGTCAGGACCCACACTGTGAGATAATTTAGTGAGCATTTAAAAATGAAATAGAATATAATGGTAAATATCTGAATAAATTGTAAATAATAAAGGTAAATCAATGTTTCATAGCATTTGTTTTACCTTAAAATAGACATCCACCCACGTGGATGAACAGGTACGTGTGTGCACACACACACACATGCGCGTGGTTCTGATGGTCAAAGCTAATTGTAGTGGACCGCGCTCCGACAGCCCTGGGCCACGCGTTCACAGGGCTGCTATGGGGCTGGCCTTTCTCGTGCCTCCGCCACCTCAAATCTAACTAACAGAGCTGGGCTGAGTGTCACAAGTCCACATAGTAATGAGTTGGGTTTGGGGAGAATTAACAGAGTGGAAAGAAGCTGTGTGAGAAAACTGTGAAATCAATGTCCTTCGAGGAGAGTGTCACTGGGCTGTTTTGATGAAACACAGTCTTGGCCATTGTCAAGGTCATCTGAGCTACAGCGTGAGGTCTGGGAACCACAGAGCTGTCTCACATGTCCGACCCTGAAGACACTGACGAGCGTCAGCGGGCCACGCTCCCTTTCGAGAGACCGCCTTCTGACTTGTCCAGAGATCAGATGTGTGGAGTTCCTGGCGGTGTGCTCTGTGAAGTACACATTAGAACCCAATTCCTGAATAAATGCCGCTGCTTCCGACATGATCAAGCCTGGGGCCTGGGCATACCGTGGACACAAAAATGCCACCGAACGAGCAGGTGCAGACATATACAAAACTCATGCTGTTTCGGAGCTGCTCCAATAACATGTTCCCAGTTATCGTACTAAATACTGGCCACGGGAACAATGTTCATTTCATTGTTCACCGGCTCACTTCACCTTTGTAACACTGTGAGGGGAGTAGCGGTGTACCCGTTTTACAGATGAGAAAACTGAAGCTCAGTCACAGCCATTTAAATACGACAGTGATTAAAGCTCGTGCTGACCTGTATTCTATACATCCATGGGCGTATCTGGGGAGATAAGGAAGCAAAGACAGAGACAGGAGGGAACGCTGCCCGGTCTCCTGCCTGTGTTCCACAGTTAACAGCAGGCACTGACACTAGAGCCAGATCTGAACTGACCTTTGAGGACCCAACATTTCTGGTGTTCTCTAGAATGTTTTTTAAAAAAACAGTAATCAAATCTAGCACTATGGGATATGCTGTACGCCTGGCTAAATCAGAGGAAATTTAATGGGTTCAGATCCTGCTTCACAAACAGTAAAAAACCTTCACTCACATACACTATCTTAGCAGCACAGAATTAGAACACGCCATTCCGTCCGAGAGATAGGCCCTAGCCAGCCGTGGCTACAGCAGGGGTGACATGGCCAGACTGAACTGAGGTGTGTTACCTAGCCACACTGGATTCCAAAGACTTAGCATAAAAATAAATACAAATACCTCTTAGTTTCTTTATATTGATTACATGTTTAAATTATAGCATTTTGGGTATTTTACATTACTAAAATATATAATCATATCCACTTCTTACTTTTCTTAATGTGGGTAATTTAAATGTCATGTGGCTTACGTGACATTTATGTTGGACAGCACTGCTGTATGGGAACATTTCTTAAAATGAAATTTGTTTCTTTTTGATCACAAAAATATTTTTAGTGTAAAAACAGAGAAAACAGAAATGCATAGAGAAGAAAATTAAATCCTCAAAACTACTGTAATCTAGAGATAACGTCTATCAACATCTTAGAATGTTATCTGTCTCATTCTTCATAAACTCTCTCTTTGTGTCTATGTATTATTATTTATAAATCTTTAAAAACATTTCTAGCAATGTATCATAAACATTTTCCCGTGTCACTAACTATTTCAGGATTGCGAGGTCTGTAACCGCTGCCTAGTAACCCAGCATACCGGACGTGCTGTAACCGAGCTTGGCGTGTGGGCGATGCCGCGAGCCCCCGATGCAGACACGCCTGCACACGTCTGACTATCCTCCTGTGACAAACTCTTAGAAGTTGAATTATGGAACTGCTGGGCCAAAAAGTATGCACACATTTTTGAGGCGTTTGATAAATATTACCAATTGCTCTCCAGAAAGGCAGTACCAATTTACACACTTGTATTTGGTAAATTGTCATTTCCCCTGCAATTTTTTTACTTGGTCTGTTTGCTTCGCTAAAATTGTCCTCCAATAATATTTAACAGTCATATCTTCAAACCATACCCTAAGAGAAATCACAATTGGCAACTGAAAATGAAGCAAATTTAGTACATATGTATACAACAGACAACTCAAAGTTAGAAAAATAGAAAATGGATAGGCATTTGGTTTCTAGATTTCAAAAAGCCTTTATATACGCATTCATCTTTTCTTCTAAGTCCTACTACTAATCAATATTAATAAATAATAAACTAAATTAATAAATGAATGACAAATAAATTAATAAAATAGTCAAGTAGCCTTTAATAATAAAAACGCTTGAATTTCCCAAGCATGTTTGAATTCCTAAAGTTTCTTGCTTTCAAGCAGAGAATGAGGATTATTAGTCAATGCTTCCAATAAAACATTTCATATCAAAGCATAAAGAAGAATTTAAAACACGTGGCCTGCATTCTTAGAAGCTTTCAAATCAGGAAAGCCTTGAACCTGATGAAGAGTTAGCATCAATTCTTGTCTGTATAAACAAATCCCTTGAAATAATGAGGCATTAAGATACGACATAAGAAGGAAAAAAGGAGCCTGCATAACACACCAGCCTGTTCCCCATCCTCGCCTGTCCCCCCTAAAGTGTCTGGTGGAAAGTCTGAAGCTGGCTGCAGGACCAGGGGAGAGTCAAAAGAAGGTAAAAATGCCTACTGCACTACTCTATCACTCTGCCACTCAAAGGCTCAACGGTCACACGAACGGCACCCAAAATGCACTTGGACGTGTCTATGAATTCAATGCCAGTGCCAGGCAGACGTGTATTAAGCAGTGAAGACACTGCAGCCCTTGCAATCAAGTTGGGCAGAAACAGAATAGGGCGCAACAGGGAGAAACAGAGCTCCTGGAACATGACCAATGGCTTCCGTGCCCAGAGGAGCTGCAGTAAAACGGCGAAAGTACCTGAAAACTCTCCTGTGTGCGGGCTCTTTCCTTCATTCCAGGACTCAGGCTACTAGTGAACGAGACACTGCTGGTGAGCACCTGTTTTTGCTAACTGGACCAGAACAGTTTAGAGAGCCCCAAGTGAAAATCTTAATTTACGCTCAACCAGCACTTGTAAAGGGGCGAAGAGCTGGTCTTCACAATTTTCAATATATGTATTTCCTGAATCTGTTCATACGTTTCCTTCTCACTCACGCCCCACTTCCTTCTTTGCGTACAAAGTGGACATAATGTGGACATGACTCCGCATGGAGCGGCAGTTCAGTAGCAGATGTGGCCGTGCATGGCCTTTTCTGATCCCACCTGCCTTTGCAGACCTTACTTCAGTGCCCTCAGCAGGTCCCCACGGCGGGCGCTGCGAGACCCACCTGCGCTGGAGCCCACGCCTCAGCCAGCCACCATTCAGAAGGGGTCCAGGGGGCCTGTCCTGCACTGGACTCACACCTCACTCCCCACGGGCCTCCGCCGCAGGAACTAAGGGGCCCACAGGGACAGGGGATAAATATCACGGCCCCCACAGCATCCAGCTGTCAGCAAATGCTGTCAGTGCTACCTGCACAATTTATCTAGAACTTGACTATTTCCTGCCACCCCCACAGCAATCGCTTTGGTTCAGCCACCACCATCTCTCACCTGGATTACTGCAAATCTTCTAATTGGTCTCATGTCTACACTTGTCCCCTTCTGTCTATTCTCAAACTACGCCAACCCAGAGCACTCCTTTGCGCAAACCCTCTCTTGGTCCTTACAAAGGCCAGAGGGCCCGATGTGACCTGGCTCTGTTACCCTTCTGGCCTCATTTCCTCCTCCTTATCTCCCCTGCCGGCTCCACTCGTCACACAGCCTCCGCTCTTCCTCGGGACTGCTGGTTCCTGACGCCTGGAATCCACCTGACTCACTCCCTCCACCTTTGCGTCTTTCCTCAAATGTCAGCTCCTCAGCGAGGTTTTCTCTTGGCCCTCTTATCCTAAATTGTAGCCTTCACCCACCCCGGGCCTCCCCGCACGCCTCGCCTGCTGATTTCTGTTTGGCACTTAGGGCAAGCTCGCTCACCGCCCTATACTTGACTCAGCTATCTTGTTTATTATCTCTCTCCCCACTGGAATGCGAGGCCTGTGAGGGCAGGACCCTTGGTCTGCTTTGCTCGCTCCCGTATTCCCAGGGCCCAGCACACAGTACGTGATCTACCGGCTGATGGGATGAATACCTGGGTCTTAGGCCACTTATCTGTTACATAAGGGGACAATCCTTTCTTTTTATCTTTCAGGCTGCAGTGAGGATAACTGAAGGCACAGAGATGGTTTCCTAACAATTAGATTTGCCTTGTATCAAAGTTGCTCAAACAGTACACAAACCAAACATCATTAATATTTTAATTATTTCTCACTGGAAAGCTCATCACATGAGGAATCATTATGGGGTTAAAAAGTTCATACTGAACCATACTTTATTTGAAAGCAATTTAGTTGTATGATAGGTCTGGAAATTCCTTTGAAAACTATCTCCTTTTCACATGTCAAAGGTAAAAGAAAAGCCCGTTTATAGGAAAAGTTCAACCAAAAAGAGCTCAACTTACTGTAGCAAGTAAATTAAAACTGCAAAGTGACTGATGAAGCTCAAATAGAAGTCATTTTCACACATGTGTAGTTCTTCTCAGAGTACACAGATGCTTTTACGATTAATAAGATACAAATAATTCTTTAAAAGCAACTGAATTGGGAGCCTTCCAGTATTAAGCCTTATCCCAATCAACAGATACCGTAAGTACAAGCACTTTCTTGTAGGGGGAAGTTTTGACATTAGAAAGGGATCGACCCCAGAAGGCGAGGGGATCCCCATAAAATAGCTAGTCTAAGTTTTCAGGGCAATGGGTAAAACAGTAGTAAAAGCAATAAGAATAATCACCACCACAACCACCTCCATGTCATTTCCTTTGGAGGAACTTAGCTCAGGATCCTATTAATAATAATAATAATAATAATAATAATAATAATAATAATAATAACAATCATAATAAAATGCTGGATCCCAAATGACAGACACCAGCAGTTGCTGGAGAGAAAGTAGGAACCAACGGGGAAGCAAGGCCCAGGAAGGATCTAATTCACAGGGGCACCAAGGCAGCGGCTGCTTCCCAGCCAGCGGGTGCAGAAAAGAAGAAGAAATGGACTTCTTGCATAGCCGAGATAGGGACTTCATCTTCCAACAGCAAAAGGAGATCAGAATTTGGAAAAGAACACAGACTTACAGAAGCCCTCAAGCCCCAAGCCCCTGGGCTGGGCATGGAGGAAAAGCGGGGGCTGGGGAGTCATGCAGCGACTTCAGGCCCAGGAAGGAAGGCTCCGCTTTTGCGCAGGGCTGACGACCCCTCACACCTGTCCCCAGCACCGTGGCTGTGACGGAGGCCAGTTGCTGGGGTCATGCCAACGTACATGGCAAATGGAAGAGCAACAGACTCACAGAACTCTGGGTGCCCCTCCCTGCAGACAGCCTGGGATGACCAGACGTGTTCCCATGTTTCAAAGGCATAGGAGAATATGTCTGCTGTTTCCCTGTTCCTCAGATAGATGCTATGCAATGCCCATTAAAGCAACTTACCCAAGGCTTGTTCACTGCAGGCTTCCTAAAAACCCACAGGCCTACAGCCCGCCAACCAGTGTACCTGAGTGCTGCCCGTGATTCGCAGGCGAGGGAGTAGTGAGGGAGGCAGTAAAGTGGGGCTGGGTCCCACTGCGAGCAGTCCTCTCCGGCCAACCCTGCCCAGGGCCTGCCTGTGTGCCAGCGTGGCCAGGGGCACTGCCAGTCTCCAGGGGCCGACACAGCACTCGAGAGACACAGAGCCAGGGCCCCCTTCAGCGGGATTCTGCCGACGACTTACAGAACAGCATGGCGGTCACAGTCAACACCACTGTGCGCTTCTTAGAGGGCATCTCTTATTAAGCACCAGGTGAAGTCACACCTGGCTTCCATGCCAAAGTGAGGGAACTCTGACATTTAGCACATACAGCATTAGTGATCTGGAGTGGTGGTGGGGGAGCCTCCCGGAAAGTCTCCCTAGTAATGCAATCCTACAACTTGGGGAGAAGCTGGCGAAGGTTTTCAGGTGCTCGGCAGGACCCGCAGCTCAGGCTGCTCTTCGTTAGGGACCTGCAATAGGACTTAATCCCTTTGTTACGAATTCTATGAAAACGCTCCTTTCAGCTTTCAGTAAGTAAGCGTGCCTCCTTCAGGACCCACATCTGCTGCTCCTCCAAATTACGATAAATCATTGTCAGTGCTTTTCTTAGCTGACTTTCTTTTTTCCTTTAAAGCTACGAAGACACTCAGACCTTGAATTTGCTAGAACCTGGTGACCTCACGCTCCCGGTCTGTCATGCCCAGTTGCTACGACTGTGGTCTGCCGAAGCCACGTGAATGCACAAACCTTTATCATGAACCTCACAGTCCATTGAGATGTTGTCAGGGGTGGTAGGGTATAGAAACAACCCACCCACCCAGCACACCTCTAGCTTTAACTAATGATAATGCTGGTCACCAAGAACAGTTAGTCAACATTTATACGTGGGTTTGGATAAATACACATATACAACCAAAAGAACTCTGTGATCCTTAAAACGTAACTGCTTTATCCCCAACAGTAACCTCTTGTTACAGTTTGTTTTGTTTTCTAGCTCTAAGATGAAACAAAGTTTGAAAATTATACATATTTATCAGCTTCGATGAAACAGAATGCTGTAGGATGTTTTTTATTTTTTTACTTATTTAAAAAGTAGATGATGACGTGCCCACAGTACAAATTTCATCAGGTACTAAAGGGACAGTTTCCCGCCTACCCCATTCTGCTGCTTCCAAGTCCCTCTGCAGAGGACATGGCAGTCCCCAGTCAGTGAGGTGTTTCAAGGGTTAGGACACTAAGCAGACACCTGTCCGATGCAAGTGAAGCACACCTTGCGACAGAGACCTACTGTATCTGCTGCACCTCGAGGGGAAGAAGCTGGGGGTGAAATGAGTCACTTAAGGTGAGCACCAGGATGGGAAGAATGCCGACCAATGTGTGAAGGACATTTAGACGGAAACGGAGACCATGGGCTGGGGCAAAGTGCACGCTGGGACTGGAAAACGGGGAAACCCTGGGCGTGTGAGAAGAGCTCGAGAAAGGCAGGAAGCTGCCTTGCTCCAGCAGTGCTGTGGCTGGGAGCTGAGCCGGGGGACACTGGACCCCGGGCCCGTCTGCGGTGCTCAGAACAGAACAGACTGTCAGTCTCCACCTGGCCTCCTGATTCACGCACGCCAACATTTATTTTTAAGAATCCCAATAACCTGAATTAAAGACAACTAAAGACACCAGAATAAAGACTCCTCTCAACTCTGTCCAAGCTCACAAGTAAAGTTGGAGCCACAAACTGAGACTTTTGGGATTTCTTTTGCAAACATACAGTCTTTACTCAAAAGTCACATTCTCAGTGAGGCCTTAGCCAACCATCCTATTGAAAACCACAACCCCACCACAAAACTCCTTATTTCCTTTTCCTGCTTTTTTCATGGCCCAGAGTTTCACAGAATTTCAGAGTTGGCAGGAATTCTAAAAGGTGCTGCGTCAAATCACGCTCCAGATGTGACTTCCTTACAGAGGCCAGCCTTCCATAAACATTTATCAGCCCATGTGTGACACTTGTGGGAAGAGATCCCTGGCTCAGCCTATAAGGACCCCGGTGCCCTCTCACGGCACCTGGGCTCAGCTTCACGTGGGCACGTCCACCATTTTATTCTGAGAGCTAACATGCAGTAGCCCCCCCTCCCCCCACTAAATGAGGGAGACAAGGAAATCATTTCTATCCCATGGCAGCCTCTTCTGCCCAGTTCGGTTCATCCAGCAAAGTCACCGGGTGCCATCTCTGTGGGAGGTACCAAGGATACAGCAGACGCCAAGACAGACGGGGGCCCTGCCCTCGTGAAACGTACATGCTAGAGGGGCAGAAATTCAAAACTCAGGTCACCAGAAAGACCGTGAAGCGGCTACAGTTCAGCCCCCAGGATCATCCTCTAAAGGAACTAAGCAATCTGGGGAGGAGAGCCATGGAGGCGGCCACTGCGCAGGGGTTGTCAGGGAGAGCCGCTGAGGTGCCCCGGAAGCAGGCCCCGAGGACGGGGAGGAGCTGGCCACAAAGTAAGGGGCAGGACCAGCTTTCCTAGCAGAAGGGAAGCCAAGGCCTGAGCTTAGCATTTCTGAAAAACCAAACAAAACATCAGCGAGGCTGGAGCTGGGTGAGCGAGGAGGGGCTGGGAGTGACGGTTTCTTCCGTGGCGGGTGCAGGCCCGTCAAGGCACTGGATCACTGGGGCTCCTGGATTGCCGTCTGAAGCCACCATGAAATATAATTTAGGAATGGGGGAGCTGAATGTCAGGGTCATTTTATCAAACACTCTTTGAGAGCCGGATAGGGCTCTAATGTACAGCATGGTAACTACAGCTAATCATACAGTACTGCATATTTGAAAGTTACTAAGTAAATCTTAATAGTTCTCATCACAGGAAAAACACTTGTAACTATGTATGGATGTTAACTACCCTTATGGTGGTAATCATTTTGCAACATGTACCAATATTGAATCATTATGTTGCACACCTGAAACTAATACAATGTTACATGTCATTTATACCTCAATAAAAAAGAAAAAAGAAAGTTTGCCAAAGTACTCAGAAATGGCATGGAGTTTGGCTTTTTGGGTTTAGTTTATCCATGTATAACAGGCAAAGTGTTTTCTGATTTTCTTACAATCAGAAAGGAGGAGAAGACGGAGGATTCTACGTGCATATGTCCTCAGCACACAGCGGCGGGATCTGGGTAGATCAGAGACTTCAGGAAGTTGTTTTTATGTTTGCAGACACATTCAAAGCTCTAGCATTCACCTGTACTGAGATCACCTGAGGCTGCACATCCCACGAGTGGAGCTCTGGGAAGTAGCCTATGACTCAGCCTGACTCTGAGGCAAAAGCGAAACCTCTGCGCATTATGAATGGGTCCCAACTGCGTAATCGCTCTAACACGATGAAAGTGTCTGCCCATGCCAGCCTCATCCCACCACCCAGAGTGGAGGGGTTGCTGCTCTGCCTGGTGCAGAAATGGACAGGCAGGGTTCCTGGCCCCAGCTCAGAACTAGGCTTGGGGTGCAGGTTGGGAAACTAAGGCTCCCACCTCCTGATTTTGCCTGGCTTGTGAGGTAAGAATGGTTCTTAGAGGTGAATGTTTACATTTGAATCGATGGTATGGACACTGACGTTGAATGCCAATGACATGTTATCCCCCAAAAGAATGTCCCTCTTGTCAACAGTATACCTGCAGTACAAAAATTGTACAGTAGGCCCTCCATATCCACGGGTCCCATACCCATGGATTCAACCAACCGTGGATCAAAAATATATATAAAAGAAAATTCCAGAAGGTTGACCCCTAAACGATATAGTGTAACAACCACTTCCATAGCATTTACATTGTATCAGGTACTGTAAGCAATCTAGAGGTAATTTAAAGTAGACAGGAGGATGGGCAGGCTACAGGACATCTACAGCAAGGGACTTGAGCATCTGAGGTTTGTGGTACCCACAGGGGTCCTGGAACCAATCCCCCGCAGATTCTGAGGAACAACTGTACACAAAGCCTAAAACATGACTCTCTGGCTGTTCCAGCAAAAGGCTGCTGACTCTAGGGCTTTGGCTTCTTGGATCCAAGGCGAGTTTATCCGACGTGAAGAATCCTTGTGAGCGGGTCGTGAGCGTCTTCTCTCCACAGATCAGTGCTTCTCAGCCGTGACTGCCTGTTTGAAACATCCTGATGCACAGGCTGCACCCAGTGTGCACGCTGGGCACCTCTGAAAGCTCCAGTGTCTCTACCACCTCATGGATGCTGACCTGAACCAGGAGGGTAGCATGCTGGCAGGGAGGTAATGGGTGGCCACATGTTCCTCAGAGTCCCAAGTCCATGGCACGTCAGTCACCTCTGGATCATTTCTCCTCGCGTGAATCATGCTTTCTATGTTCTGTACTGACAGCTTATCTTAGGGCTGTGCTAATCCTGAAGAGACGCACCCCCGCCAGCCTTCCCCAGGGCTAGCTGATTCCCTTGCTCAGGCAAGCCCACTGACCCAGAGTCCACACTCGGAACCAGCTCCGATCTGGCTTTTACAATCCAGGAGGCAGGATTCCTCTGCCCTAATCACCCGGGTCAGGTCCTACAACGGGAACCCCAACATCTGCATCTGTCACTCCTCTACTCCTCTCTGTAGCACATGTACGCAACAAGTCCTAATATGTGTCTACACACACACACACACACACACACACACACACACACACACAGGGCAAATTCTTCATTATCTAAGTAAGGAATACTCAGGTTTGCCAGGTCATTTAACAGCTGAGTAACCAAGGTTTCCCCTGAGATGAAGTACCAACAACACTAGTAAAGCTGAGACTACACGCACGGACTCAGCAACTCCACGTCTGAGAATATACTCTGGCGACACCTGGCAACAGGGCACTGCAGACGTGGACAAGGACACACAGTGCTGGTTGCACAGGAAACAAAGACAACCTAAATATGCATTAGCAGAGGATGGACCACAAATTATGGTAATTAGTGTGATGGTTACAATGAACAAACTAGGTCTCTATGTACCTACATGGACAAAATGCAAACGTTTTGCTGGGCAAGCCTATCTTTAAAATGATATATTCAAAATGTCTATCAATTCCTAAGAACACATGAAATGTATGTGTTGATTATACATATACACATAGGTAGTAAAAATCTCAAAACACAGACTGAATACACATCTGATTCATGACAGTGGTTGCCCTGGGGAGAAAGGTGGTAGTAACAACAAAAATGGAGCTAACATTACTTGAACTCTTGGTATGTCCAGGCACAAGTCTGGCAAACATTAACTCATCCAATTCTCAGAGCATCTGTGAGATAGCTCAGTTATCACCCCCATTTCACAGATGAAAAACAGGCCAGCGATGATAAAAAAGCCACTTCCACTGCTCCCAGCGAATCAAAGCAGTGTCCGAATGCGCCCGGCCTGCTGCCGTCCTCCAGGTGACCCCCGCTCTCACCAGGCCCACACTCCCACCCCACCGCCCCATTGCATTCCCCTCTTAGGTAGGACCCAGAGTGAGAAGTCGGACCATTTCACTTCTCCATGAAAACCTCCCAATGGTTTCCTGTTGCCCCAGTTTTAAGTGGCAAATCTAAGTACGGTCTACAGGACGTTGTGTGATGTCCCACCTGCCCCGTCACCCCATCTCCAACGACTTACTCCGCCCCGCCCCCTCACTCAGCTCTCCCCACACTGGCCTGTGTGCTATCCCTGTGGCCCCAGGCACGCCCCGGCCTCTGCAGTCACTGTCCCCTCTGCCTGGAGCAGCGTCCCCAGAAGTCAGCGTGGTGCGCTTCCTGTGTGGGTCTCGGCTAGCTGCCTGCTCCCAGACCTGCTCCCACAAGTCAGCTGTGGTCTCCTGGGTAACTGCTCACCCTGGCCTCTTCCTCAAAACCTGATAAAGATGAAGCTGCAGCCACATCTTAACACAAGACAAAATTCCATGGGAATCACTCACCTACAAAAATGTTATCTAAGTGACAGATGCTAATCAATGCTTTTCTGACCGATGTTATGCTTATTTCAGGGTTAAGAATTTTTATGAAGCTCTTAGATTACTGATGTTCTACAAAGGCAAGCTGGGAAACGAATCATCCCAGTCTCTGGCTTTACTGCAGAGATGAGACTCAGTGCCCCAGCGCTGGTGCTGCCCCAGGCAGACAGACCCCGTGACTGAACCCGCCCGCCACACTTTCAGGGGTCCCCGCGGCAGTGTGGGAGCATGGACGGCAGCTCCGGCAGACGCCAGACACAAGTCAGACTCAGAGTTCTCTGTCACTAGAGTGATGAATAGAGAATTGCTGTATTGGCTGCTCATGGAACTCCTCCCAAATTGTTTGAGTGATTCTATATAAAGAAACAAGGCTGGTAACACCCCGCTACCCAACTGGGTGGCCCCAAAACAGAACAATTCACCTCTGAACGATCTGTGCAGCGGCTAACAGCCACTCCCCCAGCTGTCCTATTTTCTGAGCTCTCCTCCACCTCAGCAGGAAAGCTGGACACAACACGAAGACACAACAAGCTATCTTCTCTCCCCTAACAAGTCCCCAGCACAGGCCTGGTGGCCGGGAAGCGCAGGCAGGACCATCTTCCTGTTCAGGAGAACCCTGACCTCCCTGCTACTGAACCATGACAAATAGTTTATGAGGTCATCCAAGTTAAAATTTGGTTTTCAAGTTTTCAGACTTTCTCCTCAAAAAGTATTTATTCATACAGCCAACAAATCCTTGAGGGCCCACTATGTGCCAGCACCAGGCCAGGCCTTAGGCCCACAGGTGCACGAGCCCAGGTCCCTGCACGCCCGCCCACCCAGGGCTGACATGCAGACGCACCGACTAAAACTATGTGAAAATGTGATACGCACATAAAGAAGATTCAGATCAACGCCCAGATTTCTTCAGATCAACACCCAAACCTAGCTAAAGAATGTGAGAATGTATTTACTCAGCTTTCCTAGTCTCTGTTTTTATAACTTTATACTTAAATCTGCTAATTCTGACGCTGCTCTTGGAAGCTACTCTTACTTTGGGATGTTCTTCTTTGTCGGTTTTTTGTTCGTTTCACCTCCGCGTCTCCCCTGGGACCCACCTGTCCGAACCAGCACTGTACAGTGTCCAGTAACCAAGAGTGGGAATCTGGGGTTATGCCCCCTTAGGTCAAGCATGCTCTCACCTCCCCAGTCTAAGCTGGGTTTTAAGGTGTAAGACAGGGACCTGCAAAGGCATCAAACAAAATGAACATTTTCGACCCTCCCAACCCCAAGAGCGCCTGTGAAACCACCCGAAGACCCTCGCTAAGAAGACGCCCCATGAGAGTGTCGTCGGAGTTCTGCGTGCCCTCCCGGAGCTCCCGCTCACTGGCATTCACCATGGTTACAGAGACCAGAAACAGCAAGTCTTTCAGGAGCTCCACCGCTACCAACCACTGCTAGGCCTTGAAAACAGGAGTTTTAATTTCTAGTCACTTTCATACATCATCTGTAACAAAAACCAGCCGGGTCTGAGGCGTGTATGGCAGGCTTTTTGGACGGGCCTTTTCTGCACTTCCTGGTCCATCCAGCCCAGAGCCAGCCCCAAGCACTGAGGGGCCCTCCTCCTACTGTGCACGCTACACAGTTAAACCCAAGGGACCCGCTGCTTTGTAACTACAGAGACAAGAGGGAACTATTTCTATAAAAAGGCTCCTTATCTCACTGGAGCCCTGACAGCACGAGGGGCAGTGTGTCCTGTGCCGGTAACTTCTGCGAGCTCAGGCTGACAGCTTTGTGATGGTTTGGGAGACCTGTACTTGGGGAAGGTGGTAGGAACAGATGCTACGACGAGGAACAAAGGAGAACCCTAAAAACATTAGATAATTATTCTTTGGTCTTTCAATCATGCTATAATAATAAAAATAAACCTCTGCAAATCTAGAAAACCAAAACTGCTTTGGAAGTTGCCCGGTTATTACTCAAAAGAATTAGAACAATTCATTCAACAAGCACTTAGGAAAAATCTGTCATAAGACGGAGTATGGTGAAAATAAAAATGAAACCCTGAACTTCAAAGGACCTTGCATTCTAGTAGGCTTGATACCCAAAATTAAGAAGATAAAAATATTAAAAGCATTTTGTAAGCACAATAAAGTACAAACTACATACTATATTTATAAAATGCAATGCAAATGACTGGTTTTGATGGACTAAAGGACAAGCAGTAAAACTACGTGGAGAAAGAAAGAAGCAAAGGTATTATTTTCTATAATATATGTGTATTCTAGAAAATAGAAGGACGCAAAAGTAAAAGTAAATCGCCTTTAATTAGAGAGCAATACTTGTTATATTTTGGTGAACGGCATTATCATGCCCCCCGCCATTTATGTCTCACACTCAAAATGCGGACCTTATAAAGAGCCCACTCATTTTCTGGTTACACAGGTCGCAGCTATCTTCCGTGTCTCACAAGTCAGTTCCTTCGGAATCTGACCGGCTCTCAGGGTCTCTGCACCTAAAGCCCAAGTTTCCCGAGGTGGCAGCCAGTAAGTAACCCCTGAAGATCTAGGTCAGATGCTGTCACTGCTGGAAACTCACAGCAGCCCCAGGGGCTGCGCCTTCTCTGCTGTTTCCGGGTGGTTGCCTCGCTGGTTCCCTAACAGCTGGGCGTTTCCTGCGTGGGAAGAGCTCTGGTGTCTGCACGGTAACTCCCTGCCTCCCTGGTCTGCTCCACCGTCAGCTCTCTCCAGCGGCCTCCTCCGTCTCCCTCCCCCTGCTCCTTTCCTTTTCTCCATAGTGCTTCTCGCCCGCCCGTCCCATGTTTTAGAGAAAGCCCCCACACTGGCATGTCAGCTCTGGGAGGGCAGGACTTGCTCTGCTTGTTTCTGAGGCCCCCTAAGGACCGAGCACACAGGAGGTGCTCAGTAAATCTTAGCTGATGAAATGACTTAATGGCCGTGTGGTACCCATCCCACGCTGTCATGGGACCAAGCAGGCTCACTGCTGGCAGGGAGGCTGGTCCAGGTTGTTACTATTAGGAATCACAATGCCGCCCATCCTCGCCATCCAGTGTGGTCTGAGGAGCAGCTGTGGCACAAACCTCCCCGGGAGGCATCAGGAATGCAGAGTCCCAGGCCCTGCTCCCAGCCCACTGAACTGGAATCTCATTCGCACAAGGTTGCCAGGTGCCTCCATGCCCACGAAAGTCCAGGGTGCAGTGAGGAGGCAGCCGGGGCGCACACTGAGGGAGGCTCGTCTCCAGGTCACCTAGAGCAGCGCCAGTGCCCGAGTGGGGCCTTGCAGGGACACAAGCCCTCTTGACCAGCTCTCATCATCAAACTACCCTCAAAAGAGAGGTTACACCCTAAGTCAATCTGGGTTTCTGACAGGAAACATATATGGCACACTCAGATTAGGGACTAATTACAAAGGTGAGGGGGCACAGGAAGCAAACTTGGGGGGATACACACCCTGATCTCATACTCTCCCCTCCCTCGCACCTCTGGCCAGAGAGAGGACCTGGGGGGGCAAACAGCCGCCACCTGACATGCAGCTCCCCCCCCCAGCACATGAGGACGCTCTCCCTAAGTTGGGTGTGTTTTCATATGATTAATATATGACAATATTAATAAGCCAAGTCGAGGGGGCAGTGGTATGTGAATCCAGAAATCCAGGGTACAGTCAGGGCCAAACATGTACATTAGGAAATTACTGGTAGGCAGGTGAGTATTAGAAAACAAAGGACATCAACTTTTCATCATATGTTGTAAATACTGTTTCTAGTTTAACTTCATGCTTTTTGCAGAGTATTAAAAGTTGTTACGGAGTCAAAAAGATCCACCCCCCGCCTCCTCTATCATTTGTGCCTTTGGTGTCATAATTTGAAAGGTCCTTCCTATCCTGGAATCATAAAAGTACTCAACTACATTTTATTCTAGTGCTTTTATGATCCACTTTTTCATAGTTTACCTTGAATCCTATGAAATAATTTTAGTGTATTGGAAAGGGATCTAACTTCTATTTTTCCCCCCTAAATGATCAGCCCTTTTTGCAGCACCAGTTACTACATCATCCACCTTTCCTACTGTTTTGAAAGCCCGCCTTCTGGATGTCCTGACATTCCAGGTTCCTGTGGGTCTGTTTGGGACACTAATCTACTCACCGATCCAGCCTGGCTCTTCCTGAGCCAGCACTACCCTGATTTAATTATGGTGTTTCATAATGATTCCATACTTCTCATGATAACTGCCGCCAAAACATGGTATTTTTAAAAGAATTTATTAGTTCTTACCACACGTTTATTCATCACACAAACCTTAGAATCATTCTGTCAAGTTCCAAGAAAAATAAATTGGGATTTGACTGGTATTGTGTTCAGTTCATAAACTGGCATTTTTACCAAACAATTCCTACGCACACATGCACATTTTTTCCAGTCTTTTTCTGTTCTTCACTAAAGTTTCATGGCTTTCGTCATATGTTTTACTCACTTCTTGCTCATTCCTAAGATTTTATCCTTCGTGTTGCTGTTATGAATGGGATATTTTCCTGTTACAGGAAATCACATGTGTGCACACACGTCCATACACAAACATTTATTTTGTGCCCAGCCACTCTTGGAACTGTCTTTAATTCCAAGAAACTTTTGGACAACATTTTGGATTTACTCTTTATGGTAATGTCGTCCCTTCCTTTCTAGTAGATACACCTAACTTCTCCTTTTTGCCTTTAAAGTAACTGGCTAGGACTCCAGCACATCTCTGAATAACTAGATTAGTAGCTGGCATCCCTGACTTGCTGCAGTCTGGAAGGAGAGTGTCTGTACCGGGGGTACCTGCCCTCGAGGCGACATGTCCACAGGCGCTCTGCTTGCCAGGCATCTCTAACTGAGCGCTAAATGATCTCTTGGATCACGGTGTTTGTATAAACTAGGTTAAGTGACAGCATCAATGCCAAAACTATTTGGGGAAAAAAGTCAAATCAAGGAAACAATCACCTGAGTATAAATGATAAAAAACAAAACAAAATTACCATTCGTGTTTATTATAACACCAGGAGTGCCAAAAATCTGTATACACACGACTTGTATTTGGTATACATTATTACAATTTTAGTACAGTTTTTTCTTTTCTTAAAATGTGCATACATTTTTTGACACCCTCTGTATATTGCTAATAAACTAGGAAAACATTGGACAAAGTTTTTTTTAGAGGGCTCAATTCCAGATTTAAGTCTTTTCATCTACTTCAAAAAACACCTACATGTAAAACATTCTCCTTATCCCCAACACTTTACTTTTAAGAATGTTATTTTTAAAAAATGAATGAAAGACTAGAAAAGGACATTTTACTCTGTTGTAAGAGTTTTAATTTGTAGCAGACATAGGAAAGAGCTCAGGCAACTTGGTCCTATTTTTTTGTAGTTACCAAGAACTAAGAAACAAGGCAAGTTTCCAATTAAAAAAAAATGCTGAAGATGCTGTGGTCTCCTCAGCAAATATTTACACATTCTGAAAATATTCAAGATTACAAAAATTCTAAAGCAAGATTCAAACCACAAATTAAGTTAAAATGCCTACAATTCCAAATGAAAACAGCCTGGTAACTGCAGAGGAGGTAACATCGGGGAAGGTTCTAGATAATCACTACGATCATTAAATTATACTCCTAAGGGCTCATCCTAAAAAGTTACTATTACCGAGGCAGTCTCTAAAGTAATGTTTACCATAGAAAACATGTTTTTAAAAATAACATTCATAATTGTTTCACAGAAATGAACACTTGGGGTTTTGTTACACTCCTGGTTATCTTCTAGGTATGGTCACAGGACACGAACTATTTTGTCCTCTGAGCTTTGCATTGTATCCCATGTGAGAGTGCACTGTGGTTTCATTCACCGGTGACATTATCTCTGTTAGAGTTCCCAAATCCACTGGTGATGTCACAGTACAGGAAAACTTTAAACCATTGCTGGAAACATCATCACCACTGAAGTACCGCTCCCATTATTTTTTTTAAAAAAGATGAGCCTAAGGAAAGGAACAGAGTCCAATGTCCCCAGCCCCATCGGGCTGGCACGGTCTGCAAAGAGGCTGGTTGAAACGCTGCCCTGCCATGCCTGTCTCCAGTTGCTGTGAAGCCGCCACAGTCAACAAACAAGATTGTTATGTGAAAGGGGGGTTCAAAACTATAAAGCTACACACATGCGAAGAGTCATCACTATTTTATGTGGTACCTAGGAGGAGCTGGGAGGAAGGCCAGCGTTCGCACTGAACTCTGTAGGTGCCTGCCCCTGAGGCCTCTGGTTCCATTATGTGTGGGCACAAGGCTGAACACCAGCAGAGAAAACCAAATGAAACTATTCCTGCTCTTGGGGGGACCTCAGCTCAGCAGGTGGCGCAGGAAATAAACTCTGCTCAAACAGACTCTTCTTTAGTGAACAGACCTGTGTCGGAATGGCCCGCTGGCTGCAGTGGACGACAAAGGCTGATGGGCTGCCCCAGTGATGGGCTAACACACAGAAGCCCATGGCAGCCCTGCCCTGACAGTTCATAAGCAGAGAGCCGGGAGAACAGAGCAGACTTGTAACCGGCAAACGCACCTGGATTTCCGTCTGCGGGCATAGATTAGAACACAGTGAGACGCCTCTGACACTGAAGTTCAGGTGTGTGTTTCCACACAAACGTTGGAAGCAGTCCAGGTGACTCCCCAATTCCTAAGTCCACCACTACAGGGGTCAACACAGGGTCAAATAGGGGGTGCCCCCACGTCAGGATTAATTTTCTGTTCTGTTCCATCTGTTCCCGACCTACCTATGAGATCTATAACGGTGTCTAAATTTTCAGTTTCTCATTAAGTCTGCTGTTTCCCTTTTTATCTCACTTTCTTGTTTTAGCATATCGTTGACCTCTTCTTTTATATCATCGATACATGTATTATTCTTATACAATATAAAGCACTCTTGGGCAATCGACTTCTGTTTCAGGGATTACTTTTCTCTGGACTCTGTTTTTCACCTGTCCTTTAAATGCTACCCCCACCCCTTTTTGGGGGTACAGTACTTGAGAGGGCCATGCCATTCCCTACCAGTCTTGTGCTTAACTTCCCATCAAACTATTCCTTTCAGAAGGGCCTGACGTCAGTTTTCTCTGATCGCATTTCTACCTTATGTTTTCCCAGATCAGAGCTAGAGTTAGACAGATAGCTGCTGCTTTCAATCCGTGGAGGTGAAGAAAGTTGAAACCTGTCTGGGGCCGAATGGCTTTTTTTCTGAAATGGACCCCACCTCAAGCTCACGTCCCGTCCGTCGCATGAGCTTTGGCTCAGCACTGGGCTCTGGAGATGCACGCGCTCTGCCTCGGCAGGTCCCTGTCCTTCTGAGCGCCCTCCCCTAACTTTCCCCAGGGCTTGTGTTCCTGAGCCCTGGGCCTGCTTTACTCCAAACTGCCGGGCATTCGTGAGAATGCCCAGGATTGGGCCAACTCGCCTTCTTTCCTCAGTGTGACTTTTGGGGGTGGGGCAGGTCAAGAGATGCCCTGCACAGCCCTGCAATCTTTTTACCCCAGCCCACAGTGTTTCCCAATATTAGGCTGGACCTATGAAGCTGCCATTTTTGTGGGTCAAATTATTTCATACAGTTCAACCTACATGTAAGAATGTTCCTTTTCCTTCCTTGATTACTTCTGGTGAATTTTTAATACTCAAAGGTAAGATTATTTAAAATACACACATACATTTACATGTATATGTTGACACCTATCCAATTAGGCAATGAGAGATGGTTCTGTGATCCCGCCCCATCAAACATGCTCCCCAGATCTTTTAAAAGTGTAAACCAAGGCAATCCTCTGTTTGGAACTCGTGGGTTGCCTCCCGCTGGCAGAACCACGTGGCCGAGAAGGCCTGCAGGTCTGGTCCAGGCTCCCTCTCCCGCCTCCCATCCATCGCTCCTGCAGACCCTTCTCGCATTCCTTCGAAGCCTGCTGCCTTGGGGCTTCCGCTCCTGGCGCTCTCGGTTCCGCAGCCGGGAATCCTCTTTCAGCTCACTCCAGAGCTGGTGCCTTCTCACCCTTCAGGACTTCCTATGCTTCCGGCTTCCAGTCACAGAATACCCAGTTCAAGCAGCATGGATGACAGGGACACAGTATGGGGCCGATGGCAGCTCTACCCCCAGAGATAAGGGACACACTGTCTTGTTCAGTGCTTTTTCTGCAGTGTCTCGGTAATCCACCGTGTAAATCAAAGAATGCTAAAAGCTATCACACAGAAGGAGGGTGTGTGCTTTGGGCTGCTCCACAAAACACCATGACAAATGGGCCCAGGTGTTTCCGAGTCACCCACAGCAGCTCAACGTCAAGGAAGCATTTTCAGTGAGGTGAGAGGCAGCCACCGTGAGTCCCCGACCTAAGAGCTGCATAAGTGAAGGCTTTAGTGCCATCGGGGAGACATGTTGTATGGGGGGGGGGTTAGAAATGCAGCAACTCCAAGGTTCACATAAACCGTAAGCGCAGTTAGCCTTCTTGATCAGTTCCGTTTTGCATTAGAGAACAGAAGGCAATGGCTTCCTTCAGGCACAACCACATTTATCCTAAAATAACAATCAGTTTGCTATTTCTGTTCATCAAGGGAAAAGACCCAAACAGAGTTTAGATGTCAACAGGGATTTCTAGCCTAGCAGGTGACCCCAGCAAATTCATCCTCAGTGAGTCCCAGTTTTTCTTTTTCCACTCCCAAGTCTAGAGTCAATCTGGAAATCAAAACAGGTATCAAGCATGGCAGATTAAAATCCCCGCTTTCTCACTAATAGGGAGTCTGGTGTTAGACTTGCAGCCACGCAGGCCTGCTCACTGGCACCGGTGGACAAAGGCGGTCGGGCAGCTCCGACAGCTGACGGCACCAAGAGACAGGGCGGGTGGCTCCTGGGGCCAGAGCCGAGCGGCTGAGCCCAGCGTGCTCTCTTCTTGCTCCCAAACTCACCGGCCAAGCAGCTCACTCCTCTCTGGTGAACAAAGCGGGTGAGGGATAGCGAGAGAAGGAAAACCCTTCCACAGGCGCAAACCGCCAACCTAACCTTGCCGGGTTACTGTCAATCAAATAGATTAACAGATAGGAGCTTCCAACACACACACAAAAGCTCCGGATACAAAGAGAAGGTGTTATTCCTCGCAGGCAGACTGTCCTCACTTCTGCAGCATCTAGCATACAAACACACATTTGGTAAGTATTGTTGACGTGCCTCCCGAGACTTTAGTAAGACATCTACTTCAGCGAGGTGTTCTGGGGGCTCTGCTATGTTTGTTTAAAAACAATCTCGTGGGGCTGGCTGAGTGGCTCAGTTGGTTAAGAGCGTGAGCTCTGAGCAACAGTGTCACCAGTTTGATTCCCACATGGGCCGGTGAGATGCACCCAAGCTGAGCTGTCACTGAGCTACCAACAGGTGGCAGATGGCTCAGCTGGTGAGAACGCGGGCTCCTAACAACAAGGTTTCTGGTTCGACTCCTGCATGGGATGGTGGGCTATGCCTACCCGCAACTAAGGTTGAACACAGCACCTTGAGCTGAGCTGAGCTGCCCTGAGCTGCTGTCGGGCAGCCAAATGGCTCAGTGGTTAGAGCATGCAGTCTTTTTTTTTTTTTTTAGCTGAGCCATCCTGCCACCTGTTGGCAGCTCAGCGGCTGCTCAGCTCGGGCCGGGACTCCAACCGCTGTTGCTCAGAGCTCAAACTCTTGAGCGAGCTCTTAACCAACTGAGCCACTCAGCCGGCCCCTAGAGCATGCACTCTTAACAACCAGGTTTCCAGTTCGAATCCCGCATAGGATGGTGGGCTATGCCCACCCACTACTAAAACTGAACGTGACACCTTGAGTTGAGTGGCTGTAAGCTGCTGTCCAGCAGCCAGATAGCGACTGGACTTAGAGCTGAGCTAGTTGCGCCCTCCACAGCAAAGACTGAAGGACAACTTGGCTGTTCCCCTTTCCCAATAAAATCTTTTTTTTTTTTTTTTAAAGATTTTATTGGTGAATTGGGGGAGGGGAACAGCCAAGTTGTTCCTCAGTCTTCGTTGTGGAGGGCGCCAGTCGCCATCTGGCTTCCCGTCAGCAGCTCGTGGCCTCTAAACTCAAGGTAGTGTGTTCAATCTTAGTTGCGGGTGGGCATAGCCACCATCCCATGTGGGAATCAAACCAGCAGCCTTGTCGTTAAGAGCGCATACTCTATCTACTGAGCCATCCGGGCGGCAGCTCAGCTCAAGGTGCTGAGTTCAGTTTAGTTGTGGGTGGGTGTAGCCCACCATCGAACAGGCAATCTTGTTGTTACACCAGCTGAGCCATCCTGCCACCTGTTGGCAGCTCAGCGACAGCTCAACTCGGGCGCAGCATCACTGGCCCATGTGGGAATCGAACCAGCGGCCCTGCTGCTCAGAGCTTGCGCTCCCAAGCCAACTTTTAACCAACTGAGCCACTTGGCCACCCCCCCCAATAAAATCTTAAAAAACAAAAACAATCTTGTCACTTTGGAGTCACATAAGTATGTACTGATAAGAAGGTAAATGACAAACTAATCTCTGAGATCTTCTCCTCCTTTTCTACATCACTCCACACTGTTAATACAGTTTTTAATCTATATTTATCTAATCATCGGAATCCTCGGGAACACATTTCCTTTCCTCATCCCAAAACTAATTATGGAACTGCCTTGAAAAAACACAAAGTGGTCACAGAAATACAGTTTTGGGTCATCTCATGTGTGCCAGCACTGCAGACACAGAGCTGAGTGTCAGTGGGTGGCAGATGGAAAACCGGCTCATTGGCACCATCAAAATGCCCAAAACGGACCTCGGAAGCAGCGTGGAACCAGCAGTGACTCTCCTTCCTCAGTGAATGCCAAGTCTTTCACTTGGGGCACTGCACCCTGTCTACAAAGGCAAACACTATTTTACCTTGAAGGTTCACGCCATCTGCACGCATGGTGTTGGGTCAGTGACTGTGGAGTACCCTTGCCCCTTGACCAACGCTGAGCATGGAACTGCTGTCACCAGTCTCTCTCTCTGCAGTCTGGGTCACTGATTTGGCCCCAGGACACTTACTGCTGTTCTCGTCCATGCAGCTCTCAGCATACATCCTGTACAGAGTCTGGATGGCCTCCCTGCCCTTCAGTGACATCTCCTCTCCTATCCCCTCGCCTAGGCAGACAGGCGCCATGACAGGAGGGCACATGGCTGGGCACGCTTCCCTCCAGCACCACAGCGCCCAGCTCGAACACTGGGACGGGCCTTCCCACGGCCTTAATATCTGCCTGGCCTTCCCCAGATGTGGCAGGGAGCCTCCATTTGACTGCCCCTGATGGGCACTCAGGGGCTCGGTGGAACCCACGCCATGCACAATTACCAGAACTCTCCAAGGTCATGACAGTACGCACCCCGCACAAGACACAAATTCTCTGAGTCTCAGAGTTTCTGCGCACCTCAGTTGAAGCAATGCCTGACTACCTGAGGCCTAGGCGGCCTGGCTAACACCAGTAGACATTCATCAAGGGCAGCCTTCATGCTGAGTCTGATGCAACAGGGCCATTTGACCAGGTTGGTGCCAAGGCTTTTCGGAGGGACAGTCTAACGGATGCCAAGTTCAGAGAGAGGGGTCATCTACTTGGCCTCTGCTCTCTTAACAAAGCAGGCGTGGGAACGTTTCCTCCCCTTGCCTCCAGAACCTGTGCAGTGCTGCTCCCCAACTGAGAATGCTCCCAAGAGTAACAACTGTCCCTTTCCTGTCCTATGGAAGCCGCACTTACAAAGCACAAGTTCCAAGCAGACTGAGCCCCCAGAGCAGTGCAGTGTCGGCTTCTCTCACCAACACCTATGCGGGATGAAGGCTGTGCTTCCTTTTCTGTAAGCCAGTGTACCTGGACCCACCGCAACGCCAGCCCAACGTGGGGGACAGACGACTGTCTCAATGCACAGAAGCAGCATTCAGAGGCTCATGTATCACACGGTCAGCAGCTATTCTTCCTGTTTTATTCACTCTCAATGGCCATCAGCTGAAACTGAGCAGCTGCATCACCCAGCCCACTTGACAGAAGATGCGAAGAGGACTAGACTGCTTTTGTTTAAATACACACAAACTACAGTGGTTGTAACATGAACTAAGCCAGCCCGCCTTTAAGGGACGTCACTGCCCTTCAGGTTATGCAGGTTAAGTGCCTGATCCATTACATAACAATAGCTTCTTCGGTTTGAAGATCACCCTATAATTATATCTCTGGATAAGCCTTAAGTTCCAATCTCCTGTTCCATTAAAACCGATAAGATCCAGGCCCACTGTCAACTCTGTAATAACAGAAAATAATGACGACCTGTCAACAGAACACTGTCTAGCATCAAGCACAGTATATTCCAAACCTCACATGACAGATGACTAAAGGTCAAATACTGCTCCCCTAAAACAGACTGGGTGAAAATCATCAACACGTCAACCTGAAAGCTGGAGAAGACCAATCACCCGTGTGCTCCGAACCCCCAACAACGGCCACATGGGTCTCTGGGGTGGTTATCCGACGGAAAATGCTGTTTTTGGTTCTGGACATTACTGAAGGACCAATCCCACGTGTGCAGGTGTGAAGGTGAGCCTGCTGACTTAAATGCAACCGCCAGCAGGCAAGAAACCCTAACGCTCTACACACCCCAGCACAATTGCACTTCTGCTCTCACGCAAACCCAATGAAGCTTCAAGGCCGAAGGGATCCTCTGGACCCAGGACATGGACTGCGGGCCAGGAGGCTCGGCGAGCTTCAAACACACAATAGCAGTAGAGGCTTCTTCAAAGTCCTATTCGTCTTAGCGAAAGTTAAACATGACACAGCAAACCATTCTAAGAAAACATAAAAGATTTCAATTTATAAAAATTTGACACAATCTTACATATTTTATAACGAAAGTTTTTAATTGCAACCCATAGAGCATGTAGGCCCACTTTGGGATTTGGGATGCCCAGGGAACTCCCTGAAACCATATGCACATGCATGAATTTTCTAGGGAGAAGGCTCACAGCTTTCAGCTAAAGCATATTGTGACCACAGGTCTCTAACAAGCCACCACATCGTAATAAACCCCCCTTTATACTAGAATGTTCCACCTAGGTCCTATGCTCCTTCTTCTTTAATACCTGTACCTACTAGAAGTCTCTGTCTGAACTGGTACACAAACCTATGGCATTGAGATGGCCTCATTTGTGTGTCTTCTCCACCTGCTGAAATCCTATGGACCTCCAAGGCCGGCTCAAATCACACTTCCCCGACAGGCTTTTCCAGACACCTCAGCCAGCCTGGATCTTCCATGCAGTCCAGTGAGGCGCCACTCCACCTGTACAGCGGCACTTCAGCGGGGTCACACGCAGACCCCACAGTGAAGTTCCCTGCGCACCCATCTCTGCACACTGCTTCAAGGGCAGAGGCCGGCAGCACTCACCATTAATTATCCCTCCCCCACCAGCACCTGGCACAGCACCTTGGGTATATGGTCCAAAAAGCATGTTGAACTGGATTCTTCTGTTTTGGTGTCAACAAGAGACCACTAATTTTAATCATCTATTTCATCCCAGGTTTCTAAATCGTCAGTACATATGTCCACAAGCAAGGTCCACTTTTGGGAGGTTAAAGGACACATCCATGCAATTATGTGTATGACGTCCTGCTTTCCAGTTCCTGTAACGAAGGACCTTGACACAACTAACATTTTATTTACTTCTAACTGGATGTGAAACTCAGTAATTAAACAGGGCTCCTGGAATTACAGAGAAGGGAGTGGAACTACTGCGCGATGAAGGCAAGCTGGTTTGAGAACGTCTACACGAATCCCAAGGTGCTAGCGATCACCAGAGGCATTGTTACACAATTTCTGAAACACCAAAGACATGACCTTTAAGGACAGCCCACTCCGGAAGTGAGAGGCTGTCATCTCTCAGATTATAAAAACAAAAAGAAGCAATAGGGAGTCTTACTGGGAATATTTACAGGAAGTCAAAGCAACTAGTAGATTCAGAAGATCCATTGCAGGGGGTTGTGTTAAAAAAATGATATGTTCAAATTCAGGAACAACTGTGATCATGAAGGAGGAGCCTTGAACTTGGAATCAAAGGATCAGGATGATGGAGCCTCTTAGTTCCGTCAAGATGGAGCAGCTCCACTCCTTCCAGCCCTGCCCCTTACAAATAAAAGTGCTCCAGACATGATACAATCAACAAGCACAGAGTAAAAGGTGGGAAGAAGAAAAGAAGCGTCAGCTGTGAACTCTAAAAGTGACCAAGATGCTCTTCAAGAAGGGAGGGGAAACAAAGACATTCTTGGATGAAGGAAAGCTGAGAAAATTTGTTGTAAGCAAACCCACGCTTAACGAATGGCTAAAGGAAGCTCTCCAACAGAAAGGAGAGGGTAACAGGAGAAGGC
The DNA here is from genome assembly GCF_001890085.2 of Hipposideros armiger. NCBI lineage: Eukaryota > Metazoa > Chordata > Mammalia > Chiroptera > Hipposideridae > Hipposideros > Hipposideros armiger. Next base: position 1,802,157 of record NW_017731383.1, read on the forward strand.
TTGGAACCTCAGGAAGGAAAGAACACTTTTAGAATAGGTAAAAATGGGGCTAAGTATAACCAGCTGCCCTTTTTGTGAGGTTTTAAATCACATGAGATGATTGAAGTAAAGCCAACTGATGTGGTGCTCAAATTAAAATAAGAAAGAAGACATTTAAATTTAAAGTGTGGGGAGCATACAGGGATCTAATAGAAAGTTTCCAAACCTCACTTAAAGTTGTAAAATACAGATTTCAGTAGGCTGGGATAAGTTACGTATGTATATTGTAAACCTAGAGCAACCGCCCAGAAAACAACACAGAGCTTTGATATACTCAAAAGTAAATCATCAATCAAAGATGGAATCCTAAAATATGTTTAAATAACCCACAGGAAGGTAAGAAACAGAAGAAACAAAAAACAAAACATAAAAAAACACCAAAATGAGACTTACACCCTTACAGACTAACATATTAATAATTACTTTACCTTAAATGTAAATGGTCTAAATACACAAGTTAACTGAAAAATCAGCAGAGTAGATAAAGAAAATATGATGTAACAATACACTGTAAGAAACTCAAACACAACACCATGAGTAGGTTAAAAGTAAAACGATGGAAAAAACATATACCATGAAAGCATTCATAACAAACAGAAGTGGTTACGTTAAAATATCAGATAAAGTAGACCTCAGAGCAAATAAAATTACTAGAGACAAAAAGGGACATGACATTAATGACAAAAGGATCAGGAAGACATAATCCAAAATGTTTACATACCACACAACAGTCTCAAACTACTTGAAGCAAAAACTGATTGAGCTAAAGGAAAGATAGACAAATCCACAATTATCCAGTTGACTCTTAAACAACAAGGGTTCGAAACGTGCAGGTCCACTTATATGCAGATTTTTCCCAATGGAAACTGTAAATGTATTTTCTCTCCTATATGAATTTCTTAGCATTGTCTTTTCTCTAGCTTACTTTAAGAATATAGCATGTAATGCATACAACATACAAAGCATGTGTTAATCGCCGGTGTTTGTTATCGGTAAGGCTTCCAGTCAACAGTAGACTGTTAGTAGTTAAGGTTTTGGCAAGTCAAAAGTTATATGCATGTTTTGACTGTGCAGAGGGTGAGCACCCCTAACCCCCACGTTGTTCAAGGGTCAACTGTAACTGGCGACTTCAACACCTCTCTCCTCAGGGTGAGTGACAGAGCCACTAAATCAGGAAGGATACAGAAGAACACAACACCACTGTCAACCAATAGGATCCAACTCATGTATACAAACCATTTCCCCACATAACAGAATACACTTTTTTTTTTTCACGTGTCCATGGAACATTTACCACCACAGGCCCACAGAATATAAACCAAGATATACCATTTCTGGGGCAAAAAACAAACCTCAACAAATTTAAAAGAACTGAAATCTTACAAAGCATGTTTTATGACCATAATGGAGTCACAGAAATCAATTAACAGAAAGATAACAGGAAAATCCTAAACTCTTAGAAACTACAACACACTTCTAAATAGTCCATGGGGAAAGAAGACATTTCAAAAGAAACAAAAATGCATGTGAAACTAAATAAAAATGAAAATACAACATATCCAAATATGTGGACACAGCTAAAGCAGTGCTGAGGAGGAAACTTATAGCACTTAAAATGCTTACACTGGAAATGAGGAAAGGCCTCAAATAAATAAGCTAAGTCTCTACTTCAAGAAACTAGGAAAAAAGAGCAAAATAAATCCAAAGGAAGTAGAAGGAAATAATAAAGAGAAAAAAAATTCAATTGAAAACAGGAAAACCATAAAGAAAAATCAGTGAAACAAAAAGCTGGTTCTTCAGGGGGAAAAAAAATCTGATAAACTTCAAGGAAGACTGACAAAAATAAGACACAAATCAGAAACATCAGGAAAGAAACAGAAGACATGATTACTCTCACCACTCTTAATTCAACATAATACTGGAAGTTGTAGCTGCTGCAGTGAGGCAAGAAAAAGAAATCAAAGACATACTTATTAGGAAAGAAAAACTAAAGCTGTCCCTATTTGCAGATAACATGGTGATGTATGTAGAACATCCCAAAGAACGTACGGGAAAGCCCTAGAACCAATAAGTATATTTAGCTAGGTCACAGGACACAAGATTGAGACACAACTACCAATCACATTGTTGTATACTAACAATGAGCATTTGGAAACTGAAAATAAAAGCACAGTATCATTTAAAATTGTTCCAAAGCAAACAAAATACTTTAATATGAATATCACAAAGCACATACAGGATCTATATGCTGATAATTGCAAAATGATGAGCAAAAAAATCAAAGCTGACCTAAATAAATGAAGGCATTTCATGTTCATGGATTGGGAGACACTGTAGTAGACATGCCAATTCTCCCCAAACTGATCTACAGGTTTAATACAATTGCTATCAAAATCCAAGCGAAGTTTTTATAGACATAGAACAATGTACCCTAAAATTTAGTGGAAAGGCAAAGGCCCTAGGATAAGCAATCTTGAAAAATAAAAAGTGGGAGAAATCATTATCTTATATTAAGGCCTACTATGTGGCTACAGTAATCAATCAACACAGTGTGACACTGGCAGGAGAGACATACAAATCAGTGGAATGGAATAGAGAACCGAGAAATAGACTCACACTGATTTTTGACAAAGGTGCAAAAGCAATTCAATGGAAGAAAGATAGTTTTCAACAGATGTCACTGGGACAACTGGATATCCACAGGTGAAAAAAAAGAATCTCAATCTTTTACAAAAATTAACTCAAAATAGATCAGGGACTTAAATCTAAACTGTAAAACTTTTAGGAAAAAAATAGAAGAAAATCTTTGGGATCTAGAGCTAGACAAAGAGTTCTTAAGACTTGCCATCAAGCGCATAATCCATAAAAGAAAAAATTGATAAACTGTACATCAAAATTAAAAACTTTGCTCTGTGAAAGACAAATGGATGAAAAGAAAAGCTACAGTGCTACAGAGTGGGAGAAAATATTTGCAAACCATATATCTGACAAAGGACTAGTATCTATGATATATAAAGAAGTCTTAAAACTCAACAATAAAAAACAAGCAACCTAATTACAGAATAGGTAAAAAACATGAAGAGCCATTTCACCGAAGAGGATGTACAGATGGCAAGCACATGAAAAGATGTTAACACCATTAGCCATGAGGGAAATGTACATTAAAACGGCAATGAGACAGCGCTTACACACATACCAGAATGGTCGAAAGAAAAAACAGCGACAACACCAAACGCTGGCAAGAATGTGGGGAAACTGGATCACTCCTACACTGCTGGTGAGAATGGAAAATAGAAAATGGTGCAACCACTTTGGAAACAGCTTGGCAGTGTCTTATAAAACTAAACAAGCAACTACCATACAACTGAGCAATTTTACCTCAGATACATGAATATTTATGTATGTACAAAATCATGTACATAAATGTTCATAGAAGATTTAGTCATAATGGGCAGAAACTGGAAAAACCACCAGATGTCCTCCCACTGATGAATGGTGAAACGGTGCACTGTGGTAAATCCACACCATGATACCACTCAACAGTCAAAAGACATAAACTGTTGATTATAGATACATGCAACAATTTAGGAGAATCACCAGCGACCTATGCCGAGTGATAAAAGCCAATTCCAAAGGTCACATTTTGCACGAATCCACTTACATGCTTGAAATGACAAAATTATAGAATTGGAGACTAGATGGGTCACTGGCAGGGTCGGAGAGGAGGGGAGGGGAGGGAGTGGCTATGGAAGGCAACAGGAGGCATCCTTACGGTGACGGGAATGTTCTGTGTCTTTTGCAATGTCAACATCCTGGCTGTGACACTGTACAACAGTTTTGCAAGATACTACCATGGAGGGTAACTGGGTGGAAGGGACTTGGGATCTCTGTATTAGTTCTTACAAGTGCAAAGGGCTTACAATTATCTCACCGCTAAATCCTTGTTTAAACACAGATATTGTTCTGAACAGTATCATTCCAAAGCCCACTATTAAAGCCACTACAAAGCAATTTATTTAAAAAGTCTCTTCCCAAAGTGATCTGTCCAAACAAAGATGGGGGAGGGTAATTTTTGGTTTTAGATTGAAAGCTGAATCTAACTGGCTATTGAAATAGTCGCAACAAATAGAGTGAGTTCAAGATAGAACTACAATTGAGTAAAAAAGTTGGGAGGGAAATAGGATGTGCTTAACAAACGGTTTCTGTTGATAAGTCAGTAAAAGCTAATGTTTGTAGGCATCGGGAAAAGATTAAGACTGTACTTTTATACTGTCTTAATATACTTATTAAGTATATTATATATACTTAAACACACTTATATACTGATTTAGATTTAAGATTCTAGGTTTCTAAGTATTTTCTCTGCCTCCTGAGTTTAAAGAAACTAGGAGACAGTCAGGCAAATCTTTATGCTCTTATACCTGCCTGGTTTGGCGGTCCAGAAAAGCAGCAAAAACAAAATCTGGCTCAGTGGCAGAGAGAGACGACCAAATGCACTTTGCCCCAGAAGATGAGGGGAATTTTAAACACAGAGTCTATCCCCTGAATCACCCAGGGCACCCAGCCTTTAAAGATGAAGTACTGGACCAGAGCTCTGACTCAGAGAGGCTTCTGGAAGAGGTGAAAAGGAAAAGGGTGTTTTATCGCTCCAATTATTCTCTTCCCGTGGTGAGCCTAAAAGGGCTATTTCTATTATAAAGAAATAATTTAATAACAGATCCACAGCGTGGGAATGCTGGTGCGAGATTCCCGATGCTGGCCTGGAAGAAAGAAGGCTGAAAGTTTGGAGCAGGGTCCCAGCATCCAGGTCCCAGGGAGGCGCCCCTTCATTTCCAAGGCCGGAAGCTTCCTCATGGGTGAAGTGAAAGAAAAATGTGCCAGATGGGTTCCACAGCCCTTTGCTAAATTTAAAGTCCCCCGGGCACCATAAAATCTAGTCTCCAGGCAGCTCTCTGGTGCGACAAGCTCCCCTCTACCCCTGCTTTGAGACAGCTTTCCTCACACCTGTAATGTGGTTTCCCCAAAGTGGGCCTGGCAAGTGAGGTGAGGAGGCAAGGAAAGGGCAGACGAAAACCAAAAAAAGAACGGGAATGGCTGGAGGTAGTAGGTGCAGCAGAAACACTCCTTTCCCGTCGGTCGTTTTCTCCAGGCCCCCTTTCTTCGGCGACCTTTGCCGCCGGCTCACAGTGGAGAAACTAGAACCCAGGCTTTGTCGAGGCGACAGGCTTCTTTCACAAATAAAATGAAAAGAATAAAAACGGAGCAAGAGACAGGAGGAGGAGCTGGAGATTACACACCACTGATGAGCTATATTAACAATTACAGTTCAAGGATTTAATCTGTGCTTCGATACAAACAAAACAATCAGGCGCAATAAAGGGCATCGGAGCCCGGGCTGGGCAGCTGATACTGAGGAACTCTGTTTCTAGGTTTGATACGGGCGCTGTGGTTACGGTTTTTGAGAGACCTCATCTTTGAGCGAGTCTCTTCTAATGTGACCGGACGACGTCTGCGATTTGCTTCAAGCTCACGGGGACAGGAGCACAGGTGAACCAAGGCCGGCACTGAATCGATCACTGCTGAGGGGTGTGGTGTGTGTGTGTGTGGCGTTTAGGGCGCGTCCAGGGCGCTGTACACGATGGACGTTTTCCTGATGAACAGTGAAAAGGGGGGCCTGGGGGCCAGTTTCCTCTCTAGCCTACACGGCTCTTCGGAGCTTCCCGGGAGGGCAGGGCCAGCTGGATGGAAACGCGAACGCGCAGATGCCATCCGCAGGGGCGCGTCTTCCCCACCACCGACACCCGCTTCCCGCCCCTCCAGAGCCCCAGAACTTGGCCAGCTTTCCACTCCCACGGCCCCCAAGTCCCCTAGAAGGGCGGGGGCGAAGGCCATCAAGCCGACAGGGAGACACGGTGCGCAACCTTGGCCAGCTCCCCCAAAGCTGGGGCGCCTGGACGGCCGGGGCTGCACCCGGCCCGGGGGGGCAGACAAAGGGGTGGGCCGTCGCCCCGGCCAGGGAGCGGTGGTCCGCGGGGCCGCACCTGCGCGCACCTGGGCGCCACTCGCGCACACTTGGGCGCAGGTGTGCGGGCAGGGATGCGGGGACACACGCACCTTGAGGATGTTGTCGAAGATGGTGTCGCGGAACTCGAGCAGCGCTTTCTGGTCGAACTCGCGGCCGTGGATGATGCGCATCTGCTTGAGGAAGGTGGACTTGCCGCTCTCGCCCGCGCCCAACAGCAGGATCTTGACGAGGCGCCGCACGGCGCGCCGCTCGCGAGCCAGCCCGGCGTCGATGTCCCGGCTGCGCCGTCGCGCCTCACGCTCCGCGTCGCGGGCCCCGCCGCCGGCCGCTCTGCGCTCGCGGGCCCCGCCGGCCTCGGCCGGCAGCAGGCAGCGGCTGAGGGTCCGCACCACGCCGGACATGGCCGCTCAGGCCATGGATCCCGCCGCGGGCGAGGCGAGCCCCGCGCGGCAGCCGGCCGCTCCCTCAGGCCGCGTCCGCCGCCGCCGCCCCGAGGCCCACTCTCGCCCGCCGCTTGGCCCCGGCGGAGGGGCGGTGCGGCGCTGTTCGGGGCCTGGGGATTGGGCAGGCTGCCGCCCATACGGACGAACGCGCCCTCCGATTGGGCCGTGCCACGCCGTGGGGGCGGGCATCCCTCCGGCCCTTGGGGCGGGATCGGCGCCGAAAGAGGAGGGACCTTTGGGGTGGGGGCGCTTCCCATTGGACACCCGGGCCGAGGTTCTTTCTTTCAGAATGAAAGGGAGGCGGGGTCACCGGGAAGGCGGGGCGGCCGCCCGCCATGACCAATTATAATTGCTCTGAGATCACGTCAATCACGGCGAATGGGCTTGGGATTGGGGGCTTCGCGAAACGGGGCGGGACCAGAAGTGCCAGGTGTACAGAAAGAGTCCTCCTGGGTTTTCAGGTTGGATCAACCTGTGAGACCAGGAGGTTCGCAGAATGCTCTCCCCGTTGCCCGAAAGCTAGGGAATGCCGATAAGAGGTCCTTCTGTTCGTCTTATGTTTACAGAGAAAGCTGTTCCCTAAACTATTTTCCTTCCAGAAACACCGGAGGGGGATGGGCCATACATTTCAGACAAATGCACCCTTTGAGACAGGCATGGGCCTCTGGGAGACTTTTCTCAAAGCTGGCTAATCATCAGAATCACCAGAAGCGCCCCCCAAAAGCTTTCTGTAGCACAGTGATTGAGAGTGGGGTCTGGAGCTGCTGAGTCTGAGAGTCGGAATCTGCACTCGACCCCTTAATACAATAGTTGAATAACATTTTAAGCGGGAACACTTTGTTCCCCCACCGATTTTTAGCTTCATTTTCCTCATCTGTAAAATGGGGACGATAATAGCAACTACCTCATACGGCCGTGAAGCTATGAACTGAAAACATGAACTTGTAAAACCCTTAGCATGGTGCCTGGACCCAAGTAAGTGCCTGCTAAATGTTGGCTGATCTTATCACAGTCTTAGTGTTGAGTCAGAAGCTGCTGGAAGAAACTCAGGTATCTCTTAATCTCCAAGTGATTGGCCAGAATTGGGAGCTATGGTCTGTGAAGATAAACTGAGGCACATTAAGAAGTTTAAGGGCTTGAGGAAAAATCGATTCCAGCTGGGCATGGCCAAACTGAATAGGGGCACTCCCCCAGGACAAGTGCCAGGGGAAAGACTGACACAGAGAAAGTGTGGAAGCAAAGAAAGGACATTATTTGATTGGCTGTAGCTTAAAAACTAGGTGGCTGTTTGTGACTGGTTGTCCTTAGCGTTTTGCTTTTGTCACCTTGAGGCATTTACAGGCTTAAAGTCTGGTTTTCCTACACAGGCCACCACTGCATTAGAGCCACCTGAGTCTAGGCATTAGAGCCACCTGAGTCTAGTCAGCGGCTGCCTTGTTGAATTATAACAGGTCTTAACGATCATCCGGTCCAAAACCTCATCATCATCTACAGCTGTGTACAGAGCAGCCGGCAAACAACTTACCCGAGGCCCACACAAGGGCTGGCTAGAACCTGCTCTCTTTCACTCTGTCCCTTTGCCCCTAACTGCTGAGGGGCACATGCACTAGAAAAAATTAGTGCGTGCGATTTCACTCAGTTCTACAAATAATGTTTGCATCGTCATGAAAACACTAGGCACTGAGGACTTCTGGAGAGGAATCGGAAGACAGAAAAGATACAGCCTTTGCATCAAGAACCTTACACATTAGTTAGAGAGCCAGACCGCTCAAGCAGCTGGGCAGAGTGCAGACTAATGGATCCCTAGTTTCTGCCAGAGAACTGTGGTACTCCGTGTTTTAACTCAGAGATGTAAACTCCCTGAGGACCTTCATTGCCCATGGCATGTAGCATTTGTCAATTACTGAGGCATGAATTTGTGTCACTTATGAGACAACACATCATCTAGTCCTTTGTCATCCTTCAAAATGCTGAAAAAGAAAGTTTTGTCTTTGTGAAAATGGCCTCCCCAAAAAAACCGAACACTAGCTTAATGATCAAAGTGAAGAGAAAGTAAAGTGGCCTCAGAAAGCAATGTTTCTTAGACAGAAAATAGGAATTTGGAACAAATAAGGAGGAGGATGTGGGATTCAGCAGTGGATCAGTTACCCTTTCTACAATTAAAAGAAATTAAGTAAAGGTGATTCAGAAAACACTTTGAGCAGAGGTAAAAAGAACCAAATAATACCTCTAAAATGAAAAATATAATAATTGAAATAGAAACTTAATAAATATGTTAAGTTGCAGATTAAGACACAGATGAAGAGAATAAACTGGAATATCTGAGAAAAATTGCCCTGAATCCAACACAGACAAAAATATGGAGGATAAAAGACAGGAAAGATAGAGGAAGAATAACGTATTTAACCAGAGTTCTAGAAGGGGATACAGGGAATGAGGAAGAGGCAATATCTGAAGTGGTAATGGCTGAGAATTTTAAATCGACACATGGCACAAAATGCCTAGCTTGATAAATAAAAAAAAATACAGACAAAGATACACCATAGTGAAATTGAAGGGCATCAAAGATAAAGATCTCAAAAGCAGGCAGAGAGAAAACAGTAATAGCTACTATTCATATAAGTCACTAGGTGCCAGGCCCACACTAAGCACCTTGCCTCTACTAACTCATGTAGTCCTCAGAGGAAACACAAAAACTCAGAGCGGATACCTCAACAACAAAAGTGGGAGCCACATGGGAAATGATACCTTATGTGCATTAAGAGAAAATAACCATTAATCAAGAATTGTAAACCCTGTAAAAATATCTTTCAGGAAAATGAGGACATTTCAAACAGATTATTTTACATATCGTGTGCTATGGGCTGAATTTTGTCTCCTTCCTGAAATCCCTATGTTGAAACCCTAACCCCAGCACCCCAGAATGTCACTGTATTTGGCTTTAAAGAGGTAGTTAACTTACACTGGAGTCTTCAGGGAGGGCCTTGATCCAATATGACTGGTGTCCTTATAAGAAAAGGAATTTGGACACACACATGGACAGAAGGTGCACCATGTGAAGACACAGGGAGAGGATACTCACTTACAAGCTTAGGAGAGAGGCTGCAGATTCAGAAACCAACCCTGATGGCACCTTGATCTTGGACTTATAGCTTCCAGATTGTGAGAAAATAAATTTTTGTTATTAACTCACCCAGGCTGTGGTACTTTGTTATGTCAGCCTTAGCAATCTAACACAATGTGCTTCAGGAAGAAGGAAAAATAGTCTCAAAAGTAAGGTCTGACATACGAAAAGGAATGGTGGACACTCTGTGAACATATAGGTAACTCTTACCATTGACTGCATTAAACAACAATAATAATTTTAACTTGTGGAGTTAAGGAAAAATAGAACTAAAATACTGGACACTAAAGGCATATGTGTAGGGAGGAGGCAATCACAATTAAAGTGTTCTAAGATCTTTACATTGTTTGAGAGGAGAATAAATTTTTTTTTTAAAGATTTTTTTTTTATTGGGGAATTGAGGGAGGGGAACAGCATTGGGGAATCCGGGAAAGGGAACAGACAAGTTGCTGTCCTTTTGTTCTTCAGTCCAGTTATGGAGGACATGGCTTCACTGGCCCATGTTGATATTATCATTGTGCTCTTCCCTGGTGAGGCAGTTGCTTGCTGCCCATTGGATGGCCACTCACGGCGGCTTACGGCAGCTCACAGTAGCTCACGCCCGCTGCCGGCCAGCCCCACTGCAGCCTACACCGTCGCCGGCAACTCACGGCAGCCCAGCTCCAGGTCGAGCTGTTGTTCACCATCTTAGCTGTAGAGGACGCAGCGTCACTGGCCCTCATGTGGGATCCGAATTGGGGCCCTGCAGCTCAGAGCTGGCGTCCCTAGCCAACTCTTAACCAATGAGCCACTTGACTGGCCTGAGAATAAATATTTCAATTAATGTTAAGCTTTGTGGAGTTAAATGTTCATGTTAAAATTTGTGGATAAACACAAAAAGAAGAGAAATAGAAGGGCATGAATTCCACACCATCAGAGCGGGGAATGGAATGAGGAAACAAAAATCAATCAATACAAAAGAATGCAAAAAATGAAGAAAAAAGAAACAAGAATAAAAACAGGGCAAAGAGCAACATGAGAAGGTGGAAGTAAATCCAAATATGTGATTCTTCAAATTAAATGTAAATAGACTAAAATAGTTAAAAGACAAAGACTATCAGATTGGATAAAATAAAAATAAGGTCCAGTTACATGCTTATAAAGGATATACCTAATGACCCAGAAAAGATCAAAGTTAAAGAATGGAGAAAGATTTACCAGCAGATAGCAACCAAAAGAAGTCTGGTATATCCATATGAATAGGAAACAAAATAGATTTTTAAGTCTGAAAGCATGACTAATGGTAAAGAGAGCCCTTTTGTACAATAGAAGGTTTAATTCACTAGTAGGATATAACAATTCTATACTTGCATGCAGCTGATAACATAGGCTCAAATATTTAAGGCGAAAAAAAAAATCGACAAAACCTCAAGGATAAACTAAAGAATCCACCATCATTATTGGGGTGAGGCTGTGGATTAAACATACTTCTTCTAGTGCAACAATTAACAAGTGTGATGTAATAAATATATGTTGAATAGTGAACCCAATAATTAGAGAATACGCACTGTTCAACTACAAGGAACATTTTCAAAACTCGACCACATGCTTGGCCATAAAGCAAGTTTCAACACATTTTAAACGACTGGAATCATATAGACCACATTCTCTGACCATGTTGCAATCAAATTTTTTTTTAAAAGATTTTTTTTTTGGGGGAATTGGTGGGGATGGGAACAGCACTGGGGAATTGGGGAAGGGGAACAGACAAGTTGCTGTCATTTTGTTCTTCAGTCTAGTTGTGGAGGACGTTGCTGCACTGGCCCAAGTTGGCACCATCATTGTGCTCTTCCCAGGCGAGACAGATCAGTCGCCGGCTTCTGGACGGCCACTCACTGCGGCTGCTGGCCGCTCACGCTGGCTGCTGGCTACATATGATAGCCCATGTCAACCCACTGCCACAGGGGCTTGCAGCCTATGCCGTCGCTGGCGACTCACAGCAGCCCAGCTTCAGGTTGAGCTGTTGTTCAGCATCTTAGCTGTGGAGGGCAGTGTCACTGGCCCTCATATGTGGGATCCGAACCGGGGCCTTCTGGCATCTCAAGCCAGTTCTTAACCCTCGCGCCACTCGGCTGGCCCAATCAAATTTGATATCATTAACATAAATACATCTTCTGAAAAGTCCAAAGTTATAGGAATTAAAAATATACCGTCTATGTAAACAGCCCAGCTTGTTAAACTTGTTTGGTACTGCATCTTAGTAAAAAGATTCTGGGGTTGTTTCTTACCGTCCCACAATCTAATTTGTCCTTACAATACAACGTCCATGTGGCAATGTGGTCTCTAACAGCTAAGAGCATGGGCTCTGGAGCCCATCTGTCTGCACTTGAACCCTGTCTTTTCACCCACCGGTTGTGTGATCTTGAGCAAATTACTTAATTTTGCTGTGCCTCCCTTTTCCTCATCTGTAAAGTTGGGATAATAATGGTACTACAATAGTAAACAAGGTTGAAATCCCTGAAGATTAAATGAGATAATATATGTAAAGTCCTAAGAAGGATGGCACAGAGTATGGTCTCAATAAACATTAATTATTATTATCTTCATATTATATACAATGAAGCTGACATTCAGCAATGTAAAGTTTCTCACCCCAAATCATACACTGAAGAAGTGGCAAAACCAGAATTTGAATCCCAGTGTTCGGACCTCACTCGACACCCTATGCTCCCTTTACAGCATCCCAGGTCTCCCCGGGGTGCAGCCCCTTTGCACGACTAAGAATAGGGTCACCATTCCTCCTCTTCCGCCTCCCCACAAGCCCACCCATCTGAAGAGTTTGTAACACAGTCACCTTCTGGGCAAAGGCTGCTCTTGCCTCAAGGTCATGGCTCCAGCTGATCCCTCAGCCCAGAAAATGGCCCGCCCTCAATTCTCTCTCAGGCTTTCACCCACTCGGGCTAAGCTCAAACGATACTTCTCAGGAAGCCTTTTCTTACCCTAAACTTCCCTACCATACCCCACCAAACTATGCCTAGTTACCATAATCTTTTCTCCCAGTGCCTCATCCTTTTCATTCCTAGCATTTATCACACTTAAAATTATTTGTGTAATTACAAGTTGAATGTCTGTCTTCCCAACTATTAATATGTCTATGAGGCAGGGTCTGTGTCTATCTAAGTAGGGCTGGAACCCCTGTGCCTGCACATAGTAGGACTCAATCATCATTTGTTTGGTAGATGGGTAGAAGGAAAGAAGGAAGGAGGGAGGGAGGGAAGGAGGGAGAGGGGAGGGAAGAAGGAAAGATGATGGATGATGGATGGATGGATGGATGGGTGGATGGATGGATGGATGGATGGATGGGTGGGTGGGTG
>NW_017731383.1:1815545-1833105 GCF_001890085.2 Hipposideros armiger
AGGCATAGTCCCCAAAGGCCTTGACAGCATTACAGAGAGCCCTCTCTTTAGGATGAGATGTCACTTCTCTTGGAAATGGACAAGGGGGTTCTCCAGGGTGCTGTCAGCCATGGTTTGGAAGAGACAGTTAGTTGTCTTGCTGGCTAACTATCTCATCCAAAGTCAGCATGTTTTTAAGGAAGAGTTGTGAGACCCAGGCATCATGTGCTGAGGCACTTCCCTAGTTGAACCTAGGTTCTACTTATTTGTCCCCCATGCCTCAGAAGAACGTTTATGGGAACTAGCAGTCAGCAATCTTGAGATCTAAGTCAGCAGGCTGGACAGCTGGGGGACTTCCTCTCTCAGGCACGAATTAAGGTTAAACACCACAGGCTAGTGTGTGTTGTCATTTCATCCTTGGTAGCAACACACGGAGCCTTGCGCCACATTGCCTAGGAGTGGAGAGGGTCTGGGGGTGTCTCGGGGGGATGCTCAAGAAGCAGTAAGCCAGTCCGTCAGGGATGCACAATGCACAGTGAAGCAGAGCAACCCAATTTCTGTAAACTTAGTTTAGCTTCACAAAATGCTCCTAAACCTGAGATCTATTTCTGGCGCCCATCTCAAGGTTGTTTGGCTGATCTTTTTCATGTCACCTCAATCCAGGATCCAGGCTGACCCTGCAGCCACCATCTTGAACACTGCTGGTCACTGAGCAGGGGAAGTGCTCTGGAGGGTTGTGCACTGACAGTTAGACGCACACCCTGGAAATGACATGCCAGATCTGTACACAGCTTATTGGTATGGCGGTTGGTTTGTGTGTCTGTTTGGCTGGGCTCTAGTACCCAATGACTTCATCAAACATAAATCTACAGTTGCTATGACTGGAGGTGTTTTGTAGATGTGGTTAATCTCTACAATCAGTTGACTTTAAATCAAGGAGGTTACCCTCTTCTTTTTTTGTTTTTTTGTTTTATTTTAGCTGAGCCATCCTGCCACCTGTTGGCAGCTCAGCTTGGGCCAGGAATCGAACCAGTGACCCTGTTGCTCAGAGCTCGCACTCTTGAGTGAGCTCTTAACCAACTGAGCCACTTGGCCAGCCCCCTAGATTACCCTCAATTATGTGGGTGGGCCGCATCCAATCAGTTGAAGGGCCTTCCCAGCAAAAATGGAGGTTTCCCAGAGAAGAAGAAATTCTGCCCGAGATGGCCATCAGCTCCTGCCTAAGTTTCCAGCCCCACAATCGCGGGAGCCAATTTCTTAAATAAATATTTACTGACATATGTAAATATGGCATAAGTCTCTTGATATACAATTATATATAATAATTGTTTTTATAGTGTGTATTACATATAACACCATATAGATGGTGTTATATATATATATATATATATATATATATATAGTCTTCTGTTGGTTCCATTTCTCTGGAGAATTCCCAAAGTAACACAGAAGAAGTACCAACAAAGGGGCCGAGACGTATTAATATAATCCTGCCGTACACCATGAAGACATCCAAAACATTTGGTTAGAATTAATCATGACTGTGGAGTTACTGCAAAGGGTAGAGATAACATATGGAAAAATTCAGGCTGCAAAGTACATCCTGGCTACAACCAGGCTAGGCCACTTACTAGCTATGCTGACTCTTGAACAAATCGCTTACTCTCAGTGCCTCAGCTTCCTATTCTGTGAAATAGACGTGAAAAACCCGGGCCTAGAACATTTGTGAAGATTAAGCGGGTTAATACCTGTAGGGAACCTAGCACAGTGTCAGGGACCGGGGACGTGCTAAGTGCTTGCACTTACTTGATTCCTATTGTGGGAGTGTCTCCCTCCTTGGCCTTGGCCTTGGCCTTCCCATCCCACCATCCCACCGCAGCCGTCAGGAAATCCTGCCTAACTTCCTGCAGGTTTCTGTGCCCCGTGGCCACGCCCATTTCATCCCTCTCCCGGAAACTGGCAGAGCAGCAGCTATGGTGGCCTTCTCCTGCTCGCTGGGGCCCCTGTCCTGGTTGCCTGCTCAGGCTTAGGCTCTCAGAGCACATGGGCATAATGGGGGTGAGCTCAGAGCCTGCCTTTTGGGGTAGGGGAGCCTGCCCCAGGTCAGCACCCCCAGGGTGCCTGTGGGGAGCAGTATGCACAGGAGCCTGGGGCCTGAGGAGTGGGTTCCATTTGCTGGCTGTGACCTTGGGAAGCGAGGAGCCATCCGAGGATGGGCTACATAATTTGCGGGGCCCAGTGCAAAATGAAAACGTGGTTCCCTTGTTACAAAAGGTGTTACAAATTTCAGAGGGCAACACAGAGCACGGAACCAAGCCTGGGGCGCTTCTCAGCCAGGGGCCGAGAGTCTGCTAGGAGCATGGGCACTCGGGGCCTTCTGAGGCCAAGACCCTCACAGGGAGTGGAAAGTGTGTCTGGGGCAGGGAACCCCTTGCTCCAGGCCCTGGGGAGACAAGCGTGGCTGTTTTAGAACCTCTGACCTCTCTGGGAATGCACAGGAAATGGTTTGGGTTTTCCCACTACTGATGCACTGCCTTCAGCCTTGCTCAGTCCAAGCTGCACTTCCTGTTCCTTCGCTAGGGCTTAGGCAGATTCTGTCATTTTTCCGGGCACTTTTGGGTAATAAAAAGGCCAGTTTGGATGAATCTAAAACTTCCATCTCAAATCCAATGTCACGCTCATCTTGTCCCCTCCTGCCGAGCAGCCTGGCCTTGCTCTGAGAGCCTGGGAGGGAGGGGGCACCAGCTTTCTCCTTCCCCTTCCTCTCTGCTGGGCCTTGAGGGGCAGGGGACAGAGGAGAAGGGGGAGGGAAACCCCCAAACCAATGCTTCTTACTCTTACTTAGCTCTCCACAGCCCTCCACCCTGCCCTGGCCCTTGACACCTGATTTCTCCTACTTATACGGCTGGAGGTCCGGAGGGCTGGGCAGGTGGTGGGGCAGCATTTTGGCCACTTTCTTCAGCCCTGAGAAGACGTCTTACCCCTTCTGCTGCTGGCTGGGGACCACTGATAGCCCTCTGCCTCCAGCATGGAGTCCCAGAGCACAATTCTAGGACAACAGGAAAACGCCTGCTCCATAAGACAAGACACAGTAAAACACTCAGAGCCTCGTGGGAGGCCAGACAACAAACAGGGCTCCACTGGCCTCTGGGCACACCAACAACATCAACAGCTGCAGCTAATATTTACCCAACGATTCGCATGTGCTCAGCACTTCACTGACATTAAGGCTTTCAAGTTTTACAACTAAGAGGTGCGTGTTATTCTAAGTCCCATTTCTCAATGGCAAGGAGACTGAGGCTGAGAAAGGTTAAGAACTGTGCCCAAGGTCACAAAATTAGGAAGCGGCAGAATCAGGGTTGGACACGAGGTCTTCCCAGCTTGTTCACAGTCGCTCACTGCCCGACCTTTTGTGGGCGTCCATACAAGGTACATAATAATATGGAGAGGGGGGGGCTGATTCTGCCTGTGGAATATCAGGGAAGGCTTCATGGAAGAGGTAACCATTGAGTTTAGTTATAAAGGGCAAGTTGGGTTTGTCATGGGGATGAGGTGGGAAAGGCACTGCAGTTAGAGGAAATAGCATGTGCAAAGGCCCTGAGGCCCGGATGGCACTACAGATCAGGACTTTCAGGGTGCTCCATGAGGCTGGATTCAGGGCCCTGAGAAAGATTTTGGACTCTATTCCTGAACTTTGAGAATCCTCACAGCACTTAACACAGTATAAAATTATCTCATTACTTACATGCTTGTTATTTGCCTCCCCCATTAAGGTATAAACTCTGTGAAGCCAGGCACATGGCCATTTTGTTCCTCTCTCTATCCCTAATACCTGGCATTCAGTGGGTGCTTAATACATGTTTGGGGGAATGAATGAATGAGTGAACGAACTCCACCTGACTGGGAGGTGTGGTCCCCCGTAGCTATACCTCTCTGCTTCTGTCCTGAGGTCCTCAGGCACGTGCCAAAAGGCTACTAAGCTCGGTGGGTGATCCCACCTCTGCCCAGAGTGGGGTGGGTTCCGGCCCGGGGTGTTCCTTGCATCCTGGATAACATGACTTGAAATTCCCCTCTGTAACCACCAGGTGTCGCTCATGCCACACAAGGAAAACACAGCAAGGGGCCCTTGAATTTGCGGGTGCAGAGGTGGGGTGGGGGCGTGGAAATCTCATCTGTGAGCCACAACGAGTTCTCCAGGTTGCTATTTGTTCCCATCAGCACCTGGGTTTCCTCCTCCAGAGCCAGACAGGTGTGACCAGTCTCATGGGCCCCACTAATGGGGCCCAGACCCAGGAGGCCTGAGGCCGGGCGCTTCCAGCCAGTCAGTAGCCCTGCCCACCAGCCTGGCCTCGGTGGACAGGAAAGCTGGTTCCCCAAGACCATTCACCAGCGTCAGCCGCCCAACACGCCCCCTCCGGGCTTCCCGCCCCCAAGTGGTCGCCCAGGAGCCTCCTGACACAGCTCCCGGGAACCCGCGCTGTCCCTTTTGCCAGGGTCTTAGCTCCAGGTGCACGCTTCAAGCACCACGGGTCTGGCCACTCCTGCCTTCAGCCACACAGCTGAGTTCTGGAAGCTTCCCGGCTCCCATGGGAAGGTAGGGGATGCATTTCTCACGCCAGGAGCGCTGTGTGTTCCTGTCAGTCAGCCTAATGGTGCTCGAGCCCCCTTCTGGCCAATGCCAGAAGATGTCCTCTCGGCCACTTCCAGCTAAGCCTGGCCATTTAAGCTCAGTTTGGAGCCCCCGAGCTCTTCCCGCCCAGGCCATCATGGTCTACTGGGGATACAGGCGTATGGCACTGGAGACGCGCCTGGTCACCGGTCGCCCCCGACGCTGGCGTCCCCTGGAGGGCCACTGTCCTGTCTGACCACCCTCTCTAGTCATCCGCCGGTGCCCAGGCCTTGAGGAGAGCCTTTGCTCTGTGACAGCCCGCCTTCGCGGCCTCCGTGCCCTCTGCCAGGCGCCCTCCGGGTGAGCACGGCGGTCCTCACTTACCACGTCCCTGCGTTTCCGGTCTGTCCCCAGGTGTCCAGCCTCGGGGGCTTCTGAGGCGGGCAGCAGGCTGCAGGACCCCCTCCGCAGAGCGGCTGGGGGCATCCGCCGCCTTGGCTCCCCGCCAGCCTCTCCTCCGTCCTCCCCGCCGGAAGCAGCCGGAGAATCCGTCCTGCGGCTCTAATTTGCTCCGCAAATCTATCTGGAGCCACAGTGTTTCTTTTCTAACACGATGGTCTAGGTTTTGCATTCTACGTTCTCTGACCCTGAGCGGATGGCCGCCCACCCAACGGGATGGCGGCGTGGGGTTGCCGGGCAGCGCGCGCGCGCATGCGTGTGCGCGTGCCTGTGTCACCTGGGGGTCTACCCGCACCGCTCCTGCTGCCTGTGGCTGGGCTGAGGCCTTGTCCTAGGATCTGGACGCGGGGGCCGCCAGGCCCACACAGGGCGCCGCGTGGGCTGCGCAGGCGTGTGCCGGGTCGGGGAGCGCGTGCTGGTAGCGTGCGGGGCTCCTGTCCCGCCGTTGGAGCAGAGCTGCTGCCCTTCCAACTAGGACAACCCGCCGCAAACGCGGGCCACCTCCGTAACCCAAGATGTGCTGGTAGCCTGATAAGAAAGTAAAAAGGCACAGGTGGAATGCATTTTAAGAATATGGTTTATTTTACCCAGTATGTACGAAACATCATTTCAACATGTAATCCATATAAAATTATCAATGACATAGCTGAAGTCCTCCCTTCTTTATTAAGTCACCGAAATCTGCTGTGTATTTCACACGCACAACACGTCTCACCTTGGATGCTAAATTTTAATGAGAAATATTTGACCTGTATTAAGATTTCACAAAACCTACAGTAAAAAGGAGTGGATTAGCATACCTGAGGTGTATCAAACATACTTAAAAGTTTTTCAATAATTAAGTCCAATATCAATTTTAAAATTAAAATCTAAAAAATTTGGTTCCTCAATCTCACAAGTCAACATGTTACGGTACGTGCTCCATAGCCACTCGTGACCAGTGGTTTCCAGATTGGATAGAGCTGGTCTAGAATATTCTCTCCTCTGCTCCCCAACTCACTTTCTCCTCTTCCTTCACCTGGATAGCCCCTCCTGGCCCTTGAGCTCTCAGCGCTCCTCGCTTCCCAGGATGGCCCCACTCTGGCTCCTCCAAAGCCCCACCCCTGGCCTCAGGGTTCTGACTCACCACTTACCTTTGGGGTTTGGGCCTTGGTCTTAAAATGAGGCTGCAGCAAAACACATCTCTGACAAAGGACTTGTTTCCGGAATATATAAAGAGCTCTCTGTTTGCCAAGAGCTTGTTGTGGGGTGCAAGGGACAGAAATGAACAGGAGTGGCACAGAGGATGTGCAGGGCAGTGAACCTACTCTGTGTGACATTGTAATGGTGGACACACAACATTATACATTTGTCCAAGCCCACGGAAGGAACAATACCTAGAGTGAGCCCTGATGTAAGCTGAGGACTCTGGGTGACAATGATGTGTCTCTGTGGGTCCATCAACTGTATCGAATGTACCAGTGTGGTGGGGGTGTTGATCATGGGGGAGGCTGTTCGTGTGTGTGTGTGTGTGTGTGTGTGTGTGTGTGTGTGTGGGGCTGGGAAATCTCTGTACTTTCCTATTTTGCTGTGAACCTAAAACTGCTCCAAAAAAAACGTTAAAAAAGAAAAAGAAAGAAAAAAACCCCTAACAATAACAAAGAAGTGATGTGCCTAGCCCAGTAAACATTTATAACATCTCACCAGTCTCCGACGTTCACTATGTGTTCAGTGCTTTACACACATTTATTGAATCTTTACAACAACTTTGCAAAGTAAGTACTGGTATCATTCTCATTTTCCAGATGAAGAAACTGAGGTTCAGCGTGTGTAAAACTTGCCCAAGAGCATCCATCTTGTAACTGGTGGACTTAGGATTTGAACCCGGGTCCCCTCTGAGCCTGGGAGGCCCACAGCCCACTGCCCTCAGGTGGTTCATTAACTAGTCTATTTATGTGACAGGCAGTTCTGGAGGACATTTGGCCTCAGAACTCTATGCTAGATGCTGGGGATTTGGCGACGAATCGGAGAGATGCTGTTCCTGCCCTCTTGGAGCTTGGGGTCCACAGAGGGGACAGATTTTAGGGAACTCGTCATGGATATGTTCGGTTACCTCTGTCAGTTTGGGTTGTTTGGGAAGCAGATGCCAAGACAGGTAGATATATAAGGGATTTACTAAAGGTGATGCTGGTGAAAGAAAAAGGGGAGAGGGTGTCAGGGTCGGTAGGAAACACCTTGGACCATAATGCAGGTCTGGTGCCTGGGAAGGGAGGCGGGGGGAAGGGGGGCTGCGTAGGGAGAGCCTCAGACCAAGTCCCTGCTGCTCCAGTGTGACCTCATCTTAATTAATTACCTCTGCAAACACCGTTTCCAAACAGGGTCACACGCACAGGTTCTGGGGGTTGGGATGTCAACATATCCTTTTTGGGGGGATGCAATTCAACCCACAGCAGCAGGAATTATAGCTGTGGGCACTGCGGTTCAGTCTTGCTGGTGACTGTCCGGGAGCCTGTGTGGAATGTGCCTCAGAACTGTGCCCCCAAAGGTGAGGAGCTGAAGTGTTAATCCACTCCTTCCCGGCAGGGGTGTGCGGGCCTGGACCCCTTGGGGGACGCGTCCCTTCCTAACTTGGTGTTCAGTGGCAGTACATTGTTTGCTTAACATCGGCCATGATGGAGTACTTACCCCCAGGAGCTGGCACATGTGACAAATCAGGGCCTTTTCCCTTCAGTTTTCAGCTCCTCTCCGCTCCCACCCGTCCTTGGTTGAGGGTTGCTCAGGGTCTGCTGGCTCCTGGCACTCTGGTCTGCACTGAACGGGGCTGGCATGCTTCCCTGGCTAAGGACGCCCCCAGAAGGCATATGTGGGAACTGCCTACAGGTGACCTCTGGGCTGATGACACAGGGCCCAGTGCAGGACACCGGGGTCCAACTTCTGGGTTCCCAGGGGATTAGCCAGCCCCGTCCTCCCCAGGGTCTGGCTTTCCGTGGAATTGACCAGCCAACGGTGGCTTGGCAGAGTCCGAGCCAAGTTGACAGGTGTGGCCAGAGGGCAGAGGGTGTTATTATAAGAGAGAGACCGTGTGATTTACAGAAGCAGCGGGCTGGGATGGCGGGCTTGTGGACAGCAGGAAGATGGAAGAGTGCTGGCAGGATGCTAACAGGATGAGGGATCTCCATTTCATTGAGACGTTGTGCTGGAGTCCACGCGGCTGAGACGAAATAGCCCATCCCTGCATGCAGAAAGTCGGGCATAAATCAGGCTTTACTGCAAGCAGGGTGGCAGGGAGTTAATTAGGAATGGGAAAAAAATACATTTCAACTCACAAAGGAGCCAAATGAGTGAGCGCTCCACCGGGGTTGTCCGCTCTTGAGGTCCAGCCCTCCCACTGAAGGACACGAGGACCCGGGGATGTCACCTCAGAAGTGCCAGTGCCTGGTGCAAGAGGGTGGGACTGCCAGCTGAGCCTGCCCTGCCCGCGTGGCTCCCTGGGTCCTGAACGTCCAGGCAGGGGACCAGGATCTCAGGATTATTCCGGTGACTGGCAGGTGCTGTGGGTCACGCTCGATGAGTGCTTGGTAATGTTCATGGAGGAGTTTGGCCTGAACCCCCCACCTCCTCCTTGCTGCTCCCCAACAGCCTGCCAGCCCCTGACTGTCCCCCAGCACCTCTGGTTTGGGCCGGTTCTGCCTCGGCACCCTTGATTGTGCAGTGGCCTCCCACAGCCGGAATGTCCTCTTCATTTCCCTCCATCTAACGCCTACCCTTCGTTCAGAGCCCAGCTCATCTCCCACTCGTCATTAGCTCACCAATCATCTTCTGACCCCCACTCCATGCTGGCCCACCCCCGCAGAGGTCCTAGACTCCAACAGCCTCTGGCATTAATGAGTGAGGTACGTCGTGGAGCCGCGTGGTGGGGGGCATGGCACAGACGTGTGGCCAGGCGGTGCTGTATAGCTGCTGAGGGTGAGCTGGAGGAAGGTTGGGCTGTGGGCACTTGAGGAAGGGCAGCTAGCCTTGCAGTGGTGGGCAGGAGGGGACGCGGTCAAGGTCGTCTGGGGGAGGAACACCGGGCGGCAGTCAGCCAGGCCTCCATCGTCTGCAGTGACAGCTTCCCTCCAACCTCCTCACTTAGAACGACGGGGCTTCATTTCAGGTCACATGCACTTCGCTATGAGTCCACGCCTCTCAGGCAGTTGTCCTTGCGTACTGACAGGACAGCTTCCATGTCCCCTCCACCCCCACCCTCCACTGCCAGCATGTGCTGGTCAGCGAAGGGGAAGGGAGCACGAGGTCTCCCTCTGTCAGTTCACAGGGGTACAGCCCACTGGCCACAACTAGTCACATGGCGGAGCCCCACCTCAGAGGCTGGAAATGCAAACAGCCGTGATTGGGCAGGACAGGGCCCCTGTGTAGGTGTGCTGGCAGCCTCTGCCCCAAGCCGAGGATTAAAGAGTAGGAACCAGGGCATGTGTGAGCGAGGGCACATGTGTTTGTGAGCGTGTGTGCACGTGTGTGTGCATAGGGGTTTGCATGCACACGTGTGTGGCAGGGAGTGCAACATGTGGTTACATGTGTGTGCATGAGGGTATGTCTGTGTGTCTGAGTGTGTGCACATTAGTGTGTATGTAGGAGTGTATTGTGTGTGCATGTATGGGCATGCGCACATATACAGGGTAAGCTGCAGAACAGTGGAGACCAGACTGAAGGGCAGATTCTGTCCCAAGGGCAGTGGGGCGCCCTGGAGTTCTCTCTGCTGGCCATGGGCCACATTTGCATATACTAGAAAGTTCCCTCTGGCTGCAGAGAGGAGAGTAGGGCAGAGGTAGCTGAAGCAGGCAGGAGGAGACCCTGGCTGTGTCCAGTGGGAGGTGATGGTGGCCTGGAGGCGGGGTGGAGCCCAAGATGGGGCGGGAGGGACTGTGCATGCCTCCCCTCCCCCGACCTCCAGGCCTCCGCCCCCAGCAGCCCTGCCCTGCAGGCTCCCTGCTGGTCCTCTGCCCTGGCTGGTCTAGGCTTGCCCTGGGTCCGGCTCACTCTCCATGCATGTGGTTCTGTTCTCTTCTGAGCCTGAGTCCCTGGAGGGCAGGAATCATGTCTGGACATTGTAACCCTCACAGTTGCTAAAGAGGCTTTGATAAATATCAGTTCTCAGAAGAGAACGTGAAATGGGGAGAGAAACACCTTTCATTGACCCCGTATGGGGCATCTTTGCTCCAGGATTCTGGGAACTCCCTCGCACGGTAGGAACCATCAGCCCATTTCCTGGAGGCTGTGGGCAGAAGCGGAGGCCCCACCCGGCCCCGCGGCAGAGCAGAAATGACCACTCGGGACTCACAGCATCTCTGAGAGTTTGGAAGACGTTGACTCAGGGCTGCACTTTGGACAAGCCTCTGCTTTTCCTGGCCTCACCCTCATTTCTCCCCCACTTTGTGCTTCGAGCTCTGACAAGTCCCCACGACCCACACTCTGCAGCCCCTGAGGTCAGAGGTCAGGGAGCTCCGTCCTTGTGGGAGGCACCCAGGGTCCCAGCAAGGTGAGCGTGGGGTCACTGACTGCTGAGCTCCCCTCTGCTGGACCAGAGTGAACATCTGATGTCCAGATGGGGTGTGGAAGCTTCCAGAGGCAGCCAGATGCTCCTCAGGGAATATGGGTCTTGAGAAAAGCTTATGGTTTTTATCACTACAGAAGCATTATGTGCTCAGTGCAACGTTCGGACCTGCACGAGGACAGAAGTGAGCAGCCCCTCCGTCCAGGTCCGCGGCCTGAGCTCAGCCCTGTTCAGTGTGATTGCTATACCCCCGCTTCTGTGCACACACAGCCTGCACTCTACGTGCAGGTGCCTCACGCATGACAGTGCATACCTTCCCCGCTGGCTGCTTCCGTCTGCCTGTACATCTGGGACACCTTTAACTTTTGGACACACAGAATTGCCTTCCTGTCTTTCAGGAGCCCAGGATTCCATGGGTCCCATTATTTGGTTGCTCTGTGGTACATTGAGTTTGTTCTTTTGTTCTGACTCGGGCCCATTACAAGCTAGGTTGCCGTGGGCGCCCATGGTCACAGCCGTCCTGCACCTGGGCAAGTGTTTCTATGGGGTACAGGCTAAACCATTAGCTCTGCTGGTAGTGGGCCTGGGGTTGAGGCCTGGATCTGCTGGGTAGACCACCTAACCTCTCTGTGCCTCAGTTTGCTCACCTGTGAAGTGGGGTTCCAGCATTCCCTCCCTTCCCAGGATTACATGAGTGAGCGGTCAGCTGGGTGTCAGTGCCAACATAGGCTGAGCTCCCTGCCTGGGCTGGGTGGCTTGGGGCCTGGGCCTTCACCGGGGCCTGGGCCTTCACCTGTGCCTGGTGGCCGAGAACAACGCAGGCTCTGGGAGAACAATAGGCCCTCCCTGGTTGTCAGGGCGTGAGGATTAGATGCAGAATAATGCAGTCCCCGATCAAACCTGCAGCTGTAACTCAGGCCCCAGACGCTGCCAGCGCCATAAATTTGGGCGGAAAGTGCAGCTCTAGCAGTTTGCGAACAAGAGCGGGGGAGGCCGAGTGAATTACAGCCACACGCGGAGGAAGCGGGGCCCTGCCCGGCAGTGCTGGCCTGAGCCAGCGATTGATTGTGCCCTGGCTTAATGAAATTGAATTTTAATTTATGTCCTAGCCCGCAGTGAAGGGGGTGGGGGTGCCCAGGCAGAGGTGGGCTCAGACCCGGGATGGGGGCCCCTTCTGCGGGGTGGGGGGGGGTGCAGCCAAATCCTACAGGAGGGGATGATGGACACCCTGGGGTGGTATTTGCTCCCCAAAGTTTCAAGGTTCTGCCAGCCTTGGGGAGCTCTGGGCAAGGTATGTTACCTCTCTGAGACTTCTCCTCCCATGTGGTCATACCTGCCTGGCTCAGGTGTAAACCCGTAGTAGACTCAGGGAAGGGAGATCCCTTTCTTGCCCCTTAGTGGGAACTGGGTGCTCCACCAGGTGCTAGGACCAGGTGTGGAGATGCTGGGGAGGGAAGGGGTCGTGTTTCTTAGTGCCACTCTCCTGTCCCAGGTGTCTCCACAAATGACACGTTAAAACCTGCTGCTGCTTACCGCCACATTACCGGAGTGTCTCTGGGGCCTGCTAAGCATGGGCGCTCTCCTGTGGGCGATAGTCTGGCCCCAGGTCAGGCCTGAGGGTGCTGGGCAGCAGGTGGCAGTGACGAGTCGGGCTGGGCATCGGCTGAGCACTCGGCACTGGACGCTTTGCCTCCATCCTGCCAGCAGTCCTCGGAGAGGTTTCACCATCTCTGTATCATTTTACTATCTTCCCATGAAAGAACTCAAACACAGAATGCTACGGAGAGGGGCAGAGGAGCCTGCCGTGTGCCACCCCCCAGCTCCACCGAGTCCCAACACTTCCCAGGCAGGGGTTTCCTTTGGGTTTTATGACAGAAATGGACCATGACAGATGTTACTGAAGCCCCTCCCACCGTATGCTCTCTCCCTGAGTGACAGCTACACTCTCAACTGATTACTCCCCTTTCCATTACTTGGACTCATACTGTGATACCGGGTATGCAACCACAAATGGCACACGTGGCGTTGCTTTCAGTCTTACACAGATCCACGCCCATTTCACAGTTGGAAACACAGGTCCTTGTTCAAGTTCAGAGTTGTGAGGGGCGCGGCCAGGCTCCAGAGCTGTTCATGGGGCTTCGGGAACCACAGGGGTCTGGAGAAGTTTCTCCTCCACACAGGCCCACGCTGGGCCAGCATGAAGGGTGCTGGATTTATCCATGTAGCTTTCAGAGGCTGAGCACGTCCTGGGTGTGCCAGGCCTCAGAGGGCCCAGCTCACTTGGGGGGATGGGAGAAGCTAAGAAAAGCCTGCCCTTTGGCTCCGTGGTATTTCGCAGACGGGAGATCAATAGCTACAAGCTCCAGCGAGCTGGTGTGGGACGTCTGTGCCCTGGAGGTGACAGGCGAGGCCATGTCCCCCACAGCCAGAGAAAGCTTAATCCTGGAAGATTTATGTCACCAAGGATTGCAGAACTCTAAGTCAGGGGAAAGGGGTCCCAGTCACCCTTTCCTGTGACTCTGACCAAAAGATAGATCAGTGGGCCTGAGGCAGAGGGTCTGCAGGGGGCTGGGTTTGCCAAGCTGGCAGTAACCTGTTTGGGGGAATTTGAAGAAAGTGGGGTACACTAGGGGTCAGGTGCTAATCACAGTCTGGAGGGAATAAAGCCACCAACTAGGCCAGGGGGTGATGGAGGAAAGTGAGGGGTGGGTTCTCCATGCACACATATGTGTGAGCTGTGACTGAGGGCCCAGTAACCACACACGCCCCACCATGGACCTGACACCCCACACTCCATAATGAGCAGACATGTGTGTGCACACACCCACGTGTGCAACCCCCCAAACACACATGTACAAACACCCCAGGTACATGCATGTGCATTCACACCCAAACACACGTTTGTGCACATGCAGACAAATGTGTGCTCATGCACATGCCCAGACATGCCCGGGCACACGCACAACCCACACATGCACACGCCCACACCCATGCACACACATGCACAGTGCAGTAGAGCCCTTCTTGCCACTAGAGGGCACTAGAAGTCTTCCCAGCCTCCAAGCGCATTGCTGAACCAGATGCATGTGCGTGCACCCACAGTCAAAAAAGGAAAAAAAAAAAGAAAGAAAAAGAAAAAGTAAAGAAAAACGCTCGAAAAATACAGCAGTTGATGGTAATTCAAGCTGACGACGGCCGTAAATCCTGGAGGCTGATAATAATAAAGTATGAGCAGACCGGTGCCATTTAACAGAGATATTTAGCGCTTTCCTTCCCAGATCGATAGGCTGCACTGAGGGTTTTCCCGACATGCATACCTGCTGAGTTGGCCCCTTCTCCAGGTTTTGGGCACCTGGGTACACCTGCTTCCTTCCCGCCCCCCACACACACTTTTCTCTGCACCATTAAGAGCTGCAGGAGGGGTGAGAAATCGTCGGAAAACATTTCCGATGGCAATGTCCAGAGTCTCTTAGCTGGCCACCCTGCTGCCCAGTCATGACTCGAAATGCCGCAGGAAGTTGGTCCTGCAAATGTGCGCCCAGGCCAGCACCCTACCAGCTGGGCCTGGCTGATGCTCCCTCCCCGCCTGGGGTTTCCCATCAGCCCCAGGAGGGGAGAGGCAGCACAGGGCCCCACCCTGGCTCCTCACCACTGCCCTGTCCCTCGAGCCCCTGCACAGGGTCCCACCCCTGCTGGTGGAACGCCAGGACTGGCACGACTTGTTCTTACTGGACTCCTTTTTGCAGCATAACTTTTCTTGCTCTGATTTGGTGCAAAGGGCGACTGTGAATGTCTGGACAGTTGTTTAAGTTGTCAGGGCCTCAAAGGACAGGGAAAGATGGCCTTTCTGGAGGTGAATTCTGGGCCTGGCCTGTAGGGCTCAAGCTTTGTTTGAAGATCTGCGTTCCTTTCTGCTTAGGGGGTGCTGACAGCGCACCCCTAGCCAAGCTCAAGGTCAGACACACCCTCAGGGCCACTGGTAAGATGGGAGGCTGGGAGCTCCTCTGCCGTGGGACCCTTGGCCCTCGCCGGCCTCCTCGGTACTTGCCCGCACACCAGACCTTGTCCCTCTTTTCCTGTATTGTGGGGGCAGCGCTGGCAACTCTTACTGTGCGCTCCGGGCTGTGCTGGGCTTGGGGACAGAAGGATGAACGAGACCTGATGTGTGTTCCAGGAAGATCCCTCCGTGAGGGTCTGTGAACAGAATCCAGGGGTCTGCGAGTTTTGACTGGAAAAAATTACGCCTTCATTTTCTCCAACCCCTAATCAAAGTTAGCGTTTCCTTCCATGATGGTGTGGACACAGTCCCAATAGATACGCGGGTGTCTTTGTGTCTCTGCGGCAGCCGAAGGTGGCTGGAAGGGCCCTTTACGCTCCCTTTATGTCGTCCCTTGGGACGACAGAGGTCAGCACCGTCACCAGGAAGTTGTTGTTGAATGTCGTTTAATATATGACAAAAAAGCACATAAATGACCAGGTTGCAAATTTGTTCTTTCAGTATTCTGAAAGCTGTATTTCAACAAAGATGGTTTCCTTTGCAAGCCTATGTGTTTTGCTTTATGTATTGAAAAATGTTATTTTGGGGGGGGGTGTCTCCCAGATGCCAAAGGGGTCCATGAAGCAAAGGCAGTCAAAAGCGCTACTGGCTGGGGTGGGGGAATGGGGGCCAGACGCTCGTTAGCGGGTAACCCCACCAGGCAGGTTCAGAGAAGCAGACGATTTGAAGTACAAATGGGTGGATAAACTGGGAATTGAGGCTGGTGGGGTCGATGCCACATACAGAGGGGGGGTGAGTAATAGGCTTTAGGGAGAAAATGTTGTCTTTGTTTGGTTTTCAACATTTGATTTGGGTAAATCCAACTGGAAAAGCCAAGGGGCCTTGGCCTCACTAGACTGGCAGTAACAACAGCTGAGCTGGCGACGCCAACTAGGGGATCCTGGCAGGAGCTCACTTGGTCCTCACGGGGACCCCAGGTGGCACGTCACCCAGGTTTTATAGTCTCATGTTACAGATGACCTTTGGGGGGGGTTATAGAAAGTTATCTTAGAATTCAGGTGTCCCCATTCCGTCCTGGGATCCAGCATCTCCCAACCCACAGGTGCCCAGGGACCCCTGATGCACAGCCCCACACACCAAGGCGCCATGGCCACTTGGGCGGGGGCCATGGAAAGGCAGAACCATCTTGTTCTGGAGGGTTAGTAGTAGTCTCTCAGCTTTGGTCTTTATCTCTGTGTCAACTCCTCTCCCCTGCTCCCCTCTCTGTCCCTCAGTGTCTCTCTCCTTCTCTCTCTTACACACACACACACACACACACACACACACACACACACACACAATTTCACAGCCTCACACCCACATTCACATCCCCTCAGAGGCATGAATGTTGAGATGTGCAGCATCGTTCAAAACAACATCAGAGCCGAACATGACATGTGATAGGAAAAAAAGAAATTCCAGTATTAGATTCATTTCCAGTCAGCCCAGCCGACTCGGAAACTTTCAATCCAATTTTAGACCAGCACCTGGGGTTTCGAAGCAGCCTGTGCAGAGAAGAGTGTGAGCCCTCAGCCCCCTCACTCACTAACGGCTAATTTTAGTATCCAAACAAACCAGAAAGCCGAAAGCTTCTGCTCCTTTCTCCCCCACGGCTCCTGCTCACCCACCTCCTGCCTGAGAGCCCCCGACTTCCTGCCGATGGCCTGGCCGGGCAGCCCTCTCTGTGGCTTTGCCGGGGCGGAGTGCAAGGCCCAGGGACCCTCCCCCCCCTGGTGTTCCAGGGGCAGAGGGCTTTGCTGGCACCAGGGGCCAGGCCAGCTGGATGAGTGGCCAGTGGCGGGGCCAGGGGAACGGGCCGAGCCCCACCTGCACCCAGGTCTGCGTGGCCTTTCACACACGCTCTCTCAACACGGGACCCCGCTCTCCCCGCCTTCAGCACTCTCGCGGAGACCTGGGCACGCCCGTCTTCCTGAATTTGGTCTGAGCTTGATCCTCACCCTTCAACTCTGAGAAGTGTCCTGAGTTCCCCTCTTCAAACCTCAGCTCTGCCCCTTCCCAGCGGCAAGGCCCCTGAGCCTCAGTTTCCCCATCTATTAAATGGGGGTGATACTTGCCAGTGGGCAAGTGTCGATACCAGGTTTGAAAATGACATGTGGCTACTTTGGAGGATCTTTCTCGAGGTCAGAGGCCTAGAGTCCGCAAAGCAAAGGGACTGGGTGATACCTGCCTGGCTCACCCGGAGCGGTGCCCAGAGGCACATGTGAGTGACAACTGGAAGGGGATGGAGATCTGTGTGAGCAGGAAGGTCTGCACTCCCCCTGCAGGGCCAGAGGTCTGATAACAAGAGGCCAGTGCAGCCAGGGTGGGAGGGGAGCTGCCACGGGCCAACTGTACCTGCGACCCAGGTCTGCAAGGAGCGAGGAGTTTGACCCCATAGCAGGAGCCCCCCCCCCCCCCCCCGCCACTAGCCATGAATGAGTGACCTCCACCTGCAGTGTATGATTTAAAAAAAAAATACATAAAAATTCAATGGAAAAACTGGACCAAGGGAAAGGCCCCACAGGGAGGGAGTGGGCCTCCATGTCCTGCCCTTTCTCTGAGCTGCATCTCCAAGCTGCCAACCTGGACATCTTTCCCTCTGGTGCCTTTCTGGGTTTTTCTTTCTCCGAAGGCTCAGTCAGGAGGAGAGTCACACAGCCAGCAGGAGGGCCTTCGGGGCTCACAGGCGTGGGTGTACCTGACTGCCTTCACCCATGACCTCTCTGGGCAGGGCCAGTCCCCCGGTCCCAGCCTGCCTGGGCCCACAGCTGGTCCAACCAGGGCGGCCGGCTGCCTGACACAGGCTGGTCCAAACAGCCTCCTCCACAGGAACGTGGCGGGGGATACTGGGCAGCTGGGTCGCTTGGCTCTGGGGCTCTGAGCTGCAAGTCATGTGGATGTGAGGGCCAAGTGCAAATGAGCTACTTGGGGCAGGGTGGGTGGGTGG
>NW_017731383.1:1833135-1874045 GCF_001890085.2 Hipposideros armiger
AGATAGAGATATAGATAGATAGATAGGAATGAGAGAGGAATGAGTGAGAGAGAGACAGAGAGAGAGACACACACACACACACACACACTCAGTGTGTTAAGAGGCACAGTTGAGGGGGACTGTGTGTCTGCTGCCAGCAAGGGAGGGGGCGGGCCCCGGGGTAGAGAGAACTATGATGGGGAGTGTTCAGCAACCACTCTCCAGGGGAGAGAGCCCAGATTTGGAGCATCTGCCAATTCCTAAGGTGTCTCCCCCCCCCTCCCCACCGCCGATGGCGCCGCTGTCAAGTGGCCATGGGAGGTCAGTGAGTGCGCAGTGGGAAGAGACTCCCACAGTGAAGCTGGCTCGTTATGCCCAGGGGCCGCCTTGTTTTCTGGCTGCTCTTCATGCTCAACAGCTTTCTGGCGGCAGATCTTCTCAGGCCCTCAGGAGGTGTGACCTAAGAGCAGTCTCTCAAAAGCATCCCAAGCCAAAAAACACAGTCCAGCACCCAAAGAAGGAATTCTAAGACGAGCATTTCTTCAACGTTATGATGTGAGCACGTCGTTGACACCAACACTGAAATGTGATCTTTCCCCTTTCATCACTCCTCACACGCGGCTGCTTCCAGGAGAAGTTGAAACATTTCCTCCAGGCTCCTATCAGTTCTTGCTGAAACACATCGCTTGCCCTCCTCCTGACACAAAGCCCCAAGCCCGGGAGTGGGAGAAGCTGAGAGGCAGGGGGGGCTTCAGCGGGAGGGAATTCTGACCCTCACACAGAAAGTCCTCCCTCCTCTCACTTGGGCTCGGGGGCCAGGACTCTTGTCTGCCTCAGGACCTTTGCACTTGCTCTTCTCATTGCATGAATGCTCTCGCCCCACGTCTTCGCACAGCTTGCTGACATTCCCTTGAGGCCTCTGCTCAAATGTCGCCTCCTCAGAGGCCATGCCATCTAAACAAGCTCTCTGGTGACAAACACTGCTGTCTGCCTCCACAAAGACCAGTCCGGCTTTCTCTGTTTGAGTGACAATGTGCATAACCCCAAGGCGGGTATGTGGCTCAGTACTGGCCAATGAGACATCAGGGAAGGACTCTTGGGGCCGCTGGGAGAGATGGTCCTCCATGATCAAGGAGGCCCTCTTTCCTCTTGCTCCGGGCATCAGCGTGAGGATCTGAATGATGCCTGGAGCTCTGGCTGCCACCTTGTGACGAGGAGGTGACCAGCCTGGAGAAAGCCAGCTGGTCTCTTGAACAGTCAGATCTGGCAGGACAGAGCTGGCTTCCTACATGGCACCAAGCAATTGGGGCTGAGTTCCATTGCCCCTTTTATGTGGATTATGTGCTTGTCAGCTTGCCATGGTCCCCATGTGTCCCTAATGCCTTACTCTGGCCCAGTGCACTTTCTTACATCCCTGCTGGTCCCTGGGCA
The DNA here is from genome assembly GCF_001890085.2 of Hipposideros armiger. NCBI lineage: Eukaryota > Metazoa > Chordata > Mammalia > Chiroptera > Hipposideridae > Hipposideros > Hipposideros armiger. The sequence goes on from NW_017731383.1 coordinate 1,834,546, forward strand.
ACTCCAATGGCAACGCAATGACTTGCCTAACAGTGCGTCCATCATCCCCTGCAGGACGCCAGCACCCCAACAAAGGGACTGGGGCTGGTGCATCTCTGGTTCTAGGACCCAGCCCGTGCCTGGGACGTGGCAGGAGATACAGAACTTTCTGTGGTGATAGAAAGTTTCCATCATGTGTTCTGTCCAACACCGTAGCCACTAGCCCTATGAGGCTGTTGAACATTTGAGTGAGATGTATCACATGTGACTGAGGAATTGAATTTTTAATTTAATTTTATTTGATTAAATTTAATTAGCCATGTGACAAGCGGCTACCGTATTGTACGGTGTAGTAAAGACTTGCATCCACGTCTCTGTAGCGTTCAGAGCCTTTTCTGCTCCTCTGTTCAGTTATTTGGTTGGCGAGTGATGAATGGGGCGATTTCTCTGGTCCCAGGCCCTCAGAGCATGGGGCAAGGCTTTCTGGAAATTGTTGGGACCCATGCAGGGCTTTCTGGATAATAACAGGGGCTGGGGCAAGTGCTGGGAGCTGGGTCTCCCCATCAAGCAGCCCCAGCATCCTGGTTGACTTTGGTGGGACTGCCAACGACACATCTGGGAAGGAGCAGAACCGGGCTGGCAGCCCAGACAGACACATAGGAAGATGGGGCCAGCAGACGCAGCAGCTTTCAGGGCACACAATGGCACGATGCCAGGGCTGAGACGCTCCCCTCCTGCACCCCCACTTCCACTGTGGCCTGGTTAGGTAGAAACCGAACCAGCCTGCTCAGGTGGCATTGGGGGGACGTGAGCTGGCTGCCAGGGTCCAGGAGAGGAAAGCCACACCCTCTTGATTGTATCCTCCTGAGACCCAGCCCCAAACCAGCCACTGCCCCAGTCACTGGGACAGCAGAGAAGCACAACAGATGCCACTGGGGCCCCAAAGAGCACCTCTGAATTGGAAGATCCAGCGGACAGCCTGCAGCTGGCCAATCAGCCAGGCCCAGGAGGAGTTCCAGCTTACCAGCTGTGTAACCTCGGTCATGTTACTTAACCTCTCTGAGCCTCAATTTTCTCCTGTATAAAATGGAGAAGAGTTTTGGGATCAGTAAAAAAACATTTACGAAGTGCTTGGCACAGAGCAGAAACTCAAAAAATAGTCAATATTTGCCCAACTCAAGGGCAGTGGTCCTTCATCTTTTGGGGCTCATAGGACCCCTAGGGAATCTGAGAAAGCACGGAATTGCTCCCCAGAAGGCTGTAGGTCTACACAAATGACATGATTCCCCAGGCTCTGAGCTGCACGACTGGTGTCCTTGGAGTTAGGCCAGGCATTCGTGCCCGGTGTGATCAGCCTGGCACAGGCTCCTTTCCAGAGCCAGGGGCCTGGGCAGCAGCCCATTGTGTGTCTGTGGGAGGCCTCCCTGAGCCCTGGGCTGGATCCGGAGGAAAACCTGGGCTTGCACGGAGGTGCAGTCATCCGAGCTGCCTTTGCAGACAGCCCTGTGCACTCAGGCCCCCCATGGCCTGGCCCTGCTGTCCTCTCCAGGCATCGGCGGGGCTGCCCATTGCTGGGCAGTTGGCAGCTGACAGAGCCTGGAGCCAGAGCAGATGATGTCGGGGGTCCCCTCAGAAATCCTCATGTGGACCAGTTCCCGGGGGTGCCAAACCCCAGACTCCCACTGACTCCATCATTTCATTCAGGGAGTGACCAGGACACAGCCCCTCATTCCTGACCTCCCTTCCCACCCCATCTTATTAACAAATATACACCTGGAGCCTGGTTACAATTACTCAGAAGACAAAACCCACCACAAATTCTTTTCGGATCTCTTTCCCCAGGCGTGGCCTATCTTCACCTCTCCTTGTCCACCTCCCAGCCCCCAAATTACATACAAGATGTGAGATTGGTTCTTCCGCAGGCAAGCCTGAGAATTCTGAAGTTAAATAAACATAAATAAATCAGCAGGCCTTTGACTCCTGGACTCTTTTCCAGTCACGTCTATCCCCTTGGCTCTAAGAACTTTACAAAGCAGCACGGTTTCTAAGTGGAAACGTGATTGCCTCGGCGTGGGGGAAATGTACTGTTTGACTTAAAGCTCTAACGAGGTGGAAGCAGCGCTTCCAGGCCTCGCCTCTCCTCGTGTGGGGCCGGCCGACCGCTGACCACGGGAATCGCAGCCTCTCCAGACCCAGCTCAGCACTTGCTTCCAGGAGCTGTTCTGGAGACCAGCATTGCTAGCTGGCTCTCTGGGGAACGCCTTTTGCTTTTAAAGGTGTTGCATTCCCTGGCCAATGCTAACAGGTGGCCTAGAGATGGGTCTTGGAGGCAGGAGAGGACAGGTTCCCTCCTAGGAGCCCAGCCACAGCCACCCGCTTGCACCTCCTGGGCTCTGTGGTGCTAATTTGACTTCCAAGGGTTGGAATGCTAGAAAGTGCTACAGCATGCACAGTGTGCGTGTGTGCGCGTGCGCGCGCGTGTGTGTGTTAGGAGCTATGTATTAAGAGTTATTTTATTCGTAATTCATATCTGGACTATGTGGAAAAAAACTATTAGAGGATCAATTCATGCCCCTGGTATCTGAAACTATAAAAGAAAGGACTGCTCCTTTATCTCTTAGGGATTTCCTGAGGCTGTGGGTGAGAATGGAAATAACAGCCATTTCACACAGATAAAGATTTCAGTGGTGGGTAAAACAAACCTAAGCAGCAGTCCTGGGCTCCAAAGTGTCATCAGTGACTGTGGCTCCTTCTGTCTTTCTGTTCTACCATCCTCTGCATAGGGTTTCCACCCTCCAGTTCACCTCAAGATCCAATATGACTGCTGGAGCTCCAGCCACCACGTCTGTATTCCAGACAGAAAACTGGAGAGACGGGAAGCTGGAGGGAAGGCTGTGTATCTACTTTGTCTCTCCCTCAACCTTACCTTACATTTCCTTGATTACCCTAGCTGCAAGAGAAGCTGAGAATTATGATCTTTTATCTCTATTATCGTTCCCCAGGATAAAATCAGGATTCTGTTAAGCACGGAAGGGAATGTGGATATTGGATTGTCAACTAGCAGTCGCTCCCACAGATCCCACGAACACACAGACCTGGGTTTGAACCCCATCTTGCCACCTACCAACTGCAGCACATGCCAGGCTGAAGCTGGCCTGGTTTGCCTGTGCCCTGTTGGGTCCATACTTCAAAGTTGGCATCAAGAGAGTCAAGGAGAAGGATGGTTCCAGAGCCCACGGGGCCTTTGCCAGCCACTGTGGAGAAAAGTGCAGCTTTCCTGCACCCTCAGCTCCTGGGCAGTGGGCGCAGACCCTTAGAGGGCCTTACCCTGAAGGCTCCCTCCTGAGCTGAAGGATGACGCGAGGCTGCATGTAGGAGCACCACACGCACAGACACGGAGAACTTGTGTAGGGAGAGCTGAGTATGGGGGGCCTGGCCTCAGGGCTGGAGTCAGAGGGACACAAGGGCACAGACGGGGAGACTTCCCAAACAGCCCATGAAAGGACACGCCTTTCCCAGGGTGGCTGTAATTTATCGATGCATCTCAGTCAAAGCGGGTATGTTAGTAATTAGCCCCACACCCAGGAGTCCATCAGGCCTGTCCGGGGGAAGCTGTGTTTCCTCTGCCCTTCACCCCACACGTGACATGGAGCCTGAACAAAGCTTGCTGGCAGTGGTTTGCAGGTTAGGAAGGTGACAAGAGCTGAAAACCTCTGCAAACTAGTAAATTAAAAAGATGGTTGAGAACAAGGAAATGGAGAAGTTTTAATGCAAGAAAAATAAGAGCTCGCACGCTTCCCCTTCTGCCTGATCTGTCCTGCCTGGAGATGTGCGTACTGTGTGTCCTGAGGGTCCCTCCCTTTAGGTGGCACACCTGTTCCATGCGTTACATTCAACTGCTGCTTTGGCTCCTGCGGGTCGCTGGCCTCGGCCTGGCTTTGTGTTCTCTGTGGGGCCCTGCCTGCCCACTAATGCCAGCAGGGCTGGACGACTCAGCCGGGTCAGCCCTGGCGGAACAAACTGCTCCCCTGTCCCCCCTGGACTCCTTGGAGGGGCTCTCACTGGGTGGGATGGCCCCCCCCCAGGCTGGGGGTCTCTGTGGGCACAGGATGCCCCGTACCCCACAGCACTGCCGGTGGGACCCGACACGCTCCCGTGTCCCGCTCAGCCTTGGGGGGCCCGCCTCACAGCTGGTCCTCATCCACCCAGACGGTCTTGCGCTGTTCCTCGCCGATCTTGTCCTTGATGACCCGGAGCAGCTCCTCCATGCTGCTCCACATGTCAGCCTCCACCGTGGCGTACAGGCAGGGCAGGGCCTCCAGTTCCTTCTCCTTCAGCCGGCACAGGCGCAGGAATTCCTCCTCAGTCTCGGGCCGAGGCAGCATCTTCCTGTGGGACAGGGGGAGGGGGACGCATGGGGGGCAGTGGGTGAGGCTGCAGGGCTGTGGCACCATTGCCTGCCCACCCCGGGAGAGCTGCTGTGCACTCCCGGCCACCCCCTGCTGGAGGCCCACTCACTCCTCCTGGGGCCGCCCCGATCACCGGCTGACCGCTGTCTTCCCCGTGCTTCCCCCAAAGCGGGTCCTGCCCTCTGGCACACTATATATATATATATATATATATATATATATATATATATATATATATATATATATATATATATATATATACACGGCGCCCTTTTATTCTGCTCATTATGGAAATCCCAAGAGGTGGGGACTTAAAAACATCATTCTTTTTGCTTTTTAATTGTGGCAAAGTTCTCATAAAATAAAATTGACCATCTTCACCATTTTTAAGGGTGCAGTTCAGTGGTGTTAACTTTATTCACACTGTTGTGCAGCCATCACCACCATCATCTCCAGAACCTTGTCATCTTTCAAAACTGAGACTCATATCCATGAAACACTCCCTCACCATGTCCCTCCCCCAGCCCCCGGCACCGCCTCCTACTTCCTGTCTCTGTGAATCTGAGTCCACTGGGGACCTCGAATCAGTGGAATCACAGTGTGTGTCCTTTTGTGACACATTATGCCCATTTCACTCAGCACAATGAATGCCCTCAGGTGTCGGAAAGTCCTTCCTTCTAAGGGTGAAGAATAAATATCCCACTGTGAGCATGGACCCCATTCATGCACCAGTGGGCACTTGGAGCTTCTAGCTTTTGGCTACTGTGAGTACTGCGGCTGTGAACGCGGGTGTGGAAATAGCTCTTCAAGTCCCTGCTTTCACATCTTCTGAATACAGGCCCCGAAGTGGAACTGCTGGCTCCTGTGGTCATTCTAGGTTTAATTTTTGAGGAGTCACCGTACTGTTTTCCACAGTAGCTTCACCAGGGTTCCAATTCTCACCATCTTCGCTAACACTTGCTAGTTTCTGGTTTTGGGTAACGGCCCTCCTGATATGTGTGAGGTGGTGAGGAGGGGATTTTGGTCTCATCTGTTCACTCATGGGGTCCCCAGTGCCTGGCACTTGATAGGCACCCAGTAAATATTTGGTGAAAGGATGGAGTGGGCTGAGCTCTTAGTCTGCTGTGTGAGGAGGGGTGGGGATCAGAGACTATGCCACGTAATGCCCAGGCCCCACACCTCAGCGTCATCCCGACTCCTCTATCAAACCCCACAGCTAACCTTTCAGCAAATCGCACGGCCTTGGCCGTGGATCCAGGTTGGGCCTTCCCTCATCACCTGCCTGACAGGTCTGGGTCCCAGCTCTTGCCGGCTGTCCTGAAGCCCATGTCCACACAGCAGCCAGGGAGCCTCGTACCCGTTTAGGTCATGTCCCAATCTGCTCAAACCTCCAGCGGCTTCCGCCTCATTCAGGATGAAATGGCCCGACATGGGCTGGCCACACATCAGCTGCCAGGCCGCCTCTCCCCACTGTGCCCACCACGCAGGCCTGCTCCGGCCTGTCCCCTACCTGAACCTCTTGATGTTCTTCTCCGACACCCGGATGAAGAGCACGATGGGGTAGATCCTGGACTTGATCAAGTCCCGGGTGCAGCTGATCCCCGCCTCCAGCAGACAATGCTTGTTCTGCAAGCACAGCGTCTGGCGGTCAGCAGCGGGCCCAGCCTGCTCCTCCAGCCATGGGGGGGACTGAGCAGGGGCCTGTGACGCGGGGGCAGAGAGTGGGGAGACATCCCAGAGCACCGCTGCCTGAACCAGAGAATGACTCAAGGCAAAACCTGATCTCTGGACGAGGCCCCCGCCTATGTGGGCACTTGGTCCCACTCTGCTGTAAACAGAGGCAGGCACTGGCAGAGCCCTGGCACCAGGCCCGAGGCGAGTCAGGTGGCGTGACGGAGTCTTAATAGAAGCCCAAGTTGGTGTCAGGGCCGCCTGCTGCATTCTTGGGACTCGGCAAGGGGTGGGAAACCCCTGAGAGGACAGTGGCTGGAAGGTCCTGGGAGTGCCTGCAAGGGTTCCCTGGCACCCACGAGCCTGTTATTTCTGAAAAGGGGCAATCCCTGTTTTGCTGAACATGTCACTTTAAAGAAAACACCCCCCTGCGTGGAAACAGAGCATGCATATGGAAAAGGGCACGTGCTTCTCAACTGGAAGCTCGCGGATTTCACCAACTGAGCGTGCCTACAGCTTGCACCCCGGTCCAGAGGTGGACTCCCATGCTCCTTCCAGTCACTGCCCCCACCCCCACCACAAGTGCAGCCGCTGCCCGGACTTCTAACAGCACAGGTCTGTTAGAAGGCATCACCTTTCAGCTACCATGACCTCGGCTCTAGCCCTGCGTACCCATTTTCCATCCACTCTGCTGTCAGAATTCCTGAAACTGCTACGGCCCACACTTGAGGACCAAACCGTCCAAGGCTGGCTGATGGCTCTGCCTGCACTCTTGTCTGTGTGAGTGACCATGTGGGGAGGGTGCAGGAGTGACCCTCTTTGGCGAACATGGTGTCTGCCAACCTTACTCTCCCCGTCTCTCACTCTGACACGCTTGCTCTATCCCTGGCCCTTGTTATCACAGACAGACAGACAGACAGACAGACAGACACACACCCGCCTAAACAACGCGAACGAAGACACCAGCACCAGGAAGCCGTCAGGAATAGAAGGCTTCAAAATATAAATGCGCGTCAGAGCCCGAGATGAGGGTGTGGAGAGAGTTAATAAGCGGCAGGTGAGAGACGAAGGGAACAGGAGGGGGAGGACCGGCCCCAATCCGAGCTCGCCCATGGCTGAGGCGGCCTCACAGAGACAATCGGGCAGGTGTCAGCCCCGTCCAGCCTCCCAGCCCCCACCTCACCTTGGCCGCCACAGCCTCAATGTTGGCGGGAACGATACATTCAAAAGTGTTGGGGTTTTTTTCTCGGGAGTAGATGATGGTCTCTGTCTTCTGCTTTCTGAGGAACTCGTCTCTCGTGACAACATCTGTGGAGAGACGGGCCAGTCCTGAGAGTGGCACGAGGTGACCTTGGGTTGACTGTCCTGTCCAGACTCTGCCGCCACCGTCTGCGCTGGACAGCACTCCATCCCGGTCCCCTTCTGGACATGTTTAAATGAATCCTGTCTCCTCCACTAGACTGCAAGGCTTCTCGGGGGCAGGGTCAGGACATACTTCTTCACACTCCCCGCGGCAATCCACGGAATTGCTGGTTAGTAAATACTTGTGGTTTGGTCTCGCAGCAATAAGTTTGATTGGACAAAGTAGCTTAGACACTGTGATGCAATACTGATCACCACTGGCCTATCATGAAGGAGTTCCCACTCCACCCATCCATCTACCCACTCACCACCCATCCACTGATCCATTAGTCTGTCCATCCACCCCTATATCCACCTACTTATTAATTGAATAATTTAATATTTATCAAAAACCTACTGAGGACCAGGCATTGAGAATAAAACTATAATAAAAACATAGCTGTTATACTTGAAAAACTGCAACTTAGCAGAGGAGAAGACTATGGGATACAGATAATTATAAAACGATTTAGTGGGTGCAATGATGGGACACTTATTGTAGAAGCATGGAGGTGTGGGGGTCTGGGAGAAGGGGAGCAGGCTGGCTTCCTGGAGGAGGAGGTACACATCGGAGGCCCCACTCATTTGCTGGGTGGCCCTGAACACGTCTAACCTCTCTGGGCCTCAGGTTCTGTTTGTGAAATGAGGGTGGAGCAGGTCCCGGCTGGCCTGCGGGGGCCCAGAGCACAAGAACCATCGGGCAGCTTAAAATAAACGACTCCTGAGGGACACGTCTGCATGAGTCTCAAAATCACTGTTGGGTGAAAGGGGGCAGATACACTGCATGATCTCCTTTATAGAAAACTGTAGATGATGCAAACTAATGTGTGACATGGAGCAGGCCCACAGTGCCTGGTGCAGGGGTCAGGGGAGGCACGTGACTGTAAAGGGGCCCGCGGGAACTTCTGGGGAGACTTGATGTTCTGTGTCCTGGTCGCGGCCGTGGTGGCAGTGGCATACACATTCGTCCCAACTCATTCAACTGCAAACTTAAAATGGGGCATCTTACTGTATGTAAACTGCACCCCAACAGGTTGATGTAAAACCTTGACACCTCTACTTCACATCCACTAGGATGGTTATTATAAAACAAAACAAAACAACAACAAAAACAACCAGAAAATAACAAGTGCCGCCGAGGACGTGGAGAAATGGAACCCTGTGCACACTGGGGGGATGTGAAACAGTGCCGCTGCCGTGGAAGCAGTGTGGAGGGTCCTCAAATAATTAAACACAACCAACATGTGACCCGGCGATCCCACCTCTGGGCCTACGCCTAAAAGAACGGGAAGCGGGGTCTCAGAGATCCCTGCACCCCACGTCCACAGCAGCGCTGGGCACAGTCGCCAGGAGGCGGGAGCAGCCCCGTGTCCGCTGACGGTTGAGTGACAGACAAATGGGGTCCAGCCACACGGTGGATGTTACTGAGCCTTAGAAAGGAAGGAATTCTGTCACCTGCTACAGCGTGGATGGACCCTGAGGACACTGTGCTGATGAAATCAGCCAGTCACAAAGGACACACACTGACGTGAGGACCTAGAGGAGTGAGACTCACAGAGACAGGAAGTGGATGGTGGTGAGGGGCTGGGGGAGGGGAGTGAGTGTTTCTTGGGGACAGAATGTCAGTTTGGGAAGATGGAAAGTTCTGGAGATGGACGGTATGGATGGCTGCACCACAGTGCGAATGCATCTAATGCCACTGAACTGGATGCTTAAAAATGGTTAAGATGGGAAGTTTTACTGGGTTGTTGGAAAAGTCATGACATATTTTTTCTATGTTTTTCGTTGCAAAAATGTGTCATGACTTTTCCAACAACCCAATATGTTATACTGATTTTGTCGCATCTACAACAATCCTGGACGCCTGCCATGCCATTGGTCTGGGTGGGCCTGGCCATCCAGTGTTAAGTAAAGATTACACCAAGAACGATTCTGGTGTGCAGCCAGGACTGGGGTCCTCACTCTGTCCTCCTGCCACATGAGGATGCAGGAGCCCACAGTGGCGGGTAGCTTGCCGCCATGTAAGGGCCCAGAGTGGGGACCCCAAGCTGAGTCTCCTGGCTGACCCTGTGACCCTCGTCCTATCACCCTCAGAGCACAGTCGTGAAGGGAAGGCCCGGGGCCACCATGAACTTGGAGAGGTGGGTGTGGGCACGCAGACCACCCTGTCCACACCGGGCCAGGAGGAAGTGCAGCTGCTCTGTCGCTGCTCCAGCCACTCCTGCCCCCGCTAGGCGATGTGACTGTGTGTGTGTGTGTGTGTGTGTGTGTGTGTGTGTGTGTGTGGCTCCGGCCGCATGTAGGGTGCTCACCCGGCTTGCACATGGTGAACTCCATTGCGCCCCCAGAGTTGAGCAGCTTCTGGACCAGCGCCTTGGCCAGCATGGTGGGCGTGAAGAGCACAGGCCTGCGCCGCTCACAGTGGAAGGCACGCACCAGGCTGTAGGGGATCAAGCTGAGGCTCTTGCTGAGCTCGCTCTCGGGGTCCAGCTCTGGGAGGGACAGGAGAGGCCTGGCTGTGACACCCCTGCCTCTCGGCACTCCCTGCCCGGAGGGCCCGTGGTGGCAGGAGGCAGACAAGCAGCGCGTAACAAACATAAAGTCCGGTCACTTCAGAAGACGCTGAGCTCTGACGAGGGGTCTGGGGCAGGCTGGGCAGGGACGGCTGCCCTGAGCAGGAGCTCGGACAGTGAGGAGAGTGGCCTAGGCAGAGGGAGAGTGAGGGGACAGCAGGAGCCCTCGAGGTGGCAGGGCCGGCCAGGAGCAGCTTGTGGCTCACTGCAGGGGCCCTGGGAAGGCTCTAGGGCCGAGGCAGGGAATGACGTGGCCTCATTTCCACCTTCTCAATCCTCCCTGGCGGGTGTGTAGGAGTCCCAGCAGCTGAAGGAACTGTCTCCCCAGAAACCAGAGGCCTGTCATTTACTTTGCCCCTGGCCTGGCTATCCCCACTCCTGAAGCCCAGGCCCTCCTCTGGCCATCAGTTCTCTGTGCAATGGTGGCGCCTCGCCGGCTTGATAAATGGCCAGAGCACGCACTGGTGAGAGAAATCGATCAGCAAACACTCCACAGCAAACAGCTCCAATTAACACGTGTATGGGCTCAAACCAGCTCCAGTGGGCATTGGCGGGATGCCACGCCTGGGGCTGTGTGCCGCCCCCCCCCCCGGCCAAGTCCTCCCCAGGTGGTACCCTGTTTTGAGGGAGCAGATGTCCCAGGCCTCCTCACAGGACCCAAGGCCACCGGGGCTGTGGAGGCCCTGTGGTCAGCGCCCTACCTTCCTGCCTGTCGGTCAGGAGCTTGGTGGCGTCCAGTGAGGGCCTGGCCAGGCCGCCCCTCGGGCTCCCGGGCACGATGCGAACCCGCTCGTTGCTGTTCATCCGCTTGTACTTGTTCTCTGACCTGCTGACGAACTGGAGGACAGAGGGGCGGACACAGCTGTTGTGCCCGCTTTGTGTCTAACCCGACCGAGCTGCCTTGACCTGGACCCGGGCAGACTTCTGCTCAGGTCCCAGCTCTGCCCAGGGCCTGGGTTGTAACTTCCCCTGTGAAAACAGGAGGTACCTAGCAGGTTGCGTGGGTCTTTCAGCTGTTTGGGTGTCGTTAGGTAACCAAGTGGACAAACACCGTGCTTTCCCACCCAGACATGGGGCCTGCAGGGGCTAGTCCTGAAAGGCCTCCCAAGACCCCTCCTGCCATGCCCCCTACCTTCCTGGGGAACCATAGGTGCAGCCCCTGCGGGCACGGTGAGACCTGGAGTGCCCAGCCGCTGAAGGCCCTGGATGGGAGCCCCCACTGGCAGGACAGCCCAGGTGGCCCACCCGGTGGGCGTGGGCAGGACTTCATCTCCCAGGACACTGCTCTCCATGCCCCCTGCCTTGGTACCCCTGACTCTTCTGGGGGAGTGCCTGCTCCCTTCTATAGTTCAGAGATGAGTCCTGGAGGGCGGAAAGGGACGTCCCAGCAGTGGACACAGAAGCCAGGTTCCCACCATATTCCCTGGGGCCCTCGGTGTGTCCACATGCTCCTTCCGCAGGGAGAAGACCCAGGGAGCCGGCATCTCGGGCCGGCTGTTAGCTGGCCCTTGGGTGAGCCGCCCAGGTGCTCAGGCTTTGGACTGCTGCATGACATGTGGCCAGACTGCGTGGTCTCGGGCGGTCCTGCCCTCAGGAGCCCTGCAGGCTTCAGCAGGTTCCCTTCCACCTGTGTCTTCCTGCTGCCTGTTTGCATCTGCCTGAGTTTTTGGGTCTCACCATTAACTATCTCTGGGTTTCCTCTGTTCCAACATCAGGACAAAGCAGTGGAGTGACACACTTAACTCCACGGGGACCTAATTAGCACAGTATCTACACAGGAACTTCCTCACAGGGTCACATCTTAATATCACTCCCTCAGCTTTCGTTAGCTCATGACAGAGGGGTGGCCACAACAGGATGCGTTCACAGTCTTTATGTGGCGTCGCTACTGCAGCTCTCCTCCACCACGCTACTCGGAGCTCCCTGGCTCATGGTCCACGAAAAAAGATTCCTTTTAGAATTAAGGATAAGGGAAGATTCTTTTGGTCCCAAAGAGCTGAAATGTTTTGGTGGTTAGATAAGATTTACAGACTCTGCTGGGATTTCCTTTTTTCCTTGGCTGCTGGGATGCTCAGAGATAAATGTAAAGCTCAATTCGAGGGACTAAACCAAGCCAGACATCTGAAATGCTTTTCTCCCTTTCCTGACATACTGTTTCTGATTTTCCTATTAATATTTTAACAGCTGGGTTAAGTGTCTTTCAGACACAAGTTTCTTCATATTTTTTATGAAAGCAGGGTTTGCTTCCAACAGGCGCAGAGACTGTCTACTGACCTGTCACTGGGAGGAAAAACGGGACGGGAGAGGAGAGACGCCGTGTGGAGGAGCATGAGGCGTGCTCGTATTTTGATACAGCCTCTCCTCTAGGTAGGGCGAGGGCAGAGCCGCAGAAAATGTGATTGCAAAGTCGCGAGTCGCTCTGAAGGGCTTTACCTGAAGGAGCTGGCCAAAGAGGAAGCTTGCTCGGGAGAGGCGGGGGCTGACCCGGGGGTCACTGGTGGAAAGTGTTTCTTCAGGCTGTAGGGTGTTCTGAAATCAGTTTATCCATCAGTCAGAACCACTGCGCTCGGCAGGACATGCGAGAGGCACTGAGAACCAGAGATGTGTCCCCAACCAAGTCCCTCCGTACTAAAGGGGGAGATGTGCCAGTCATGGGAGCAAGTGTTCCGGGGGCGTGTGTGGGTGTGCGGGGAGCACAGCTCAGAAGGGTAGAGGCGCCCAAGGCTTATTCTCACAGACGAGAGAGCAGACAGGACGCCCCCGTCCCAGCTGGACCGAGAGCCCTGGCTCAGCCATCACCGTCCCCTTTAAAGTCAGGAGCTGGGGAGGGCGCAGAGGGTGGGCTCCTCTGGAGGGGGTATCCCATTCCTGAGAACCAAGTCCCCAGTCACCCTTCACCCCAATGCAATTAATGACTCCCGTTGGTGATCCCTTCAAAAAAGACCCGGAGGAGGTTTGAGGTGGGTGGGGCCTCTGGTGACCTACCCGGAGTGCCCTCAGGGTGTGGTGTGTGGTGTCGGCCTCCTCCCGGCTGCCCCGGTGCATCAGACGCTGCAGCTTGACCAGGAGGAGTTGCTGGGCTCTGGGCAGGCAAGAGGGTTGGGTGGAGCTCAGGGCTGGGGCACTGCCCAGGGCCAGCCCCGGGCAGGGGGCCCTGTGCAGCTGTGAGGTCTGAGCCCCTGGGCACTGGGGAGAACACGGAGCCTTGGGCCTGAGTCCTGCCCCCAGCGCTGACTCATCACCACAGGAGGCAAAGTCCCTTCTGTGAGCCTCAGTTTCCTCATCTGTAAACGGGATCTCCCTGTGCTGTCTTTGCAGGGCTGGCCTGAGCAGAGGTGTTAGGGTCTATAGCTGCCACACGGATGCCTGTGCGTCTGACCAGGGGGACGCTGAGGCTCAGCCCGGAGTAGTTATGTGTAATTATGGAACTGAGCGCCAGGCTGTACGGGAATGACACAGAGAGGGTGTGGTGGGATTGAGTGAGAGCAACACCCTGGGGAGGCAGGGAAGGCTTCCAGGAGGCAGCGGGGATGGGGTCCTCACTGCTGAACAGGCAGCCCCGTGGCTGACTGCCCGGCTCCCAGCCCTGTCCAGGTCCCGGCCTCACCGGCTGTAGCTGGGTATGGTGCCCATGTCCAGGTCGTAGTCCATGAAAGGGTCGACCCGTGCGCATAGCCACTCATGCCTGTCCTGGTACATGGTGTCACGGACATGCACAACGTCGTCGCACTTCAGGGACATGGAACAGGCGTCCAGCTGGCTGGAGATGTTCAGGTTCAGCCGGATGTAGAAGGAGTCGCCAGAGGTGATCAGGCCCTCCTCCATGTCCTTCAGCAGCTTCCGGTACCCTGTGGACAGACAGGAGGTAAAAGTGGCACCAGCCATCGGTGGGGAAGGGCGTCCCACTGCCGAGTCCCCTGGCCACTACCCCCAGATAACACAGCCAGTGATTCCTGCTGGAGCCGGTGGCCAGGGAAACGCTGTCCTCCCCAGTGAATCAGTAGCTGTGTCGTTCATGGTTTTCCTCTTTGTCTCGGCTGCCAAGCAGCTCAGAGTCACATTCTGTGCCACGTCCCAACAAATCTATCTGTGCTGCCATCTCCACATCTCCCTAGCTACACGATACTTATATTTTCATTTCTCCCTTTAATCGGTGCATCACGTACATACAGTAAACGGCATCATTCTTCAGTACTCAGCTTGATGAATTTCCACAAAGGATACACGTGGGCAAGCACCACTCAGACGTCTCAGGACCCTTCCTGGGGCGCAGCTAGCCTATCGCACAAGGCCAGCTGTGCCTCGCTGCACATAAACGGGAGCAAACAGTAGGCGCTCCGGCGTGTCTGCTTCTATTGCTCAACACGATGTCTGAGAGTCACCACGACACCGCAGCGTGGTGCCTTGCGTTCCTTTTCACTGCTGTATAGTACTCCACAGTGCCGATTTCTCCTTTCTCACGTGCACATTTGTGCTGTTGCCAGTTTTCGGCGATTATGGATAACTCTGCTCTAAACATTGGGTGTGCGCAGAGACGTGGAATTATCAGGTCACTGGTTGTGTATACAGTTCGCCTTCGTAATGCTGCCTCGTGGTTTTCCAAAGCGGTAGGACTGTGGTGTGGGCTGTTTTAACCTTATTTAACACCATCGTCCTTTAGTTAAACTTTGACAGATCCCTTTGGATAAATCACGAACACAACAAATGCTGCAAAGTCAATGTCTGTGACACAAATCCGTATCATTCCCCAAATCAGCCCCACGTGCAGAGCTGCGTGACACAGTGGAAGCTCAAATGGTGCTAAGGGCCAGGCCCAGGATCCGCTCGTCGGACGTCCACACCACAGGTGCAGGGAGATCTGAGCCAGCGGGGTGGTCTGATCATGTTCATGGAGAAACGGGGGACTCCTGGTCAGGTCCCTCCCACCCCCTGGGTCGTGTTAACGCTCACCACTATCTGAGCTCTCTGTCACCTGAAAGGAGAGGCCCTACAGGCCACCTCTGGGGCCCTGCCGGAGGGAGCCTTGGTTTCAGTGAATTCCAGGGGTGACGCATCTGCACAGCTCTGGGGGGGCCCCGCTCACACTGCGTTCTGTGGCTCCGCTCGCTTGTGGGCAGGGCGCCGCCCAGAGACTTTCTGCTGGGCTGAAAGGGGAGGCGCCTGCCCCTGTGAGGAGGAGGGGCCCTTTGTTGGGGACAGAACATCATTATCACCTTCCTCATGACCGGGCACTGCCAGAAAGGAACACGGGTGGGCAGGCAGCAGTGGGGAACAGCTAGAGGAAAGTGGCTATTTATGCTGTTGAAACATTCATGAGCCCTGGTGGTTAGAAATAAGATCCAGCTGCAGAGATAATCATGCAGGAAAAAACCCAGAGGTGAGAAGGAGAATGCAGGCTGTGGAAATGGAGGACAAAGCTCATTGCCGCTCAGCAGTCCCGGCCAAGGAAGGGGAGACTCGATGAACAAGCTGCTGGGGGCCAGACCAGAAGGTGGGGACAGGCCTGGCTGTCCTGAACAGACAGCCTGGCCCTCAGTGCGGTTCAATAGCCCTGCTTGTGCCACGGCGGCCACCCCACAGCCGCTGCTGATGTCAGGGCTGGGAAGCCCGACAGGGGAGGCAAGCTTCAACCCGGCAGGGAGAGGGTGAGCTGGGCCAGGCGGCGACGCGGCCATCGGCTGGGGGCCCTTGCCTCTCCTGCCGGGTCTGGCAACCTGCTGCCTCTACCGTGAGCCAGGCGGACAGCCAGGCGTGTGCCAGGGCAGGCGTGTGCTTGCACGTGTCTGTGCCCTTCCCCGCCTGCCCCATCACGTCCTCCTGACAGGGCTGGACTGGCTTCTGCCTCCCACTGAACAGGTGAGCAAGCAGAGGAACTGTCCAGGCCCCCATCACCGCCCCCCACCCCAGCTCTGGTGTCCTGCTGGCCACGGTCATGCAGGGGGCCTGGGGGCGGGCCTCACCTTCCTGGTTGACTTTGTAGTGCAGTGTGACGGGGCCACTGCACCTGTGGATGGTCCAGTGTGCCTCCTCCTTCGTGCTCGTCTCCAAGGGGACACTCTGCCTCTCGCCTTTGATGCAGCCTTCTAGCTAGAGAGCAAAGACATTGTTCCTCGGGCTCTGTGGGTGAGACCGTTCATTCCACAGGAAATTAAAGCACCTGCCCCCAACACCGACGAGCTCAGCGCATGCCACTTGAACGGGCCGTCTGCCACCCAGAGCACACGTGTATACTTGTGCACAGGCTTAGAAGCAAGTGAGGGGTTGTGGAGAGCAGTATGGACAGGGACTTCTGGGGAGGCACTGCCACCTTCCAGCTCCCTCCACCTGGCCAGACATCCCAGCTCAATGCCAGGCTAGGGGGCAGAGGACGCAGGTACAGGCAGGGCACTTGGGCGGTGCTGCCCCTCCCCCCCCCAGCCCCCGGCCCCTCACCAGCAGCAACTGGTGGCCCTCGTGGAGGCCTGCCTTCTCGGCCAGGGAGCCCAGCTTGACCGAGTGGATGAAGCACCCTCGCGCGTTGCCCCCGATCAGGGTGAGCTGGGAGATGAGGCTGTCGCCGGTCAGTGTGGTGTGCTGCACCGAGGGCCCGGGACCCCGCACGTGCCCCACGGACGTGACAGATGGCCGGAAGGGTCTGGGTCAGGAAATAAACAGGAGTCAGGCAGCTGGAGTCGGGACACCTCTACCAGGACATGCCAGAGGGCAGGCCCCACCCACGTGCAGCCTCCTGGGCTGTCAGCTGCCCTGGGAGCTGCAATAGCAGCAACTGTGAGAGACAGCTGGCAACTGGCTCCTGCTGTGGAAACAGACAAGCAGCTGAGCTGCCCTCCTGGTCAACAGGACACGCTAGCTGGGAGACCTGAGGTCGCACGTGGGGCCCGATCCTGGCATCAGATACCCTTCGGTGTGTCACCGGCGGGGCCACCCTGACACTAGAGTCCTGCTTTCCTGCCAAGCTGTGTGGCCCCGGGCAAGTCCTATCCTTTCTGGGCCCGACTGCAGGTCAGGGGAAGTGACTGCTGACTCTGGGATGCTCAGAGTCCCGGGTTCTCGGGGAGGTCAGAGTGACGGTGATGGCCTCCTTTGTGGGGGATTTGGGCAGTGAGCCGCCTTACCCCGTCCCTGCCCCACCCCAGCCTCCCCTGTCCCACAACCACAGTACCTTTCTAGCGAGAACTTCCTAAACATGAGGTTGACCTGCTCCAGGTCATAGGCGTCCAGGCCCTCGGACTGGTGGGAAGAGGAGGAGGAGTGGATGGAGGGGGGTCCAAAGGAGTACCGCTCGTGACTGTCATCTGCAAAGGAGCGGGGGACCCTCAGGACCCAGGAGCCGTCGGCGGCCCCTGGACTCGCTGGGTGGCCCAGGGAGGTCAGTCAGGCCCTGGGCCCAGACTGGGGAACCTTCTCCTGGGCAGGGAAGCTTGGAGAAGGGGGCGGCATCAGTCAGCCGTCCCTAAGGCCCCCGGGGGCACAGGGTCCAGTCCCTGCACCCCCTTTCATAGAGCCACTCCCATCCCCAGGAGCCCCTCTTCATAGGAAGCTGGCTAGCTATCTGGTTCCTAAGGATCCATTTTTTGTTTCTGGAAAAGGGGGCTTCTGTTAGCAGCTGCTAGTTTTATTTTTGAATTGGGGTCTGTGTTTTCATTTTGGGGCCATCTGAGGCCTCACCACCATCCACCAGCTTCCCGGCCTGTGGGGTTGGGGCGTAGCAGGCATTGCAGAGTCCGGACCGGTACAAAAGCCCCTCTTCCCAACTCAGCGGGGCCCCGAGGACCCGGGGGAAAGAGGCCCACTGCACACAGCTCAGGCTGGAGGCGCTGCAAACCCTGCTCTGGGCTGATAAGAGGCGCCTCTGCAAAGGGAGCTTGTCCCGACGCTGCAGAGCGCTTTGGACGGCTGCCCAGAATTCTTTCCAGCTCTCCCCTTCCCAAACTCCTTCAATTCTTCTCATTACCCAGCCTCCATTAGGTGCTAACCTCTCTTTAACACTTGATAGCTTCTGATGGCCCCCAATTAAGGAGAGCCACTAATCTTTCATTTTATCTGCTGGCAGCCTCAGCTGGCAGGAGTAGAGGCAGGGTGGGGGAGGCAGGCTCTGTGCTGCCAGCTCTGTAGGGGCCAGGGACACTGCCACCACCCCAAGGCGCCCAGCTATCTCCTGAGAGGCCTGAGCCCTTCCCGCTGTCACTGCTGCCCATCCAGTCAGGTGCTCCAGGTCTGTAAATCTGCCCTGGTCATGCCCACTGCCCACAGCTATACCACAAGGCTCTGCCATGGCAAGGCCTCGGGACATGCGTCTCAGTGTCTCATGCACGTGCAGCAGAACCTGGAGAAGTGTGGGGGCTCCACATGTGCCGGGCTGAACCGGACCTCCTGGCTGTAAGGGGCGGGGGCTGGTGCCGCACACACACTGCCCCTGAGATGGGGCCTCCATTCCTAGCTCCCTGCGTGCACATTCTGGGCTAAGGGAATATCCCCGGGTCACACCAGCTCTGCCCGAGGGAGACTTCATACTTGGTCTCCCCACTGCTCGCCGGTCCCACATCCATCCCCATCTCATGGGGCGAGAAACAGCCGTCATTGCCACCCCAGTTCCAGCCTCGTCCTCCCCACTGCTGCGTGTCTTGTTCAGGCTGGTTAACAGCTTAGTAATGGGTCTGGGAGAGGTCTCCCTGCATTCAGGCCGCCTTCCACCCGACCGTTCCTCCGTCTCTAAGACTGTTTGTTGTTCTGCACAATGGGGGCAATACTTTTTCTGCAAAGTTGTTGAGAATCCATTAAACTGGATCAGGCACACAGGGCAAGCACTTCCATGGTGCTTGTCTACGATCGTGAGATATATCTTCTCTAATGTGGACGCACGTGCAGCAGCTGGGGGGTCCTCACTGTGTATGACAAAGGACTGGGTCCTCTGGGTGCCTGCCTCCAGCCCCAGGCAGCTCACAGCGGCCGGCCTTCCGTGCGCAGACAGCACCGACCACTGCCGTCTCGGGACCCATTCCACACGCATTTCCTGAGGACCTGCTGTGCGCAGGGCTCCATCCCAGGTTGGGGTGTGAGTGACATGGCTGTGTCCTGGCTGAATGTCACCTGAAGTCTTTCTGATCTGCTGGGTACCTACCATCGAGGTCTAAGGCATCAAACCCACCGCTGTCGTTGTCTTCTTCAAGTGTGCTATAAGACATGGGGGAGAACACATGTGTGTGAGAGGGGGCTAAGGGGAGGGGAGCTTCCAGAGCGGGCAGGATGGACGGGAGCGGATGGTCAGCAGGTGTGGGGAGGCCTATGGGCCAAGGCGGGGCTGGATGAGGCTGGACGCTCTGCTGGGAGCCGTGTTGGCCAGTGTGTGGAGGGACATGAAGAGCAGGTGGTAGGGTCACCGACACCCCCACGCACGCTCTCTCATTCACTCTTCTCTGAAACAGAGGACTTAACATCCGCAGGCTCAGATGGGCTGCCCTGTGTGATGGGCCTGACACAGCTGAGCACCCCCCCCACAGCCAGGACCGGAAGGGACTGAGCTGTCAGCGTGTCCCCAGAGGTCTACATTGTCCATGTGTGGCTTCAAGACCCACACCTGGCCCTTGGCAGGACTGCAGCTGTGGCCCAGCCCTGCCAGCCACACCCTTCTCGGCCCTTCGGAAACCACCCAAAGTGTCAAGACTTTGAATGTGACGTGCCAAACATCTGGCTGATTGGAAACATCTGGATGCCCAGGCATAACTCTCCTGTGGTTTTCCTTGTTGGGGACACTGATGGTTTCTGAGAGGTGAGGAAGGGGGAGAGGGAGCAGGAGTTGGGGAATCATTCATGGGTCTCTCAGTCTCTAGCAGAAGAAGCTGAGCTCCAGGGCCTTGGGACAGAGGGACTTGACTTCTGGGAAGCATGGAGCAAAGTGACATCGGTTTCGTCATTTGACTCTGGGAAAGCATGTTCTGTCTCTGAGCCTGAGCCTCCTCATCTGTAGAATGGGTACTATCCTGACTCCCTTTCCAGGCGGCCTCAAGGACAGCTGAGGGAGTGAGTATCGAGCAGCACATGCAGGCACCAGGCAAAGGTCCCGCATCCTCCCACTACCTGTCACCCACCTCCGATGAGGTGCGTCTTCCTTGTAGCGTCTGACAATGGAGTCGTTTCCTGGGGGCTCGGCAGTGATTGACATGATGCTGGAACGGCTCCGATGGGGCTGCTTCAGATGCACACACAGGAGTGTTACGGGCTGGATATTTATATGCCCGTGCCTCGAGGGCATAAATATTATATACACAGGGACTAAATTTAACTCGGATGTGTCCCCGCCTGGTGCAGGAGTGGGGGTTGGCAAGCTGGCTCTCAGTGTGACCTTGGCAGGAGTAGGCTCGCTCAGCCTGGGGCAGCCGAGCTGGGTGCACATCTGCTCGCACATCTGCTGCCTCAGGAGGGGGGCGGGGAGGACAGAGGCGGGAATGGCCGAGGCTCAGAAACCAAGGCGGTGCCTTGTGCTCTGCACAGGCTGAGCTCCATGTCCCCTGGCTGTGCCGGCCTTGGGCACCGGCTCTGGACCCTATGAAGGCCTGGTGTGTGTGTGTGTGTGTGTGTGTGTGTGTGTGTGTGGGTGATGGAAGCCCTCAAATAGCATGGGGGCTAGAGGGTGAACTTTTCAAACAGGCCTGCTGGCTCCTGGCAAGGACTGCCTTAAATAAGAGCCTGGATTTCACCCCCTACCCCCCAGAGCTGCAACCAGACAAGAGTTATGGTATCTCTGTGGCCCCAGGGCCTGATTTTGGAAGCTGAGTTGACAAGTTTCCCAAGGCTTCCCTCAGGGTTAGAATTGCTAATCCCAAGCCTTGTGCTGCCTGGCTGGGGGGCTGCGGGGAGTGACACTGGATGCAGTGGCTGAGGCCCTGGCTGGCCCTGCCCAGGTGGGCTGGAGCTAAGGGAGGTCAGGGCTGGGGCAGAGGGCACTGAACCTTTGCTCTGTGGCACCTGCGGCTCTAGCTGCTCTGGGCCCAGGCCCCCGCCCCCCTTCCCCAGGCTGCCGGAGTTGCCAGGGGCTGAGAAGTTGCAGCAGAATTTTCCGCCGCCTGTGCAATTCGCTACAGCCCCTTGGAGGCCCATCTCTTCCTCCCACCAAGTGTTAAATTGGGAAAGGAGGAGGCAAGAAGGTGTAAATACATCATGAGGCTGTGGAAACATCTTTAAATAAACATAAGGACGGCCTGGGCTGCAGCCCCAGAAGAGGAGTGATGCTGCCACAGGCCCGGCTTGGAGAGGAAAGGAAGGGCCGGGGCCTTGGGGGGAATGTGGGTTGGGGGGGGGCTGGTGGGGACCACGCTTACCATCTTGGAGAATGAGGTGGTGATGGGCAGGGACCGGGAGGAGCTGGGGCTGGCGTCCATGCCTTCTTCTTCCTGTCCTCTCCCTGTCCTCATCCGGACGGGGCAGGAGAGGCAAAGAGGGAAAGGGGACGGGGAATTGAGAGCCCCGCAGCACTGAGCCCCGGGCTGTCCTGTCCGGGTGGCTCGGCCTCCTGTCTCCCGTGGGGACTTGCTCCGTCTCAATTCCCATCCAGTGCAGGCTCCTGGAGGGGAGCCTGGTCTTGTCCACCAACACGCTCCCGCCCCCAGCCAGCCAGGCCCAGGGGGGCCTCAGCCAAGGTCCCCAGCCGGCACTCTTTGGGGGGACACGTGTCGTGGAGCAGGAATGTCCCCCGTCCTCCACACAGAGCCCATGGCCCCTACTGAACAGGGCCGGCTGACCAGGGTGCGGGGCTAACGGGGGCGCCCCTCTCGCTCTTTCAGGACGGGCCGGGGCCCTGTTCTGAGCTGTGAGCTCTCCCATCTGTGTCCCGCCGGGCTGTGCGTGGGCAGGCAGATGGACGCACGCACGCACCCTAGCCCGTGGGCTTTTGGAGGGGACGGGCCACACGCTGCAGTGCCCTGGCCCCCAGCACCTCGCGCTGGGCAGCCGCAGAGGCTTGTGGAGGGGCCGAGAAGCTCCCGCTCCCTCTTCTTGGGGCAAACACTCTCTGTCCTTCCCATAGGCCCTTATGTTTCCCTTCTGATAAAGAAGGTCCTCGAAACACCCAATCTGGCCACGGGGATGTGAACAGGTGCCCTGCTCTGGGCTCCGTCTTCCCCAGGTGCCCGTCCTCCGGAGAGTGGCCTACAGCCCAGCTATGGAATCCTCGGTCCCCCGCCCGCCTCATGGCCCCTAGGAGGCATGAGGTCGATGCCTCAGGCCCGTCCGCCTGCCCCGCCAGCCTCTGCAGTCACTCCCAGCACCCCCGCCCCCCGGCACAGTGTGGGGCTCCACGCCCGGCTCTGCTCCCCACTCTGTCCTGGGTCCCCTCTGAAGACTCTGTCCACTGGCAGAGAGTCTCCCTTTTCCAGGCCCCCTTCTTGATGGGTCTAACACCCCCTTCTTGATGGGTCCCCCCAACCTTCCTCCAAGCTCTCTCCCGGGTGGGAGCACGTCCCACCTCTCACTGACGGCCCTGAGTACACGGGCCCCACAAGCGTTCACTTGGGCCTGCTGGCACCTGGCACTCCGTAGGTGTTTGATTCACCTGGGCAAACCTGCGCTAGCCAGTCGCCACGCCAGGGTCACAGTGAGGACCAGGGAGAGGAATTCTGAAGGCAGTGTGTCTTGCAGAGCCAGGGGTTCATGGACGGACCATAGCCCCCTGCTCCCGGGACTGCCGGCCAAAACTGTGGGAGGAAGGTCGAGCAGTTGCCCGGCTGACCAGCCATGAGCAGGAACTCCAAGTTCAGCTTAAGTACTGGGGGCTCCGGACGGGCCGACAGGGAGGCGCGGCGGGCGGGGCGGAGGGAACCATGGATGTGACGTGCCTGCAGTCACAGCCCCTGCCCTCTCCGGTGATGAAGAACATTAATTACCATATAGATCCCCCCTGACTGGGGCACCAAGGCCTCCTCAGTTTACCCTGCAGGGGTGGTCGTCACAGTGGGAGACACAGATGAATGGAGAGTGTCAGAGTGACAGACAGGGAGGGAACCCGGGCGTCTCACTAACCTTGAAAATCTGATGTTTGCTTCAGGCTGATGGGGGATTTGGCTCTCTGCAGCTGAAAGGGAGGGGGAAACAAAAGACAGAGGACACAAATCAAACAAGTCCTGAGACACATGTCACTGGAGCGATGGAAATAAGTAAGTGGAGGTGGGCCCACGCTGTCCCTTGTCACGTGGCCGCCGGAATCACAGAAGCCACACGACGCCCATCTCGGGGGTTCCCCGGGGCTGGCGCGGCAGCTGCTGGTGCCGACAAGCTCTCCCTCGGGAGGCCGTGTGACGTGGCTCAGACAGTGTGAGGGGCCCAGAGTGGCAGAGGGGAGGGGTGTGTGCGGGAGTGCGAGGCTGAGCAGAACCGGCACACGACGCGGGGGAATTTTCAGGAACGGACGAGGCTTTGAGGCAGCTGTCCTGGCCACACACGGCACGAGGGGCGAGCAGTTCCCCGTTGGTGTCCAATGTGCTGCCTCTGGCTCCATGTGTGCAGGGCGGGGTGGGGGCAGGGAGCAGGGGCCCCGTCAGCCCTGGTGGTCACGGCCTGTCACGTGAGACCGTCTCACCTACTCACTCCCCATCTAGTCAGCCGTGTGCCATGGACACTGAGCAAAGCAGACAGGATTGCTGCGGGAGCCCAGCTCCCCGAATGGTGCCCAACACAGCCATTCTCTTAGCTGACATGTGAACAAACAAATGAATTTGGAAAAATGCTTATTTCATATTCTCTCTCTCTCCCCCTCTCCTACTATATTTAGAAGAAACAAGAGAATTGATCAAAACAAACAAGTAAAAAGCTTGCGCTGCCACAGTCTCCATTGACAGGGCTGGAGCAGGTGAGGCCTGTCTGGGCCTGAGAGCCGCAGCGTGTGGCTGTGCAGCGTCCTGGCCGGCCTGCCCGTCGGGCTAGCCCCGCCCCCAGCCGCAGGCAAGTACCTGGATGCCCTTCAGGTTCATCCTGCGCTTGGGCGGGTGGTACGGCAGGAAGTATCTGCTGTCTTCCGGCGACTCCTCTGAGGTGGAAGAATCATCAGCCTCCTGCCCGTTGGTCCTGGGGCCGGCGTCCCCAAAGCTCTGAGAGATGATGGTCACTGGCAGGTTCCTGGGCAGGCTCTGGAGACAAAGAGAAGCCGGAGCCAGTGATGGAGCGTGAGGAGCAGCCTGCAGGCGGAGAAATGGCTCTGCGAATGGCACCATCCTCCGTGGGCACCCAAGCCTGCAACGCAGGACGGCCTCTCCCCTGACCCCGCGGCCACCCCCACACCAAGGCTATCATTCCAGCTCTAGTCTCTCCTCATGAGCCTCTGTCCCCGTCTCCCTCTGGCCAGGGACCTGCAGCACACCCTCGTGTCCTTAGTAAACGGACTGCCACCGGGCTGGTGTTGGCCCCTTAGATCTGACAGGCCATCATCCTATTCCCAATCTCCAGCCCGAGGCCTAGGCTACAAACGTAAGTACTGCTGAGTGACAGAATCATGATACAAACGGCGCGGACACTGTCCTCAGTACTCTAGATCCATCGTTGGAAGCTGAGAGGCAACAATATTAAGTAACTCCCACGGCCCCCCAGAGCTACACAGACACAGCACCCTCATGCTGCACGGCCTCTGCCCTGCTTCCTGGCACAAATCCTTAGGGTCCCAGAACAGCCGACCTCACAGGTCCCGAGGTCCCTACCGGCTTGCTCCCTCCTGCCTGTCCCCCCCTCCCACTCCACGGATGACAGAACCGCGAGCCCTGGCTGCCGACAGCAGGCCCTGGGGCCCCATCTTTCGCTCATACATTCAGCAGATGCTCCTGAGGGTCTACCCTGCGCCAGGCACCGTGCCCGGTGCTGGGCAAACGGGGGGCCTTCCGGAAGCTCCTGCCCGAGCACAAAATGCTGGAAAGGCTGAGCCCATAACACAGATGCTCCTGGTTTCCACTATGGGGCCCGCGAAGGCTGAGCCCAGAGGGGCAGGACTCGGCCAGGTGAGGTTGGGGGCAGCGTTCCAAGTGGAGGTCCTGAGGAAATCAAAGGCTCCTCTTGTAGGAGTCCTTCCCAAAACCCTGGGGAGTGCGCCCCCGCCCCCCACAGCGCCCCTTCAGTGTAATTTACAACACTGTTGAAATGCCACGTTCCTGGATTTCCCTCCAGTGCTTCATGTGAGCTCTGAGGGGAGGGGGAATGTCTCAGACTGGCTTCCCCAGGCCACCGACCAGTGGCCTCAGGCAAGCTACTCGGCTGCTTGTGTCTGGGTTACTTCCTTCGTAAATGAGGACAGTAATCGGACCTTCCTGGCAGGACAGTCCTGTGGGTTAAATGAGACCACGCGCAGAACGCACTCAGCAGCGTGCCTGCACACGACAGCACTCAAACCCATGACTGCACAATAGAATCACCTGCTTTGACGGCTGTGTTCACTCATTTCTGAGTGCCTGAGCCCTGCTGTGACACCTGCTGTGAACTTCCTGCCCATAAATGAGCTTCCTTATAGGTTTAATGGAAACAGGGCATCTCAAACCTGGTGGCCGTCCAGATGGTGGGGGGGGGGACCCCAATGGGAGGCCAGTTGGCCAGCTGTGATCGGCTGAGAAAGGAGCTGACGCTACTTGGTGAAGTGACCTGAGTGACATTGCCCAGCAAGCGGCCAAACCAGGGGTTTCTCCTGCGTTTTCTAACTTCTAAGTTAATAGTTTCTACTCATCACTACACAGACAAACAGAAGGTTCAAGGACATGGACCGCTGTGGGTGTGGTAGGAAGGGTGGGATTCTGGCTTCAAATGTTTGAAGAGCCACCATAGTGAGGTGGGGACCCAGGTGCCACCTGGGTGTTGGGACGGCCCGGGTCCGGGGGGGGGCCGCGCCCAGCTCGCCCCACCTGGTCGAGGCTGCCGCTGTCCCGGGAGAGGCGCCGGAGCTTGCTCTCCAGGTTGACGATGCAGGCTTCCCGCCGGACCATCTCGATCCTCATCTCGTCGTTCTTCTCCTCCAGCTCACGGATCTGCTTCCTGTACTTGTCCTTCTCAATCAAGCACTGTGCGTACTGGGTCTGGGCGTCGTCCCGGGAATGGAAGGCCTGCCGTGGAGGAGGACAAGGCCACTTAGCTCTCACCCTGAGCAAAGCAGATCAGATCCGGGACAGGGCCCCGCCCAGACACCCACTGCCCAGCCCAGGCGTCAGCGGCACCATTGCCCGCTCTTTCCTTGACGCCCACTCCTGCGCGCCAGTCACCATCAACCCGCGCCACAGCTGCCGTCTGCCCAGCCCCCGCCACGAGCCAGGCACCGTGCCCAGAGGTCTGGTGCAGTGTCTCGTTATTGCTGTTACTCTTCTTCCCACTTTACGGATGGGGTCACGGAGGCTGCCGGGGGTGGGGCAGCTTGCCTGCAGTCACACACTGACGCGTGGCAGGGCCTGCCTGTGGCTGCCTTACTCTAGAGACCACACTGTCACATGCACTGTTGGAGTTCAGCTCAGGCCCATAGTT
The DNA here is from genome assembly GCF_001890085.2 of Hipposideros armiger. Taxonomy (NCBI): domain Eukaryota; kingdom Metazoa; phylum Chordata; class Mammalia; order Chiroptera; family Hipposideridae; genus Hipposideros; species Hipposideros armiger. Next base: position 1,861,055 of record NW_017731383.1, read on the forward strand.
TTCAAATGCCTGTGAATTACGGATGGAAGTTTGGATGGAACTCATCTTGAAATGACAATGGAGAAGCCGGATTCACGAGTAACCCCTGGTACCAACACGACGCCGGGCGAAGCGCCTACCTGGTCGCGCTCCCGCTCCACCTCCTCCAGCTGCAGCATGACCGTGTTCATGCGGTGCTTGTACATTTCGCAGTCCTTCCCCAGGGTTGAGCACTTCAGCTCCAGGTCCTCCTTCCCCTCCAGGTACTGCGGGCCACAGGGGGAAATCCGCACACGTGGCAGGTCACCCACTGGTCAGGGCGGGTGGCGGGTTTCTGGTGCCTTTCTGCTGGCCGGCCGGTCAGAGCTGGCCCGTCCCTCCCTACATCGCCTGTCCTTCCGAGACCCAGCTGTTTAACTAGCAGGGACCACGGTAGCGGGCCAGTCAACTAACTGACATTGCTTCAGACCTACTATGTGCCAAGAAACATAGTGGGGGACAGCGTCGACACTGTGTGTGTCATCCTGTGGCCTTCAGTCAGGAGGGGAAGACAGTCATTGACAAACGACTACAAGGGTGCGGATGCTGGAAGTGCAGGGAGTTTACGCCAGGGGTCAGGAAGAGAGTGGGGTCCCGCTAACGCACGAGTGCACATGGCCTCCCTGGTGACGAGGGCCAGCCCAGGGGCACCGTCCAGGGCTCCCACCTTGTCCCGCAGCTCCTCCGCCTGGCGGACCTCCTCCTGTAGGTTATAGATCTTGTTGACCAGCTCCTGCCGGTCCTCCAGCGCCTCCTTGCGGTCATGCTCCAGGATGTCCAGGATGGCCTTGTCTGAGTCTGGTAGGCTGCGCTTCCCGGCCTGGGCGGGCGGGAGGGGAGGGTTAAAGGTGCTGAGGGGTAGGGTGGGGTGGGCAGGGAGCAAGGTGGACCCAGAAGGCAGGGCACAAAAAAGCCGGCGCCAGACTGACAGACCAGGAGGTTCTGTGCCAGGAAAGCGCAGGCCTGAACCGCTGTCTCTTGGGGTCCTTAAGCAGCTTATTATTTAAGAATTTTATCACCTGGAAAACATAAAACCCACTTCTGCTCAGGAACATCCCACGACCTGTTGTTCTGCTCTAGCTCTTATCGGATCTGGAGAAACATGTGCTGCTCCTGCAAACACTTCACAGGTGACAACAAAGAGAGGGCTGATCGGCCTTCCAGACGCTTCCCCTGAAATATCAACTAATCTGCTCCGATTAAACCTTGTTCATCCTCTGCTTCGAACCAGAGCCTCACACACCAGGCAGCCAATCCCGGGGGATTAATGCTGCAGGGCCGCCTGTTTTCTCTCCTTAGATGTATTCGGGGGCATTATTCCACAGTGCATGATTCTGTGGTGACAAAAGCAGGCAGGCTGGACGCTTTAACAAACCACGCTGAGCTAGCTGAGCTGCTCAGATCTTTAGGGCAAGTCGGTCTCCGGGCTGTACCTTCCTCATGGTGCCTGGAGCACCGGCGTCCGTGTGAATGATTTTCGTGGAGTGTGTTAAGGAAACTTTTCCCGAGCGTTATCTCACGTGACATCATGTCTGTGAGAAGCGGGTGGTGTGGTCACACCCAGTTTACAGAGGAGGACACTACGTCGCCCCTGGGTGCCGAGGGCTGCCTGCGGTCCTGAGCAGGTGCCCGGCCCCCGGCCTGACCCGCTAGCCCCCGCTGCCCAGCACCCTCCCGGCCTCACCTGTATGATGGACTGCAGTTCCTGGATCTTGGTCTTGAGCATCTCATTCTCCCGCTCCAGCTCCAGCACCTGCTCCTTCTTGGGCCGATTCTCGATGTCATTCTTTAGCTTCAGCGACTGGTTCCTCTCCAGCTTGCACTCCTCCTCCATCTTATTCAACCGATGTTTCAGCTGATCGATCTGCAACGCCCCAACAATGCCAAGGGGAGAAAGCAGTTGGCAGGAAGCACTCGGGAAAGGCAGTGCTTCCTCGGATGGCCCTGAACTTGCGGCAGAACCTGTGCTATGGCCCTTCTCTCCTTCTTCCAGGTGGCAACAGAGAAGGGCACAAAGAAACCCCTTCCAGTGAAACGAGCCACCATGTCCTTGCTGGTGAAGAGTTCCCGATTCATTAATTTAGAATAGCTCTCAAGGTGCTGTAAGTCCCTTGGAAAATGCCCTCAGGTAACTTGTGCAGGGTGGAACGGGCTACACGGGAGGATAAAAGATACCCACAGGTGTTTCCCCGAGGTCTGTTCCCCATTTCAATGCCCTTTTATGATGGGTTTCAAACTCTGATCCTCAGAAGTCAAGGACAGCCCTGACGAGCCCCAGTATTAGCCATAGGAAGTCAGGGTTCAGGGCCCCACCCCAACTCCAATCCCCAGAGCAGCTCTGAGTGCACAGGTTTGTTCTCTTGGGTTTCATACAAGGCTTTAGTTGAACACACGGTGCTGCTGCTAAAAGAACAGCTTGAGACACACTGGACTGTAAGTTCACAGGATCTCTGGTCCAAAGGGCCTGCCCAGACTTAGTGCTAGAAGGAGTGGTTTCCTGGAGGAAACAGTGACTACATCTACAGTGGGACCACTGGAGACGTGCTGGGCTTCAACCTCAAGAAGTGAGTGTTGGGAACTGGGATCAAAAGGCTTCTTAGGCCTTTGTGACTCAGCGTGTCTGCTCCCCGAAATGGGCTGGTCTTGGTACAACACCCCAAACAAGGGGACTCTTTTTAAGGGCTGCAGGGAAGGGAGGCACCAAAGGGGTGGCTGTCCTTTTTAAATTCCAGGCTTATAGGGAGAACAGCTTCAGGATATCCAGCAGGTAGGGGTGGTGGCTTTAACAAGGAAAGGGCAGCTGCTGCAGCCCCATGGCCCCAGGGAAGCACCTGGGGCTGAGCAATCACCTACGCCTAGACACACTGCGTCAGCATGAATGTATCTCCAGGGAAATACAATTCAGGAGAAAGTTCTCAGAGAGAAACTTGTAAGTCCCTGTCACAGGTTAACTTCCCCAAACCCTGGGTAAAACAGCATCTTGGAAGATCCACCCAAGCGCCCTGTGCAGACCCCCAGTTCCACCCGAGTGGGCATGGAGTGCCAGCACTGTGGGGTGCTTACTGGGTCACCCACTTTGCCAGGCTTAGGGTGCAGTGTCTCAGCAATCCTAGGGCGTAGGTACTATTTTCATTATTGCCATTTACAAATGAGGAAACTGAGGCCAAGAGCCAACTAAGTGGTAAAACCAGAAGCCATATTCGAACTCAAATCTATAGGATTGAAAAGCTCATGCTCTTAATAGAAACACTCTATTAACCGCTATGCTACTGACTCAGTTCACCTGAATTCTAGTGGATTGTTTACTAATCTGTCTGCTTCAACTAAATTGTAAGTGACCTGAGCAGAAATCAGGTTATTTATCCCCGTGTCCCCCACAGTGGTCAGCATTGTGCCTTACGCGTGGCAGGTGCTTAATAAATATTCTATTTTCCACCCAGTAGCCAAAGTGATCCTTCTAGATATAGATCAGTTGTCACTCCCCAGCCCTCAATCCTTCAGTGGCTTCCTACCACGGCTGGAATAAATGACAAAGTTCTTACCATGTCCCGGCCATCTGGACCCTGGCCGTCTCTCCCACCTCCAGTTAGCTCCAGAAAAACACGAAACATGCCCCCGACTTGGGACCTTTTGCACGGCGGCCTCCCTCCGTTTCCTCAGATCTTCTGGTCATGCGTCCCCTTCTCACGGAACTTTCCTGACCACCCCATCTCCACGAGCACCCCTCACTATCCTCACACTCCTTGTTCTCCTCTTCCTAACAGCACTCAGTTCTACCAGGTATGTATCTATTTGTCTCCTGATTAGAATGTGAGCCTCGTGACAGCAGGGCCTTGGTCTGGAGTTATGTGTCCCGGGGAAACAGCCCGCGGCATGGTGGCGGTCCATAAGTGAAAAGAATGAATGAGTTGAGCCAAGTTCCTTCCCTTTCTCCACTTTGGCGGTAAAGTCACTAATGACATCCATGATTTGGGGGGCAGACTGTTCATTGATAAGCGCATTGGCGATCTCACTGTGCCATGCTGAGCTTTGTGGATACAGTTGTAAAAGGCAGAGTCCTGGCCGCAAGGACCTCATGCCTCCACGGAACAGGCGCTGTGTCCGCCTCCTCGCTGACTTTCCTGGGGGCCATCATCTGGTCCCCTGGGTCCTCCCACCTTCCCCCTCACCTGGCGTGGTGCATTATCTGTGTGTGCATGTGTGCACATGCACAGAGTGGATCCGGCCCGGAGCAGGAGGGAAACCCCACTGGGGACACGTGGGCATGTCTATACTTGCGCGTGGTAGGTCTAACCTCCTGAGCAGGACGGAAGCGCCACTGGGTTCCTGTGCCCCTGCCCACACATGTGCATATGATCTGGGTCCTGATCCGCTGGCCAGAAGCCCCACTGGTTCTGTGTGCACCGAGCCCCGCCCGGTAGCCCCCGCGGAGCCCTCACCTCAAGCTGGAGGTCCCGGCTTCTCATGACCGCCATGTTCTTCTCCTCACTGAGCTGGGCGTAGCGCATGGCCAGGTTGTAGTTGTCGTCCTTCACCTTGACCAGCTCGTCGTTGTAGCCGTCCCGCTCCTCCTTCATCTTGTAGTACCGATCCTGGAACGTCAGCAGCTCCACCCGCGTCAGCGTCAGCTGCTTCTTCTCGTCCTCCAGCTGCCGCGACTTGGCCAGCAGCTCGCAGCGCTGCAGGTCCTTGGCCTTCATCTGCTGCTGCAGCTTGATGACCTCGTTCATCAGGAAGTGCGTGAGGCCCTCATGGCCCTCCTCCACTGTGGGGAGGGGCGGCCGTCAGGCCTGAGGCTGGGCAGTGCAGGAGGGGCGCTCCAGACATTCGTTCACTCACTCGCCAACACTTTACTGCCATTAGCATTGGGGTTCAGGGTGAGCAACACAACCGTGGGCCCAGCACCGCTCACGGCCAGTAAGGGAGACAGACGTTAAGAAAGGAGGTGATCACACACAAACGTAACTACAAGCTGAGTGAGGATTTGACTGTGAGAGTGTGTATCGGGGACCAGGTCCGGCCTGCTGGACAGAGGGCTTGGAGAAGGTTCCTGATAGTTGAGCTGAAATGTTAAGTGTAGGGGGGAAAACACGCTCTAGAAGGTGGAGCATCGCCAAGGCCCTAAGGGGAGGAGGGAGGGACTCGGCACATTCAGGAGCTGAAGGAAGACCAAAGTGGCTGGAGCCCAGAGCCAGGCAGAGGCAGAAAGGTGAGGCGGGGAGTGTCCGCAGGGGCTGGACCATGTAGGACCATGTAACCATGTGGCTATTTATTGGGTTGTCTGAAAAGTCACGACATATTTTTGCAACGAAAAACATAGAAAAAAATACGTCGTGACTCTTCCGACAACCCGATAGATGGAAGCAATGGAAAAAACACAGAAAGGTCTTACGCAGGGGAGGTTTATATGAGGAGTGGAGAAGGCATTGGAGAGAGCAGGAATTGATGTAGAGTAGATGGGGTTGTAGGGATCTGGACTGGGGTAGTGGTGGAGATGGAGAGAGGACGGATTCAAGAATATTTAGGAAGGAAAATTAAGGGGACAAGATGACAAGGGCTTTGGCTCAGGGATACTGGCAAGAGAGGAGGCAAGGCGAGGACAAGACCCAGAGGGGAGTATGAGTATCTCTTCTGCCCCACCAGCGTCCATGGGAGGTTCCATGAACACCCACTTCTCTTGGCTCCTGCTTCAGTTTGCCACTGTCACCTACTTTTCATCATCAGGCAGAAATAAGTGGTTGACAGACCACAAGTGCCGCAGGGGCACTGTCTTAATGCCCTAGACTTCTCTTTAGAACTGTCTTACCACAGGACAGGGACACACACACACACACACACACACACACACACACACACACACACTTTCTGCCAGAGTCTGAATGCTCTGGATGGCAAAGCCACTCACCCACGATGGTGGAGAATCTCCGGGTGGGCTCCTTCCCAGTCACCAGTTTGTACAGTTCTGGGTAGTAAAATTCCAGGCTCTCCAGGAAGACCACATAGCCCCTTTGGCCCTTGGTATGTAGAATGTCCAACAATCGGCCTAGGGGAAAAGCCAGACCACTCTGAGAAGAAGAGGACGTGTCTGATTGGATGCAAGTCTCATGTCCAGTCTTACCCTGGACTCTAGGAAGGCAGATTCTGTCACCACATTCTGTTACTCCAGAGCTGTATCTTGGAATCCAGATAATGTAAATCAAAGTGCCAGGCCCTCAACAGGGATTCAGTGGGCGTGAGTTTCCTTTCTCTAAGAAATTGGTAGAACCAGGATAAATGGAACTGCAGTCTCAGGAAACCAACAGTGTCAAAGAGCTTCCCAGTGGACCAGGGTTAAAATTAACCATACACGCATCAGCTCTGATGTGATTGAAGGAGGCTGGAAGTACAATAGCAATTACAGAATGATACATGGTTCTCTGGGATTCAGAGCAGAAAGACAAATGTTTGTGTGGGGAGCTAGGAGAAGTCATAGGAAGCAGGCATTGCCATCTGCTCTTTTTTGGGATTATCACCTGGTCTGGAAACATCTTTAACCTAAATGTAACTTGCCCAGCAGTTTTCAGTTTCCACCCTACTGGTTCCACTTATTGTTTACATTTCTTGGCCCTTCCTTCAACAATTTTTCAGTTGTTTCTCCCCTTGAGGTCCTAAAACTACCTTTTTCCGTAGGATAGACATAATAAGTAAGTTTCATCTTGTGTCAACGGGTTGTTTGGCGGAGCTGCCTGCAGCACTGTGCTGAGAAGGAGTCTAACGCTACATCCAAGCGCAGCAGGAAAGCATGCTGTGATTAGTGATGTCTGTCATGTACGCAAAAGAGAGTCACAGCGTATGAGCTACTTGTCACCAGTTACACTGTGGGAAAGTGATTTTCAAACCTTTTAAACCATGAGCCACAGAAAGAAATGGATTTTACACTGTGACCTTGTGCCCACACACCAAGACAAATACACAAACGTATGTGTATACACACATACACACATACACACACACATATAAAACCAAAACAAGTTCCACAAACTGTACTTATTACCGTTAATGAATGTGATAAAGTGTCAGGGACCACTGGGCAGTCTAGAAAAGTCTACGGACCCCTTCTCAGAATAATACTTGTCTCCTTTTTTTAAATAAAAATTTAAATGGGGTGACATTGGTAGAATAATACTTTTAAATAGATAAAGTGCATGGGTTTACAACAGGAAACAATTACAATAAAATACAGTGATCAAATGTTAAAGTTATGACTCAGTAATAAATGTTCTTCTTTATTAATGCATTAAATAACACAATGTCTGGACATGTCTAATAAGTACTCCAATTTCGAGGGAGAGATGAGTGTACATGATATTTGGGGAGATGTGTAACAGCTGTAACATGATAGGTAATGTGATATGAAGACACCTGTAAATTTTAGTGTTGACAAAGTCACGAGGATTGCTAATCACTACTGTCATTTGTTGCCTACCTACATTCCTACCTTCATCACTGAAGGGGATGTTAAAGCTCAGGCTAGGTTAGTGAAATAACCGTAACCCCCCCATCCAAGTTCTTGGACCCTCTCAGTTCCATATATAGCTCGGTGGGTCACAGGCGTGGGCCGAGGTCTGTCTGTGGACCCCAACCGACAAACCCGACACGAAACACTTCATGTGGGTACAGCTAACTGAAGATGAAGGGCATTTCTGGCAGCGGCTGCCACCAGAGGTCCCCGCTCCCGCCCCCCGCCAGGGGCTCCTCTGGTTACCTACCTGCCCGGTTGATCTTGGATGGCAGCATGGGCGCATTGAGCACCTCATCCTCGTCTTGCTCGTCGATGACCTTGCACTGGCGCAGGTAGGGCGTGAGCTTGGCCGGGTTGATGTAGCGGCTGAGCATGTGCCGGTTGCACTCCACGTTCTCCCACAGGGCGTCCTCCTCGTCCTTCAGCGTCTCCATGTAGTCATCCATCTCGGGCCCTCCGCCTTTCACACAGAACCCCGACAAGGTCAGCAGCAGGGCCTCACTGGGCAGCCCTGTGCCACGCTGCAGAGTGCTCGCCGGGGTACGGGGAGTTGGAGAAAGGAGAGGGAAGCCTGGGTGCTGTTTTACCTACTTAACAGAGGAGGGCCAGGAATGCAGGGACTTGCGGGGGCGTCTGCAGCTGGAGTAGACCCTTTCCATCCCAGTCTGTGCATCTCACTAGGCATTTGCCTTTCCCAAAGCAATACATAGTATCATTTTTGGTTTTACAACTTCACCTAAATGGTGTCATACCGTATGCTTCCTCGTTTCCTTTTTTCAACTTGCTTTTTACTCTACATTTTTAAAGATTTATTTAGGTTGATACATGTAAATCTAATTGTTCATTTTTAAGCAGCTTTAAGGAGATATAACTCATGGACCATGCAATTTGCCTTTTTAAAGTGTACAGTCCAAGGGTTTTTAGTATATTCACAGTTGTAAGGAGCAGTCACTCCATTTCCCTCCAGTACTTGCCCCCCCACCCCCACCCCCCATCTACCTCTGTGTCTACAGATTTGCCTGTCCTGGACATTTCATGTACGGCAGGCCCTTGAAAAATGTCACTTCATTCAATTGTCAGTATAACAATCTCTGAATTTCAATTGGTTTATTCGTCTTTAACTGCTGAATATATTATTCCATTGCAAGGATATACCCAAATTCCTTCTCTGTTACCCTGCTAATGGGTATTTAATTTCCCCCCAAGTGTTTACTTGACCGTTTAGCACTATTGGTAAGAGGGGAAAATGGAAACAACCTAAACATTGGTCAGGAGATACTCCAGGACCCTTTTATACCACGGAATATAGCATGGATGTGGTGACATGAAAACATCCCAAGACACAGTGCTTTTTAAAAAAAGTAAATTTCAGAATACATGCATGCAGTGTATATAATAAAAAAAAAAGTTTTGGTCTTTGTCCCAGGTTCCTGGTACAGAGCTCCTAAAACCTTTGGAATCGTGTGGTGAGAGTGTGTCTTTTGTATGGTAATGTGATGACTGGTTGATAAGGGCCCCAGGGGAGCGTCAGGATGGGGCTGGCTGGTGGCCAGAAAAACCAAGCAAGTCATTGGAAGGCTGTACCTTTCAGCCCCACACCCCAACCTCTGCAGAGGAGAGAGGGACTGGAGACTGAGCTGATTTAAACCATCACACCTATGTAATGCAACCTCGCCAAAAATCCCTAAACAATGGGGGCCAGGAGTCTCCAAGTTTGTGGATGCACACTCATGCTGGGAGAGGGGCACCTCAGCTCCACGGGGACAGAGGGTCCTGTGCTTGGGACCCTTCCAGACCTTGCCAAAATGGCTTTTCATTTGTGTCTTTTAAAATCAGGTATGGTAATAAGTACAGCGTTGTCCTGAGTTCTGTGAGTTATTCTAGCAAATTATCGCACCTGCTGAGGGGGCTGTGGGGATCCCTGATTTACAGCCACCCACTGAGAGCCACCCACTCACATCCTCTCAGGAAGCCACGGCCCTGGTATCTTGTTGGTGCCAAATAAACCCTCTGGCCAAGGCCAGCTGACCTGCACCTTGACCTGGGGATTTCACCTGGGCCACAGAAACAGTGGTTAGGTGTGTGTGCTGTGGGGAACTGAACTAGAGGTGGCACCAGGACGCTGTGGAGGCTGGAGCTGGGTCACCGTACAGCAGAGACACAGGCAGGAGGCCAGGCAGGCAGGGGAAGCTGCAGGGAGAGACCCTGACGGAGGGCCCATGAGGACTGGGAGGCTCGTCCCTCTGGGTAGCTAACTGCAGCTCCTGCCCCATCAGCCTTGGCCTCGTGTGCGATCTGGTCCTGTACATGGTGTCTGGTCATCACTCTAGGCCTTCGTCAAGCTCCCCATTAATTTGAACTGTTTTGCGTGGGCCTCTGCTGTATGCAACCAGAGGGCTTGCGTCACAATAGCTGTTTCTGTTCTGAGCAACAGCTGACTTAACTGACTTAAGTGAGTCAAAATGAGGATTCAGTTCCATTCATTTCAGTAAACTCTGCATGGACAGCACCCCAGCTTCACAGACTTAAGTCCTAACCTCTGCGAGCCCTTTTGCTAACACAGGGCCCTGGCTACCTGGGTCACTTGGTGAGTTTGGGTTCATGCCACATAAATATGCCCATCTCAGTCGCTCACTGACGAGTCAGTATGATGATCACTTCCATTCACTAAGGAAAATGTACCTTCCTTTCCTGTTTCCAAACAGGCAGTGTCCATGTTGGACGGTCTTCCCTCTCCCGAGTCTCAGCTGGAGGCAACTGTGACCCCACCCTCAGCAGGGTCTGGCTTGGTCTTGAATCAAACCCTGGACATTGGTCTTTCTATTAAACAGCAGGAAAACCAAGTTCAAGGCTCCCGGGCCAGGCCCTACAGGATGGGCCATTTTGTCACCTTTTTTTGGGACAAGGAGACGACCTGCCTGTGGACAAGCTCCGTGGCAGCTGCTGGTCTCACGTCCCTCACTCATTCAATCGAAGCATTTCTCATGTGGCTCCCTATGGCTATCACCGTGAAGTTCAAAGTCTTGATCTTGACCCCCGGGGCCCTGAGTGGTTTGCCTCCTGCCAGCCCCCGCCCCCAGGTCTCATTCTGATGGTGTCCCAGGCACGCTGGCCTCTCTGATTCCCCACCAAATTCCTGCTTGCTTCAGAGCCTGCTGCCTGCGGCCCCTCATCCTGGACCTCCCCTCACTGCTCCCCGTCACAGCTCAGATAGCCTCCCCTTTATTTTTGTTCAATCTAAAGGAGATGACACAAGACGTACCTGGCATGTGGCAGGCTCACGACGGCAGCTGCTCCCCTCTGACTGAGGTTACACTTTACTGCTGCCCGGGGCCTGCCCCTCCTTGAGCCAGTCTCCTGGATCCGGAGTTGCGGTGGCCGGGATCTGTGCAAGGAGAGATAATATGGCTTGGCACAGAGGTGGAGGTCAGAGAGCGAGAGCAGAATTCAAGGATCAAAGTCACGCCGAGTGCGTCTCTCCAGGTGACAGTGACGAGGCGCACCGTGCCCAGGAGCTGCTGGGCAAGAAAGGCTTTTGCTCCAGCCCGTGGGCAGCCTGGAAGGCCGCTGGCTGCGACCCCTGGGAACACAGTGGGGCAGACTGGCCTGGGGGCTGCGCAGGGTGGGGGAATCTCTCCATGCAGAGTGGAGACATTCTCATCAGCCACTTTCATGAGGTCAAAAGCAGCAACCCCAGTCCTGAGCCCAGAAGAGTTCCCTTCACTGTGAATTATGTCTTCAGCTCCCAGCTTGCCGTGGGTTTGGGCAGGGACACGCCATGGCACACTCCATGATTTCCCCAAGGGGGCGTTCCTCACGGTGACTGACAGGCTGTGGGAACGCCCGGCTCGGCTGCTCTAGGAGCCTGGCTGTGGGTTTTACGGGAAGGGCCAGTTCTCCTTCTGGACAACAGGAGGCCAGGCAGGAGGGAAGGTGAGGCGCAAACCCTGAGAAGGTGAGAGGGGACTGACTCCTGTCCTGACAACTGCTAGGGTCCCTGTGGTGGGGCCTCAGGCAGCTGCTCTGTGACCACTCCACTTGGGAGTGATGGGGACCCTGGGACACCCCTGTTTAATCAGCAACTTGCTTGGTTTTGGCTTTGAGGATTAATCACAGGTGACACCAGCTCTCCCAGAGCTGACAGAAGCTGTTCTTGTCGGGTGTCAGCTGGATCGGAGTGAGCTGTCACAGGCCCTCGGCCCCGGGGAAGTGGCAGTGACACGCTTCTCTGGAGGACACCGTCTCCTTGGTGTCCTCATGGCCTCCCTGCTCTGCGGCTGGGACAGGAGCAGCCGCACTGCTGTGGGCACCATGGGTGAGGGCTGGGGGGAGGCCTGCAGAGCCAGTGCCAAGGTCAGCAGGGCTGGCCACAGGCCAGCGAGCGAGGGCAGAGGGAAACGAGGCTTTCCTGCACTTGCATTAGAAAAAGAGAACATGCGTTTTTTTTATAATCAGAAGAAAAGGCTTTTAAAACATGAATTGTGTGGGAGGGAAAACAGGCATGCGTGCATAGGTGAGGTTGGGAAACTGAGGCACAGGACGGCCAGTCGTGAGGCTGAACTACTTACTATTTCTGCCCTTAGAGTTTTGATTACACCCTTGAGATCTCAGCCCTAAGGCCGGGAAAATGTAGAGGGTACGAGTCTCCCGAGGGACTGGCTTATGGGTAGAACATTCAACGGGCCGAAACATCTCCCCTGATGCTTACAGACCATTGCCTGTGTGCCCGGTACTTTGCTAAGCATGGCTGATAGACCTCAAGGGCTCTTTGAGATAGGTGGTATTATTATCGGTGTCGCTGTCATCATCATCATCATCATCCCTGTCTTATAGCCAAGGAAATCAAACCCCGGAGAGGTCAAAGTCATATAATTAGCATGGAAGGCAGGATTTGGACCCAAGGTTCTCTCACTTCCTCTTAATCACTACTACACAGACCTGAGAATTGCCTTTTTTTTCAAGTTTGCCATTTAAATGACTCTATCCAGAAAGTGTATGTACAAAAGCTCCCTGAAACATCACTTTAACACACAAGCTAAAGCCAGAACTAAAACCAAGGACTAAGATGGCAGATATTGGCTCAGGGTTAAAAAGAACAACTACTGCTTCTCAGAAAAGGCACCAATTGCTTAGTGAGTTATTAGTCCGTCATTCAAGCCCCACTGTTGAAGGCCTTCACCCCACAGTGAAGCCCGTTAGATGGACATTCGTACACACCGTTTTTCTTGCTCCCACTTAAGAATAAAGACACCAAGGATCACGTGATGTTTGGGGACCATCTCCACGTGAAAGGAAGAGATCAGATGAGACAAACTAAGACAAGGAATCCGCAGGAAGCAGACAATGCGCAGAATAAGACAAAACTAAAAAAACCCACCATTTGATAATTAAAATCCATTAAGAGATAAGATGTTGTATCCATAAAACAACAGTAGGATGCTCTAAAAAGGGAACAAAGGATGAGTTCTTGGC
>NW_017731383.1:1877306-1880542 GCF_001890085.2 Hipposideros armiger
CCATCTAAGAAAGTCACCTTGGTCCCAGCCACAGATGTCTGAGCCCTGCCATCTGAGCAGCTGCTGCCATATCTGTCTATTCATTTCTTTTCCCTTTTTCTAGATACAAAACCAGAGTGAGCAGGCGGTCAATACAGACTGAGCCCTGCCCGTGGATGGAGCGCTGGGGGGACAGACAGTGCGACTCTGAGGGGTTACAATGCCACAAGGAAATAAGGCACAGCCCAGGAGATGGTACCGAAAAGACCACAACATCATCCGTTTGCTTAGCCATTCCTGCATTGCAGGACACAGGTAGGATGATTCATGTTACCTGCCCGCCACGGTCCTGCCTCCAATTCTGGTCCGGGCCCTCACCTGTCAGTCTCAGGTCCCTTCTCCAGCTTCTACCTACCACATCCACTGCCATCTGTCTGTCTTCTCACTGATCCCTCATTCTTCCACATGCACCCAACCTCTGGCCACCTTCTGTAAAGGTCGGGCTCCTTGGCTGTCGTTCCAGGCAGGCCCTGCCCACCAGCCCCGGCTGTGGCCCCAGGCACCAGACTACCTAGAATATTTACACCTGGAACTTCTCAAGGAGCTCCATCCACCCACTTTCAGGTGACCCAGGCAGAGGGCCAACGGCTTCTGGGGAATAAAAATGCCTCAACTTGATATCTTTTAGGAAATGAAGAAGCATCAGTAGGAAGTCAGGATTCGGGGCAGGGGGAGGGGCATGGCACATTCACTGAAGCCCGGGCCCAAGGCCATGGCCACATCGACCCCTGCGATTCCCAGGCTGCACATGTCCAAACCGATTCCCTAGCGGCTTCGACACAAACCCAGGCAAAGAGGTCTGGAAGGGCATGCACCTCTTGCATCACCAAAGGAAACTGCTTTCCCCTCCAGCTCTCATTTTTCTACCACTACTGCAGGAAAGCTTTTGAAAAAAGCACAATTAGGAATGACAGATTTAAATTGCCCTGAAATGCATATCAATTTATCACATTGGCTCTTTAGGAGCATTTGCTCCGTCTGGATTCCAGAGCCGTGCACACAGCAAATTGACAGCTCAGATGGTCTCTGGGAGCCTTGGCTGCACCACTGTGCCAAACCCATATCCCAGAGCGGGGTCACTCCCTCACGCCTGTGCAGAGCAGCAAGCCTGGCTCTGACGGTAACAAATGCCCTCTCTCCTGGGGCACCTTGGAAGCCTGGTCGACAAATGCCCCTTCACCACGGGGCCTTACGTCATTGAGACCACCAGTTGGCTGCAATTCAGGAGCCATTTGTGCTTTCAAAGACAGACCCTCCGCTTCATCTGAGGCCCATGAAATTTCTTCTCCCTGGCATATTCTTCAAAGTCTTGGCCACCATTTTGTTATTTGGGTTGGAAGAAACTCAGAGTCCATGATCCCTTTTCGAATTTGTCATGTCAGTTCTGAGACTCGGTCTGCAACCATGTTATCTAGCGTGCAGTAGGTTTTTAATGTTTGCTGAATTGCATGCTCGTAGGACCTAAGGTTTGATGATAAGAGCGTCCATTGTCACAGAACTGGATGCAGTAATCAGTCAACCAGGAAGGACTTAGGGAGAGCGCGATACGGGCAAGCCCGGGCTGGCGCTCTGCGTCGTCCCATCCGACCCCATCCTGTGCTCCTCCCCCTCGCTTCCACGCCTGCTGCAAAGTCCACAAGAGGGGGACTGTGTGTCACGCTCATTTGTGCAGCTCTAGCACACTGCCGGGCCCGCGGTGAGCTCTCCACACATCTGCCGAGTGAGCAAACACACAGATCCTCTCCCAGAGTCCAGCCTGGAGACCTGGGCCTCCTGCAGTGCAGAAGCAGCCCCACGGTACACACAGAGCATACGTACTGGTGCATACGCCACAGAGAAATTAGGTTCTTTCATAGGAGAGGCAGACGGAAAACTTCCTGGTCTGGGGAACTGGAGAGGCAGCTTGGAGTGGACAAAACTGGACATGGGGAAGGCTCTGCCCTAAACCTGAGCATTAACGAGCAGAACCCTGCTCCTGGGAGGAGCCCAGAGGCCCCGGGATCTTGTAAGTGAAAAGGTTGGGCCCATGCATTTCACAGAAAAGGTCACCAGCGTCATCAAGTTAGAGCCCCACTCGGAGAGCTGCCAAGAAGGAGAACTGGAAAGCTCTGTGGGAGCCACATCCCGACTTAAATCTTCCCCTTTTATCTCCTTCTCCTCTTGCTTGGCTGGCAGTGGAACCCCACGGGAGCAAGAGGTAGGTTGAAATGGCAGACCCGGTGGGCCCGAGGCCTTGGGGCGCCTGTGGGGGGATGTCTGCGAAGTTTGGTGATGAGGATACTTCAGAGCAGACCTGCAGCGGGAGACTGGGATCCTACTCACTCGTATATTTGTTCACTCATTCATTCACTCACTCATTTGACTCAACAACAATTCTAGCTGTAAGATAAAGGAAGAAACGGACTATGAGAAGGTTCGGGAGAAAAAAAGGACAGGACATAGTGACAAATTTAGGGTGTCCAGAGCAGAGCAAAGGAGGCAGGAAGAGGGAAGCTGGAAGGAACAAGCGTGGGGGAGCCTCGCAGGCTCACGGGAAGAAGACGGAAGAGGCAAGGAAGCGGGGACGGCCTGGTGGAAAGGGAGAGGGAGAAGCCTGGATGACAGCCGGTCTGGGCCACGTTTGAAAGGCAAGGCCTTAGCTCAGAGAATGCAAATCCGAGGCGCAGGGCAGCTACGTGCCAGGGGCACGCAGAGCGGCGCTCAGGTCACCCTGCGGCCTCGAGGAAGTAATCCCCAGGGCCCAGGGCTGGTCCCGGCAGTGTCCTCAGTGTCCTCTGAGGCCTCAGCAGCGATCTGCACACAGAGCGAGCACTGGCCTCTCCCTTCCGCATTTATAAGACACGCCAAAAATACACTCAGAATCGACGCGGCGATCCATTTAAAATGCATTTCCAGCGCGGGGCCGTCTATTTTATGAAATGTCGTGGGACTAGGTAAATGTAGTAACACTTCTAAACACATTTCCACGTGTCTGAAAATAACTCTGCCAACTATTTCCACGAGAAGGTTGGTATCTAGGAAAACGCAGATTTCAGGTTTTCTCACTTGGGAGCAGTGTGGTGGTGTTGGGGGTGGGGCATCTCTGCCTCCAGCTTTCTAATTCTCCCATCAGCGTCCAAGGTCAACACCAACAGGGAGGCAGCTCAGCGCAGCAGGGCAGCCCGCGGAGCAGGCCGCAGGCCCTGACCGAGCAGGGC
>NW_017731383.1:1880642-1882740 GCF_001890085.2 Hipposideros armiger
AAGACAGGTAAGCTCTTACCTACCTAACAGTGTGCCAACAGATAGAGTCTTACAACAGACATCCATAAGCGGCAATGCAAACACACTGTTTAGAAACAAGGAGGTAACTATTGGTAGATAACAATAATGAAGAAGGGTTAGAACTGGGTGCCTCTGGGCATCAGAACTGGGGATGTTGATGGCCAGGCTGGCAACTGGTGTTTTTCTTTACATTTCACTACTTTACTCTCGGTAAAAAAAAAAAAAGTTAACAAAAAATAATATATGTCCATAGTTGGAAATGGATTCTTAAAAGTATAAAGAACCAATCAGTTACCTCCCTTCTCTGCACTTCCACATTTCTCTCTTTTGTGGTACTTGTCAGACAGACAGCTCATGCTTTCATAAGCCAGCAATGCTGACTGTGTGCTGGACACGTCACAGATGTCACCTCACTTCACATTCACAGGAGCATGAGAAGGTAGGTTTTACTGTTCCCATTTTATGATGAGGAGGCAGGATCAGAGAGTTAAATAACGGGGTGAGAACCCACAGCCACTAAGTGGCAGAGCAGAGATTCCAACTCAGTTCTCAGTGACTCCATGTTCTCTGATCTTAACTAAACTAGCAAATATCATTTATTAAGCATACATCTAATCTAGCCAATTAGATTCCTTGCATCCTGGGCTCCCTATCTTCCTCTTTACTGCTTTCTTCCCTCACTTTGCGGGAGCATATCCTGTAACAGCTCTCCATGAAAGGTGCATGGTAGTTGCTGTAGGCAGATACCATGTGAATTATCTCATTTAACACGACCTAGCTACTACTACTATCCCCATTTTATAGAAAAGGAAACAGGTTCAGGGAGGTTCAGCTACCTGGCACATGTGTCTCTCATCGCGGACTTCCCTACAGAACTTAGCATGGGGAGTGACTCTCAGTAGGTGTTTAATATATATTTGTTGGGTGAATCAATAAAAATCAAATCCTGAATAAAATAAACAGTGAGGCTGCTATTACTTCAAATCCAGAGAGTGCCAAGCCCTTTGGAAACAAGCTGTCCTTGAGGGACAGACACCTCTTCTCTCTCGAGACGCCTGAGGCCAAAAGCTCTGGAACCAGAGGGGGTGGGTCAACAGCTAGACAGATAAATGCACGTCTGGCTAATTGATTTGCCTGGATGATTGCAGTGAGTGGCTTCATTGAAATGGAGGGTTTAATTATTCCAATGAAACCTTCACTTAATTGAAAGGACTTCTGGCAAAAAAAGGGAAAAAGATGATTTAAAAGAATGATCTACTGCCTGTGAGAAAGGACTGAAGAGACACCGGTCACATCAGCACCCCAGCCATGTACAGTGTTTACAGCCCTTTATGGAAAAGAACCAGAATCATCCCTTCCTGTGTGTCTCCTTCCCCGGTTCCCGTTCATTGCTACAAAAAGGGCACTTAGAGAAGCAGCTAGAAAATTCCCCCGCAGGATTCTTCCTTGGTATCCCAGTTAACTTTTTAACCTCTGTCTATCTCAGCTCATTCAACTGAAATATTGAGATGATAATATTTCCCATCAATTAACATGTGTACAGCAATCAGCAGAGCTTCACTGATACATATTTTGAAAGCAGCAATTACCATTTTAAATTCACAGCGGAGTGGCAGGCTCTGTCAGCTTCCGACCCGGTATCCATTCTTTCTTACTTATTAACAGAGCCCCAGTTTTGTTGGGAGCATTCCTGTGCCCATCTGAAACACTGTGTCTAGCCTCCCTTGCAGCTAGAGGTGGCTGTGTGACACAATCTGGTCAATGACATGTAAATGGGAGTTTCTGGATGAGACATCTAGGAAGGCTCTTTGGGCGGTGGGGCAGGCTCAGGTGAGTGGAGCCTTTTGTCTCCGCTTCCTACCTGGAATGTGGATGCACTGCTCTGAAGCACAGCGGCTCTCTTGTGAACACAAGGGCAAAGGCCACACTCTAAGTGTGGCTGCCCAGGGTGCTACAAGGACTTTGGGTCCAAGCTAACCTTTGAGTCCATGACCCATGCGAAGAATTAAACCCCTAGTATAAAACTCTGATTTTCTTTCTATTACGTGCAATCAGGAAAACCATCCTAACAGATACA
>NW_017731383.1:1886240-1934458 GCF_001890085.2 Hipposideros armiger
CTGAGGGCTGGCAGCGGCTTTGTTAAGATGGGCCGTCTCTGGGGAGTCCATGTGCAGAGCACCCACACGTGAGGAAGATGCAGCTCCTGCCTCGAGAGGTTACAATACGTTGTGCTTGTTGGTGTGAGGTAACTTGTTGCTCCACAAGATAGAGGCTGTGGCAGACGGATCGCGGGAATCTACTCTCATCAAACAAGGAGTCAAACCAAAGGACCTAAAGAGACAAAACTGACGGCTTCACTCTGTATTCTAGTGGAAAGGACACGGTCCTGGAATTAAGAGCCCCGGGTTTGAGCTTGTTCTGTCACTTGCTGCTGTGTGGCCTCGGGCATGTTGCTTAACCTCTCTGAGCCCCCCACTGGGCAAGCAGCACTTACATCTAAGGGTTGTTGCCGTGCACATGCTAGGCACTTAATCAATGTCACTTAGTCCACCCCTTCAGAAGCCAGTGGCAAACTCGAGATGGAAGCAAGAAGGCTCTGCCTGCGTGTCCTGTATAATTACCTCCACACCAAAAAGCATTCAGAGAAAAACTTAAAAGGTTTGGCCTCAACCCTTTTGTCTGGGCTTTGCGTTTACAACGCACCCTCCTGGTATGATAGCATCTCTGTCTGTCTACCATGTAGCTACGATCCTCTGGGCAGGAACCCAGCTCACATTTCCTCGTATGCCCCGTGGCCTCGCAAGACTCTTACACAAATAGGCGTTTAATATTTATAAAGTGATTGATTTCCAATGGATAAGCGCCGGCTCGCTTCTCCTTGTTACAGTTTCCTCCCTTCAGCGGGCAAGACCATTATCTCCGCGTGTGTGGTGAGGGTTTTCACCATGACAGCCTGCTGACGGGATCATATGCCCTTCATCTATACCCAGCTGGTTTTGCTGTGCCTGCAGTTCAGATCAGAGCTCCAATCTGTCTTGCTCTCTCGATCAGTCATGGACTCGAAGCCTAGGCTACACGTCCCTGCCATCTCTGACCTGGACGGACAGAGCCATCTTGTCACCAGCCATCTTAACTGGGAGGAATGCAGAACAGCCAGCTGCCCCTCCATGCTGCCGGGAACCCTGCCTCTGGCGGTGCCCCAAACGCTGCCTCAGTGTCAAGGCCACGGCTGATCTCTGCAGTGTGCCATCCCGGGGGCACTGCCAGAATCTGAAGGCTTTCGGCGTTCACAGGAGGGTCCGTTCTAGCCATCAGTGTGCTGGGGTCCAGGTCAGTTTGTGGAACCCTATTTCTGTGAAAACTGGTAACCCCATACCAGTCAGCATCAGTGTGTTTTGGAGCAAGTGTCACATGTCACTGCCTTGTTATGTAAGGTAACGGGAAGTCCACAGCAACTTCACTAGCTCACCACCAGAAGACACCTCCCTGGACAAGCAGGGCACAATGCCTTTTGTGCTGTGGGTGTGTGACACACAGTGGGCACTCACTCAACATCAGAGAAGGGGGACAGAATGAGTCAGGAACAAAACCCGCAACAGACGGCGAGGGCGGAGGCAGACTGAGTCTAAGAAAAAATTGCTGCTGCTCAGAAGAGCTAGAAAACCATGCTCCACATTCTGTGTGGCCGTGCCGAGATCCTGTCACCTAATCTGGGGTGATGCTGGACCACGGCCCTGCTTCCCGGGAGAAGAGGAACAATCGAGACGCCGGTGATGGAAAACTGCAAGATGCAACAGTGATTTTTAGTGTTTAGCCGAACAGGAAAATAAGAGGTGTCTCACTATTCCTCGGGGAAGTGACGAATAGTGACAACCATCTCCCAGTCCTTCTGGGGCCAATGGCCCAGTTTGTGGAAGTTCCAGGCGCCTATCTGCCCCATTTCCCCTTCTTCTGTGTGTCCTGTGGTAACGTCCCCACTCATTGGAGACATTTTTAGACGAATAAAGCAGGATGCCTACATCCGCTGCTCTTATACCACGGTTATTAGGTGGGCACAGAAGCAAAATTCAAACCAGTCGGATTTTCTATCCTGGAGTGCCCTGCCAAAGAGATGGCGAGGGAGTAAGTTAGTTAAAATGCATTAATTAAGCACCCACTATGTTGGGAACAAACTAGGTTTGTGAGTCCAATTAAACGTTAGGCATCTGAGAGGGAGAGGGGGAACGGAGAAACCGAGACATTGAAAGAGCCTCTTTGGTCATAATTAGCTGCAAATAAACAGTCCTCTCATGGAATGCCCCCCCCCCCTTTCCTACCACCCCTGCCACCTCCCATTTCAATTAGCTCCGGGTTATTCTGGTCCCTATTACTTCAGATAATCAAGGGCTGGCCATAATTAATTGTAATAGTGTCCTCAGGAGCAGAGCCAGACGGCAGCTCAGGAAGGCTGGCCAGAGCTGTTCATGTCTCCCACAAGCCCCTGGAAGAGGCCACTCGGAGCCTGGTCTCCACGACAAGACGGAGCTGCTCTGTGGTATGGGCGGGGGTGACGGGCAAAGGTGGTGGGCGGGGGTGACAGGTCACTTCTGGCATCTTCGCTGCATCGTGGCACTGAGCAAGGTCCCGCCTCTCTGCCCAGTTTCCCTTCCCAGTCCTGGCAGCCCTGAACCCTCAACGCCAGTGACTCTTAAAGACATCTTATGCACACAGTGGAATATTATTCAGCCGTAAAAAGGAATGAAGTTCTGGCTCATGCTACAACACGGATGAACCTTGAAGACATGACACTATGTGAGAGAAGCCAGACACAGGCCACAGATTTTATGACTTCATTTGTGTGAAATGTCCCCGACAGGTAAATCCACAGAGACAGAAAGCAGGATGGTGGTGGCTGGGAGCTGGGGGCGCCGGTAACCGCTAACACGTGCCGGGTTTATTTTGGGGTGATGAAATGCTTTGGAACCAGAAAGAGGTGTGGTGGCACGATGCTGTGAATGTGCCAAATGTACTGAACTGTTCACTTTAAAATGGGGAATTTCACCTGGATTAATAAAGCAAACCACATAAAAACAGCTACATTTTCTTGAGCACATGTGCGGCACCGGGTCCTTAACCAGCGCGAACCCCAACCCCTAAACAGCCCTCCTGGGAAGGCATCATCAATTCTATGAAGAACTAAGCAAGGCCCGGGGAGAGGACATCAGGGGAGGCTGGATCTGAGCCCCACGCGGCGAGCATGCGTGCGTCACTGCAGCACTCCAGTAGCTTTCAAATCTGGGGTTCTGGAAGCTGTGGGAGCCGGGCGATTGACTTCTGCGGACTACTGTGTCACGGAAACAGCTGGAGAGAGGCGGAGGCAGCAAATGAAGGTGGGGCGAGGTGCAGGAGAGAGCATGAGGACAGAAAAGGGAACAGAAACGCAGAGGTTTTTTTAGTGTCCACAGGTGCATGGCCGAGAAAAGGGAAGAGAAATGAAACAAGAGCAGCAAAGGGAGGGAAGACGGTGGGGGTGGCAAGCGCTGGGCGCAGGGGTGTGAGGGCAAAGCAGGGTCTGGCCTGGGCGGCTGGGACGGTGTCAGCATCCTGTCAGCCATCCCTCCTCCTGAGAGCCTCCGAGGCCGTAGGCATCTTGCACACGAACTTGAGAAATTTCCCGTAGGCCGGCTCACCTGTTTTAAAGCTGCGAGAGAGCTTGAAATGTAAAAATACTGAGACTCACATTTTCCGTGTAACTGAGAGATAAAGGGAGTCAGGAGGAGAGTGTTTCGCAAAACATCTCAAAATACAACACTGATTTTCCTGCTAAAGAGAGAGCTCTGTAGCTCGCCCCTCTTTTAACGATCTGTTGTGTAAAAGTGTCTTTAAATGAATCTGTCAGGGTTGGAGGCTGGTGGGTGTTTCTTTTTCACTTTCTCTATCACCACGCACCAGCAATATGAGGTCGGGTTTTTCTGATGGTGTTTGAGGCTTCCTACACAGTTGTGATGGAAACACTTTACCAAGTCTCTGAAGTAACAGTGAATGGAAGTTGGGAATCTTTATGCTCAGAGATAATCTCTGGCTTCTTGCCACGTAAGCGAAAGCTTGTAAATCAGTGGCACACCGGAAAGCCTTTTTTTGGGGGGGTGGGGGTGTGTGCCAAGTGATAACAATCGCCAATGATTACATAAGGCACCAGGACACCGCCAGCAGACATCGAGGCTTGAGGCTGTTAGGAACAATCGGCTGCTTTTACATCCTTTATCTCTTCCCTGCACTGAGGAGCTGTGTAGGAAGCCAGGCTGGAGGGCTGGCCGCCCAGCGTCACACAGCGTCACACAGCGTCACACAGGTGTGTTGCAGGCCCGGCAGGGGCTTCCTCAGGCGGCGGTGAAATTTCTGCATTGAGGGATGTTTTCTGCGGGGTGACTTCGAGATATAATGAATTTATCACTCGTTTCTCATTGTAAAGGAAGCCTCTAAGCCCCAGGCGACTTCTTCAAACCAGTGACATCAGTTTGACCCCTGAAAAGTAGACTGTCTCCAGTCAGCAAAACGCAAACCCTCCTGGAGCTGATGGGGGGGGGGGGGGGGGGGAGGGGAGCTGCAAAAGTTTCTTCAAGCCCACAGGACTCCCCGGCTTCCTGGATCATTTCATTAGGGAACCAGGAACCTTCGCTGATGCCGCCAAGAGGTCCTGGGTGGGAGGTGAGCCTCCCCTGGTCCTTCTCTGCTTGGCGAGCCTTTCCTCGGCGAGCCTTTCCTCTGCGAACTGGGGATCAAGGTCTCCCTCCTGGTTCCAGTGTCTCCTCCTCATTCCATTTTGTGGGTGGCCAGGGGCTGGGCCTTGGGTGAACCTTTGGGCAACGTCGCACAATCGGCTTATTTCTTTGCATACGGGGTCTTAATAAACCTCTGAGGACCTGATGGGAAGGTGCTCCCAGGGAAGGTGGGAACCAGAGAGGCCAAGGCTGTGAGCTCCGGATAAAGGCAAGGGCCCTGGAGTCTGGAAAGACACGCTGCACCTACTTCCTCTCCACCCCACTGGGGCCACAGCGTCTCAATGCTTCACCAAGAACACCCTGTGTGCACTCAGCCCACTTCTCAGCCCTCTGTGCCATCCTCCATCAGAACCAAGTCAGAGAAAACCAGCACGTCGCACCGGGGTGCTCTGCCCAGATGAGTCACCGGGAACGTGTCAAGAGCCCTGACTGGCTCAGGCCCACGCTCTGTGCCATTGAGGCGGTAGATGCAAAGCTGCCCAGCACCAGCTGCTGAGGGGCCACCGTTTTAAGGAAATAAGAAATGAAAAGGAACATGCATGAAGCCGTTGGAGCGCAGTGTGGACGAGATCAAGAGACACAGCTGGGGGGCCTACACAGCAGCCCCCCGACCTGCTGTAGAAGATTCTCTGTGAACAAGAGTGGGGCTCCACTAGCTGGGACACACATGCCCCAGAGCAAAGGGAACAGCCAGGCGGGAAATGTACTCACATGTCTGCAAACCAGCTCACCCTCGGTCTGGCTGAGGGGTCTCTCTGTGGCCCTTTCAAAACCCTCTCCTCCAGCGCATTGCCGGCCAGGCCCCCAGAAAACGCTGATGCTGCAGCCTCTCCCGGAAGCCCACACACAACCCACTCAGAAGCCACCTCTATTTTTGGCAGGGGCAGAAGTGGGGGCTGGGGTGGGCTGCCATACTTCCCTTTTTATTTTTGTTCTGAGCAGAGTCTGTGGGTGACTTTCCACGGAGCGGGGAGGTTGGGAGAAAAGAAGGGGGCTGTGCTCTCTCTGGCAGGCGTGTCAGGAGGGGGCTGCAGAGAGCTGGGGGTCATGTGTGTCACTGGGATGGAGGCAAGAGGGGAGAGAGGAACGGGCAGGCTCCAGGCACGGTCCCAGATCTGCCTGTCCTGCTGGCCCTGCCACTATGATGGACGGCGCCGACAGACCACGGTCCCCTGACTGAATTGCACCAAGGAGGAAGCTGGTTGGCAGGAAGTGTGGGGCCTAGAACATTCCTGGAAGATGCTTCCGAGAGCCTCACCCTGAGGTGCCCAGAGCCAAACACAGCACCATGTGTTTCTCTTCCCCACATCTTGGACTCCCCCTGTCTGAGCAGAGACCTGGACACCCCAGTCCCCTGGCAGGCCTGCAGTGTGGACGGGCTAGCGCAACTATCAGGAGGAGAGCAAGCCATGGGCGGGTGGCTGGAGCTTCACGCACGCGCGCGGAAGGGGTCCACAAGGCTAGCCCCGCCCCCTTTCCTAGAAGCCTGCCCGCCCCCTCCATTCCTACATAGCCCAACGCAAGTCTCTCACCTTTGCTTCACTGCCATTCACACATAACCCGAATCTACCATTTCGGCCCAGTTCCTCTCTATTTCCCAGCCTGCATCAATCGTGAGGGAACTCCCTGCTCCCATTTATTCTCTAAACACATTTCGGTCTGATCAGTAAGCTGTACGCACCGCAAGCATACAGCTCAATGAGCTTTGAAAAAAGCGCACTCCTGAAAGCAAGACCCTGGTCAAGAGCTGCAGCATGGCGACCACCTAGAAAGTTCCTTCACGGCCTTTTCCATCGCAGGCCTCCAGCCCCGGGTGGCGAGTTCTACCCGTTCTGCCTTTTCTCGACCCTCAGAAGTGGGGCCGCACAGGAGTCTCTTTAGGGGCTGCTGGTTTCTTCATTGAGTGCGTGGCGGTGCAGCTGTCTGGTGTGTCAATGTCGTCAGCAGGTTGTCCCTTTTTGTTCCTGAGACGCATTCCATTGACGTGCGGTCTACTTTGTTTATTGGCTCACCTGCTGGTGGACATTTGTGTTGTTTCCCAAATCCATTCATCGGGACGTTACTGCACAGGTCTTTGCACGCTGTTCTTTCTTTTGAGTGAACACCTAGGCGCGGAACTGCTGGGTCATATCTGCTTAACTTTGGAAGCAAGCGCCACGTGGCTTTCCAAGGTGGTCCCCTCATTCTGCCCTTGGCCAGGAGTGGGGGACAGGTCCAGTATGAGGATGGAGAGATGGTGCTTGCCGATGAGAGGCCAGTGCAAGGAAGTGTCACTGCCTCACTCTGCTCAGCATGACAGCCTCCTTCCTGAGGCGAGAACAAGTTTCTGGCCTCTCCCGGTCATCTGGCCACATTCTAGGCGTTTACAGTATAATTGCTGACTTGAACTGAAATGAGTAGAGATGCCCGCTTCAGGGGAATCTCTAGAAGATGCCAGATCCTCCTCCTTCCTGCTTCTCGGCCTCTGCTTCTGAAAGCTGTCCCCTACAGGAGCACCGCATGGGAAGCCCGGAGACTCTCACCTCCTTCAGTTCTCCCAGCAGGCCTATGCTCTGGTTACAACCAGGAAACTGAGGCACGGAGGAGTTGTAGGATTTGCCCAAGGTCACATGGTGTCACAGTCAGCTCGGGCTGCTGTGAAAAAGTACCACAGGCTGGGTGGTTTAAAGAACCAACATTTATTTCTCTTAGTTTTGGAGGCTGAGTCTGATTCGGTGTCTGGGAGAGCCCTCTTCGCTGCGTCCTCACATGGCCTCCCCTTGGTGCATGCTCGCGGAGAGGGGGAGAGCTCGGGTTTCTCCTCCTCTTCTCATAAGATCACTGATCTTACCCTCATGACCCCATCTAACCAGAACACCTCCCAAAGGCCACCTCCAAATACCATCCCACTGGGGTCAGGGCTTCCACACACGAATTCTAGGGGTACGCGCGTTCAGCCCACAGCACGTGGTGAGTGGCAGGAAGTGCTGAGTCTGGCTTTGCACAGGATGGAGGGAGCACCCTCTCTCTGGTCCAGGGCCAGGGCCTCCCTCGGTTACCTGCTGTGCTGCGGGCACTGCCGGGATGTTGTCAACTGAGTGGTGACTCCCTGAGCGAATCAGTCAAAGGGAGGTACAAAGCGAAGATTCCGTCTTCTGTGGTCAGAGCACAAGGCAAGGGACTCTCAGGGCCGGGAGGGGTCGTGGGTGCCATTCCACCACCCACACCACTGGTGCACAGTTGAGGGAATGCAAGTGCCAAGAGGTAAAACACATGACTGGCTGAATCACAACTGTCCACAAATGGCCCAGTGCCGGCTGCGGGCAGTCACGGGCCCTTCTATGCGTTCTCTCCTGTCATTTTCACTATGGCTGCCCTGGAATAGGTCATTCTGGCCTCCATGTTGCAGGAGAGGGTCTAGAGGTGGAGGAGTTGAACACAGGGCCCCGGACGGAGCTTGGGGAGGAGCAGGGACTAATCCTGGTCTTTTCATGCTCCTGCACACCGACCTTTCCATCACCCTCACTTTTCCCTTCTTCCCACAGAGCAAGCAGGTCCTTCCCAGCTTAGACGGGAGAGGCAGCAGCGGTGACATCAGGAAGCTTAAACTGGCCAACGGCAAGCTGAGGGAGGCTGCCCAGTCCTAGGGGGCTTCGGGGGGACGGTGTCCAGCCACACTCCAGGGGGTGGCTGACCCAGCAAGGCTGGAAGTCCCTTCCACCTCTGAGATTCTAAGACACTCCCTGTCGGAGAGATGGAAGCATAGATGATACAATTTTCCATGACTGCCTGAGGAGATCCCACTAAGCTTGTCACGGGAGCCACACAAGGGATGACGCCACCTTCAAAGGGCAGGAGGAGCCAAATTCTCCCAAGCAGCAGCCAAAAAGAGGGGCTCACTTGAGGCCACAGAGGAAAAGGTGCTCAAAGACCCCCCTTCTCGGGAAGGCAGCAGTGGTTAAGTCACACGTGAAAGGAAGTGGCATCCAAGCGCTTCCTGCACAAATACCCAGGGAGGCTGGAGTCTGCTTGTGGGTGAAGGATGATTTTTCTGGCATGGCAAGAAGAAAAAGAACCCAACCAGCACCTCCGCAGTAAGAACAGCCCCACAGGAGCCTGGCAGCCCTGCAGACAAAATACACCCCACTGGACTCGGGGCTTTGGTGTGTAAGCCCCGGCTTCCAGCCCTTCCAAACCCGAGTGGGCTGGGGAGGAGCTCCTTGTCCGCTGCTGCTCCCAGGAGGACAAGGTCTGTTCTGCGGAAGCCGGAAGGCAGCTCAGGACCAGGCCCGCCCCAGCACTCCGGATCCGACCTCCTCCTGGCGCTGTTGTATTTATCTCCACTTTGAAACCCCAGCTCTAAACAGTGCAGGCTCCTGACTGCTGACTCAGCTTCTGGAGCCCAAGCTCATAAAATCCTATTTCAAAAAGGTCCAATGATTTTATTTTCTGATCATAAATATGAAATTTAATTAGCAGCTTGCTGCTAATGAAGTCACAGTGGAAACCAGCCTGAGACGCAGAGAGGAGAGGAAAGCGGCCCAGCATAAAGCAGCACTGCTGCTTGTTAACTCTCGCCTCTCCCTGCCCCTTCCTGGGTCCCTGCAAAGCCTGGACGGCAGAGAGGCAGCCTCCGGCCTGGTAGGACGAGCGGACCCCTCACTCAGGCAGAGAATCGGATGTGGGTCACATGTCCCCTCCTTGGGTCTGTGGGAAGTGCCTGGGCACTCTGGCCTGGTCAGAGGCTGGCTCTGTCTTTCTCTACAACTCCAACTCTCCACAGCCAAAGGGAAGGGTTAGGAAGAACCCAGAGTCCATGCAAAGAAGATGAAGGAAAAGCCACTGGAGCTAGAAAGATCCCAGTTGCTCTGCTTGACGCTGGACATCGATGGGTGAACAATTTGGTGGTATTCACACTTCATGAAACACACGGCACTCAACACCCACCCTGTTCCTCCAACTACCGCTGGCCTCGGTTTCTCTAAGATTGAGATCTATAAACAATCTATTGGGTTGTTGGAAAAGTCATGACGTATTTTTTCTATGTTTTTCAAAGGTCATTTATTTATATAAAGAACAAAGGTCAATCAACGATATACTTCCCGTTTTGTTTGATAACCTTTTGCCATCTTTTAGTGAGCTTCATAATTCCTCGTTCATAGAAGGACCTGTCTTTATTTGCGAAAAACTGAACAAGGTGCTGATTGACGGCCTCATCTGAATTGAACGTTATACCATGCAAGGAGTTTTGAAGAGAGCGAGACAAGTGGAAGTCTGATGGCGCAAGGTCAGGCGAGTATGGTGGGTGTGGCAACACATCCCATCCAAGCTCCAGTAATTTTTGACAGGTGATCAAACTTGTGTGTGGTCTCACGTTGTCGTGATGGAGCACAACTCCTTTACAATGAACAAGCTATGGATGTTTCTGGATGATGGATTCGTTCAAACTGTCCAATTGCTGACAGTACACATTCGAATTGATTGTTTGGTTCCTTGGTAGGAGCTCGAAAAACATGACACCTTTAAAATCCCACCACACTGAGAGCATAACCTTCCTCTGATGAATGTCTGCTTTCAATGTCGTTTAAGGAGAATCATCACGTTGGGACCAAAACCGTTTGCACACCACATTGTTGTAAACAATCCACTTCTCATCACCAGTTATCAGTCACTTCAAAAGAGGATAGTTTTCCTCATGTTTAATGAGCATATTGCAGATGTTTATACGCGCCGTCAAATGAACTTATTTGAGTTCATGTGGAACCCAAATATCAAGCTTGCTTATGTATCCCAGCTTCTTCAGGTGGTCGTGAATGCTTGAATGATGGATGGTCAATGTTTCTGCATTCTCTCATGTCGTGTAACATGGGTTTGACTTGATCAATGACTTTATTTTGTCGTCATCAACCTCAGTGGGCCTCCCTGACCAAGGAGTGTTGTTGAGATCAAAATCACCAGCACGGGATTTCGTGAACCATCGTTGGCGTGGATGTTCTTGTAGAGCATTGTCCTCATAAACTTTATGCAACTTTTCACAAGCTTGACGCGCGTTCTTCCTTTATGGAAGTAAAACAGTAAAATATGGCGAAAATGCAGTTTGGTCTTCCATCTTCAACTTGTGGTAAAATCTCCAAAACTCAACCATATCGCTCAATTTTTTTTTAGAATAACGTTAGAACTGTCAGCTGTCAAATGACATAGCAATAACATAGATGCAAATGACTCTAGTACTTCCAAAAATGAACTAGTGCCATCTGTCGCAAACATGTGTCATGACTTTTCCGACAACCCAATAGAAATAGTTTCTCTATAAAGTAGGACTAATAACACCCATGGCTGGTGGAATTTTCGTGCTGATGAAAAGCACTTCTAAAGAACACACCTGGACTGGAGCAGGTGCTCAGTTTTGGGAGCTTTCATCATCATTATCATCCTCGCATGAGTTTATCAGTGAAATCTAAAGTCCAGAACTCACTACGCTCTGACGTCCTATTGAGGAGAAAGGGGCTATTCCAAGTCTTATCCAAGAAGCTGAAGTTAAACCTTGTTCATTTCCTAAACACAACAGGGCAACCCAGCCACGTGGTAGGTGGTGAACTAACACTAACGTCACCCAGTGAGTTCCATGACAGCGTCTACAATGCATGCGTGTGCGGACGGTGTGAGGGTGTGCCCCTCACATGTGTAGAGTCATGGCGGGCACACACCCTGCATGCAGTGGGAGCAGGTGCACTGATGCCCCAAACATGCCCAGCAGCTAGACACGGGGGTGTGCCGCGCGCCCCGCTACGGAGTCTGCAGCATCAAACCTGAGACTTACTCTGTAGTTAAGGCACCCAAATCATATCCTAGCAGAAGTTTACGGCAGAAGGTAATACAGTTTTGGAGGGTTGTTTCCCATCTTTGAAATGGAAGCTTATCGCCATGCTGCTGGCATTTGTACTCCTGAACAAGCAGGAACAGCACAAGTTTTGGCTTCTTGTGTCTCTGCAGGGGATTCTCTTAGGGTCCTGGCTGAGATTTCCGGGATGCTGGAGCCTGACCCCCTCAGGTATAACTGTCTGCCCCAATAGGTGCAACTGGCTTCAGGGATTCAATGCTACGGGGAAACGAAGTTTGTATAAATCAAGCCCTTTCTCTTGATTTACTGGGTTTAGCGCTGTGGTCTCCCGTGGGCCACAGTATCAGCTGACTGCCCTCGTGAGGACTGTCCCATGGGAACCCAAGCTCACACTCAGTTCCTCGCTGATCAAAGTGTTGTTTGTGGCCCTTCAGGCCCCTGAGATCCCTGAATTGGAGCCTGCATTTTAACAAGCTCTCCAAGGGCTTCACACACACTGAGAAGCGCTACTGGGACCAGGACTTGCTGTCGGCAGGCATGGGTTGTTGACTTGCCTGCTCACTCCCCTCCTGAGTATTCTAGAACCTTGGCTTGACACACGTGTCAGTCTCTTCTGGCTCGCGCCTTGCTGGTCTTTGATGGCGTTTCTGCCCTCCAATTTTGGCTCCACACACTCCAGATTCCTGCGGGTAACTGAGCCCCAAGCGGGACCAGATCTTTGTACTTCATCCCACATGGCCCTTACCTGACTCTGCACTGGCTAGGGAGCCCAGGCGCTCGGATATGCTGTGGCATTCTGGTGGCACATTAACTTCATTTCTGTCACCTCCACCTGGAAGCAACTTCCAGGACTTGGGGCTCTGCTGCCCACCACCTACTTCTGCTTTGGTCATCTTCCAACCTCTCAAATGGGCTAAGGAAGAACACCACTTGCTTGTAGTCCTTCTGTAAAGTGAAGTAAGGACTCTTCTGCAAAGTAAGGATAAAGCTGCACAACTATTTCTTATGAAAATCTAATATTTCAGATATTAGGGTGTGTTTGAAGTCTTATTTGGGGACAGAGTGCCCAATGAATCCTAATTACAATAAATCCTAAGCCACTGTCAATCTTTTACAACACTCTTATTTGGCCTGGTGAATTTGGATCAGTAGTGAGGTGTGTGGCAAGTAACACATTATGAATAACAGTGAAAATATTAAACGATTATAAAATGTGACAAGATATTTGAAACGGCTGTTTGTAGACATTGGACAACAGGTGGTTCAGGTCGACCTGATGGGAAGTAATTTGCGAGGTAAGTCTCACGACTGCTCTGGCTTTCTGCCTGAATGCACCTTAAACAGGTGGGGAAGAGAGGTGGAGCCCAAACAGAGCATGGCAGCCTCACTGAACTCAGGAGACAGATCAGATTAGGGCTGCTGAGGTCTGCAGTTTGGGAGACTGATACCAAGACAGGGAAACTACACAGAGAAAGAGTGTTTGGCTAAATACTAAACGACATGTGCACAGGTAAGGCTCCATGAGTGCAGCTGGGAACCACCACCAAGATGCTGCGAACTGAGAGGTCTCAGGTGACACACAGGACTGAGGGATGTTGGATTAGTGCCAAGCCAGGCTGGAGGGACCTCACTGAGTTCCCTTAGAGACTTAGAAAGCCCACACCTTGGGGGTAGGCTATTCTAATTCCAGAAAAAGGACCACTCTAGGTGCACCTAACACAGCTTAAAAATAAGTTTCAAAAGAATCAAGTCTATTCACACATATTAACTATTTGCCAGACTAAAACTTATCACAACTTACAAACATCAAAATCCAGCAACCTGGCATCTACAATGCCCAGAATTCAATGACATTTTACCAGACGTGTAACAGCCGAGAAATTTGACTCATAACCAAGAGAAAAATGAGTCAACAGAAACAGACCCAGAAATTACAGAAAAGTTAAAACAGCTCTTATAAATATGTCAGATTTGAAGAAAATATGAACAGAAAAAGGCAAAAGATATGAAACAAAAAATAACCAAGTGGAAATTCTAGAATGTACTAGAATATACAAATTTATATATAAAAATTAGACTATATGAATTACAAATTCAATAGATGGGCTTAATGACCATTTGAACTTTGCAGAATTAAAAAAACAGTGAATTCGAAAACAGGGCAACAGAAACTATATGACTGAGGCACAGAAGGCAATAGGAAGGCTGAAAAGGACAAAACAAAGAATCAGTGAATTGTGGGATGATATCAAGTGGTCTAACATTCATGTGATTAGAGTCTCAGAAGGAAAAGAGAAAGGGGAATTGTGGAATAGAAGACTTTAAAAAAATTTCCAAATTTGGTAAAAAATATCAACACACATATCTATGAAATTCAATGAATTAAAAGCAAAACAAACAAAAAAACAAGCATAAGGTATATCTTAATCAAATTGCTGCAAATAAAAAGAGCAATCTTAAAAGCAGACAGAGAAAAAAGATACATTACATACAATGGAATAGTGACAAGAATCAGAGTTTATTTCTCATGAGAAATAATGCAAAGAAAAGGACAATGAAGTATATCTTTAAAGTGCTGAAATAAAACATCTAACTTGGAAAATGTATCCAGTGAAATATCTTTCAAAAATAAGACAAAATAAAAGGCTCTTTCTTTGATAAACGAAAAGCTGAAAAACATTTATCACCAGCAGACCTACAGTATAAGGAATATTAAAGAATATTCTTCAGGCTGAAGAAAAACAATACCAGATGGAAACTTGGACCTGCAGGGACTGAAGAGAGCCAAAAATAGTAGATACATGAGTAAATATAAAATATTTTTATTTGTAATTTCTTTAAAAGAGAATTGATAGCTGAGAGCAAAAATAACGACAATCTCTTGTGCAGTTTATAAAACATGCAGAAATAATATATATGATAATAATAACACAAGGGGAAAGGGGTAAATGAAACTATATTGTTGTAAGTCTTTACACTATATGTGAAGTGATATAATATGAATTCAAGGTAGGCTGTGCTTAGATGCATTTTTATAAACCATGAAGCAACTATACACTTACACAAATAAAACAAAGCAGTGGGCTAACAAGTCAACAGAGATAAAACAGAATACCAAAAAGACCTTGATTTGTCCAAAGGAAGGGAGGGAAGATGAGACAAAGAACAGATGGATGAAAGGGGAAACAAATGCTTAGATGGTAAATGTAACTGGACAAAAGTTTTCAGTTAAACGACAGAAGTTATCAGAGTAGATGAAAAGATGATTAAACAATATGCTGTTTCTAAGAGACACACTTTAAATATATAAAGATACATATCAGGCAAAAGTAAAAACATGGAAACACTATTTATAAAGACATAAACTCTTTCATAAAACAGAGAAAGAATGCTTCTCACCTCATTTTATGTGGACAACACTATGCTATTCCAAAACCAAATGGAGACAACACAGGATAAGAAAGTACAAACCAGTACTCTTCATGAACATAGATGCCAAAACCCTTAATGTAATTTACAAAAATTACCAAAAAAAAAGCACAAAATTTCAGAAATATATAGAAAGGCTAATACATCATGACCAATCATTCAAGGCCAGTTTCACCCCTCCTTTCATAAGACGTATTTATATATCGTGATTAGGGGTATTTTCTGAAGATTACTTCATATTTTTTAAATTGCGTTGTTTGCTTTCAATGTTCTTAACTTTCATGGTTTACATAGATGTGTGTGTAGAGGGTATGTTGTGTGTATACATGTGGGTTGGATATTGTTCCCATTGCATATATTGGTTCCATGGACATATGACCACCACAAGTTGTGGGAGTGATTGGCCAGGCCTTGCTTTTGTTCTTTTGAAGAACAGGGTGATATGTAGAAAATAAATTGCATTGTAAATCTCTTTAAAAAAAGAAAAAAAACTCCTCCTGTTTGATTGTTTGATTGAAAAACTGGTTGATTCCAGGAATACAAGGTTGGTTCAACATTCAAATATCAACCAATGTAATTAATCATGTTAATGGAGACTAATGCAGAAAAAAAACCCCATATGATTATCTCAATACTTGCAGAAGTCATTTGGCAAAATTCAACACCCATTCTATGAAAAACTCTCAGCAAACTAGAATAGAAAGGATTGTCCCCAACCTGATAACCACTATGCTGATACTTGGCGATATTCACGCTAACCACATCTACTCAGCATTGTACTTGGGGTTCTAGATAGTGCCGTAGGCAACAAAGAAAAAGGAACAAAGGGAATGAAGGTTGCAAAGGAAGAGGCAAGCTGTCATTATCTGCAGACAACATGATGGTGTAAAACAATCCAAATGGACCTATAAAGAACCTACTAGAATTGATAATCACTACTAATAATCATTCACTAATTTAGCAAGGACACAGGATACAATGTCAAAATCTGAAAAAAAAACCCAAACAAACCCTAATATCAAAAAAACATAAAATACTTGGGATTTAATTATAATGAAAGATGTATAAAGTGTCTACACTGAAAACTATCAAGCATTGCTAAAAAAAAATCAAAAGAAGCCTTAAATCAAACGGAGTGATACATCATCTTCATGAATTGGAAGACTCTTCAATATCGTTAAGATGTGAGTTAGGTCCAAATTGACCTACGACGCCAATAAATTCCAGTCAAACACCAAAAAGCTTTTTTGGCACAGTATGAACAAACCAATTCTAATAGTTATCTAGGAAGGCAAGGGCTAGAGAGCTAGAACAATTTTTTTTGGGAAAAAAAAGAACAAAATTAGAAGAATATAATATATATTCATATATATGTATTAATTATGTTTTTGTTGTTACACGTTTATATAGAATTATATTATATGCAAATATAATATAGATATAATTGCCCAGTTTCAAGGCTTACAGTAAAACTACAATCACCAAGACAGAATGGTTTTTGTGTAAAGATAAGCAATAAATCAATGAAACAGAATGGTGAGTCCAAAAATAGACCTACAGCTCTATAGTGAAGTAATGTGACGAAGGCACCAAAACAATGCAAAGGTGACCAGAAAGTCATAGACATGGGTGGAGCATCTTCAGGGAGCAGCATGGGGACCTTGGACAGTCCCTGTCTGGGTTTGGGATATGCAGGCCTGGGCAATGGAGGGGCACCAAATGCCTGTTTTTCTGCATTGAAGTTGAACAGAGCAAGATGTGCACACACTCAGGCCACTGTCCCATCAGATGAAGGGCTATAGGAGGCATTTCGTGAGGTTCTTGGGAGGAAAGTGCATTTCTGGTGGCCATCCTAGATTGGTATCTGGTCCACCCAGAGGCATCACTAACATCCGTAGATCCTGAGAAACTGTGAGAACACACCCCTGACACTCGTTAACTCTACAGAAAGGGGGGTAGGCGTGTGCAGGGGAAGCTCACGTCCACAGATGGAGCCAAAGGTCGGGCCTTTGGCTCTGGGTCTGAACTGCCTTTGCCCTTTCTCCTTGAAGGAGCTCGGCTGTTTGCTTTCTCTACAGAGGAACTCACCTGCAGCAGGATGAGAAACTGATCCTCAGCCGGGGGGTCCTGCTGCAGGCGTAGCTATGGAGCTGGTTCTCAGCAACTCTGCCCCTGATGCACCCCACAAACCTACCCCTCCCTTTCTCCAGACTGCAGGAAACAGCTATTCCTCAGTGAGGAACTTCACACACCAGGGACCTGAGTGTGTGTGTATGTGTGTGTACTTTCTGGAAAAGGAGGACCCCAGAACAACATTGTTTATACACAAGAAAAGGGACATTTGGAGGGTTGAACTGAAGTGGGCTCTACACATGAACGCCTTTGCCAGAGAGAAGCTCCAAGGTCTGCAAGAAGGTTCAGGGGCCTTGTTAAAATGCTCAGTCCCCTGTTGGTAACTCTTAGTCAGCTCGGGCTGCCGTAACAGAACACCACAGACTGGGGGCTTAAACAACAGACACCTATTTTCTCATAGTTCTGGAAGCTAGAAGTCCAAAATCAAGGTGCCAGCAGGGTTGGTTTCCGGCGAGGGCCCCCTTCCTGGCTTGCAGATAGCCACCTCCTCGCTGTGGTCTCACATGGCCTTTTCTCTGTGCACACATCCCTGGTAAGTCTTCCTTTTCTTACAAGGAGACAAATCCTTTTGGACCAGCAGCCCACTTTTATGACCTCACTTAACCTTAATTACCTCCTCAAAGGACCATCTCTAAATACAGTCACATTAGGGCTTAGGGTGTCAACGTAGGAATTTGGGGGTGGGAGGGACATGATTCAGTCCATAACAGTAATTAAACATGCCACTTCTTCCCCATCATGACAGAACACATGAACTAAAATGGACATTTTTAAACAAAGGAGACCTCACGGACAGCACCCAATTGAACACAGCCCTCTGAGATGGTCTTTCCAACAGACCTGCGATTGCCCAACGTATCTCATGGAACGTCCTCTGAATTGTTCTGTTTACAAATGACAGTCCCAAAGCTTGAAGAGGACTCCAATCCTGGAAGCCAAAGCACCTGAGGTTTCCTGCCCATGTGTGCCCATGCTGTCCCTGTGCCGGGTGGCCCTTCACGCCATGTCTACTTGGCGGGCCCCGCATGCCCCCCAGGGCTCAGAGCACCACTCCCTCAGCTCCTTCCTTGTTTCCCAAGCCCTGATGTGGAGACGAGTGCTTGTCTCGTGTCTCCGCCTCTCCACAATTTGCCAGTGAGGGAGAAGAACCAAGGCCTCGTTGATGGTGGGTGCTCTCCACGTGTCGGATCTTGTCTAAGAGCCATTCCAGCTAGCCTCCCCTCACCCCTACCCAGACCCAAAGCGGCCACAGTCCTGTTTCGTCCCAGAGATCAACGAGGACCATCAGCCCTACCGCCGCTCTCTGCATCTCTGTGCCTGAAGCCCTTTCCCCGGAACTGTTAGGCTGCGCCTGGGTGTGATAAGCCAGAAGTGCCACCAGGACCCTCCACTAATGCCGCTCAGGAGCTGGTGAGTAAATAATACCCCGGTCTCCATGCGTCTTGGGTGGGGTCATCCCGGGCACATGCTTTGCCTGGTTCCCAGGTTATCTCCACAGGAGTAAGTCCCCATTGCCCACAGAGGTGATAGGCTTAAAAGACACACCCTTCTTGACTGGTTGCCTTCCCTCCCCCATCCGACTTCCCCACGCTGTGGTCCCCAAATGACCTGCATTCAAATCCTTGTCTCACAGACAGCTTTTGGGGGAACCCAAATGAACCACGGTCCGGAATGGCAGACAGAGTTCTGGGCAGGTGAGAGTGGGTTTTAACCCAGCTTTGACAAAAGGCTTGTTGGGGCTGCAGTGGTCCCCACTTAGTCACGGGGGCATGTGCCCAGACCCCCAGTGGATGCTTGAAACCATGGGTGGCACCAAACCCTATATATACGGTGTGTTTTCCTACATGTGCACACCTGTGATAAAGTTTAATTTATAAACCAGGCACAGTGAGAGAGTTAACAATAACTAACAACAAAATAGGATCGGTGTAACCACGCCCTGTAATGAGATTTATGTGAATGGCTCTGGGGCCATTATGAACAAAATCAGGGTGACTTGAGCACAAGCCCTGTGAGATCAGGGACAGCAGATCTGATAACTGACGAGGACTAAGTGACTAACGGGCGGGAGTGTCTACAGCGTGGAGACGGCGGACGAGGGACGATTCACATCTCGGGCAGCACAGAGCAGGCGGGTGCAAGATATCAGAACAGCGTGAAATTTAAACCTTAGGAATTGTTTATTTCTGGAATTTTCCATTTAATATTTTTGGACCGCAGTTGACTACAGGGTAACAAACTGCGGAAAGTGAAACTGCGGATAAGGGGGAACAACTGTATTTGGATTCGAACTAAACAATACACACAAAGCACCCCCCCTCCCCACATCCCCCTCAAACTGTAAACTAGCACCTCAGGTAGATGGACACGTACCATTTCTCAGGGAGGAGAAAGCCAGGAAGCCCAAGCGCTTCTATAGCCCAGCCTGTGTGGCAGGGCGGGGCGAGGCCCAGGGCGGGTGTAGGGGAGAACTGGGTGAAGTTTGGTGCCCGTCTTACTGCAGGCTTGTGCCAGCTGAGAGAGAGCTCTGAGATGATCAGTCCCAAGGCGGGAGGTGGCTGCTGTCACCACCCCCTGCTGTGGAAAACGAGCTTCCTGTGGCTGAGACGCCCCACACAGTAGCTCCTGGAGGCCGCCTCTGGGATCCGGATGATGGTCTGGGCTGAGGGCGCCCAGCTCACACCATCAAGAGAAAAGATGGGGTTATTTTTATTTCTATGCAGAATCAAGCTGACAGGGTCTAGTTTTGCCCCAAGGAAAGCTCAAGAGGGAAGTTCGAATTTGGAACCGTAGCAAGAGCTTTGTGCTAGAACATCTATGTTCAAATTCCAGTTCTCTCAAAGGCTACCTGTGGCAGTTTTAAAGTATGACCCCCAATTTCTCCGTCACGCTTCTCATTGGTAGGTGGGGCCTATGTCTCCTCCCTTGAATCTGTGTGACCACTCGAACTATAGAAAAAAGTGTCATGTCTGTGCCCATGTTCTGACGACCCAGGCCTTAAAAAACGGGAAGTTTCCACTGCCTGTCTCTTGGGACACTCACCCTTAATACCCGGCCACCACAGTGAGAAGCTACAGCAGCTGTGGGAAGGCCCACGCAGAGAGAAGTCGAGGTCCCCAGGCCTCAGACCCAGCTGAGCTCCCAGCCCACAGCCATTGTGCGACAGGACCCCTCAGCCCCAGTGAGCTGTCCTAGCTGATGGCCCCTGGGGCAGACACGCTTCTGGCCACGCTCAGCCCAAACTGCAGATCCATGAGCTAAACAAATTATAGGTGTTGTTCAAGGTCATGAGGTTTTGGGTGGTTTCCATGCAACAATATTTAACCAGAACAACAACCCCATGGCCTCGGGCAAGCATTTAGCCTGTCTGGACCTCGACTTCCTCACCTGTAAACAGTAGGATTCAGACTTGTAAGGTACCTTCCAGCTCAGATATTCAACGTGAATGAATGTCCTTCCTGGGTTTACTATAATACAGAATACCCTTTGTCCATGGCATTGAAACTTCCTGTATGTACAAGAGCACTTTGTGTCTGTTGCTCAAATGTTAATGTCTGTGTCTCGCCTGGGGTTTTGCTGAATGCAGATTCTTATGTGCGGGTCAGAGGCGGGGCCTGGGGATCTGCATCGTTATTTGACGCTGGCCCACTGATAGTATTTTCAGTGACAAGGCCTTCTGCCCCTTTGTGAGTCACCAACAGCTACCATTAGCCACAGGTCTAAACGCATAACGGCAGTATCTCATTTAATCTTAGTGACAACTCTGTGAGGAAAGTTTTGGAGTCAGTCGCACCTGACAGACTAGAAGCCCAATGTCTGGAGACGTCAGGTGACATGTCTGAGGTCGCAGTTCGTGAGCGGTGGGGCCAGGACTTGAGTCTAGGTCAGCTCACAGGTGCTCAGTGCCCCGCCGCCCTCCTTTGAACTGGTGACGTGAGCGCCACCTTTTTTTGGTTTCATCTCTCCCATTTGTGCCTGCAGCTAGCCAGCTGGGATGAAAATCTATCACAGGAGGGCGGAAGTGGGGGCTCAGGCACACACCAAGAATAACAAAACAGACTTAACAAAGACAGAGGTGACTTTTTCAGGTTTCCTATCACCAGCCGTGATTAATTTACAGCTCTTTACATGCTAATGTTTTCCTGCCTTCTGCCAGTAATAAATAACCAATATGCTTTAATACCTAGTTATTATTCATCCCTTTCAAGTATTTGGATTTTGATTCTTCGCTGCAGTTCAATCACATTGAATTTCTTTAACCAGGGCAGCTCCATTAAGAGTCCCCGCCAAGGACATCCTGGCAGGGTGGTGACAATAATGGATAATGGGTGACAACAGAGAGTGGGGAGCTGCGACACGAAATATTAGCAGCCATGGGGAAAATGAGGGGAAACCGTAATAAAAAACACCGCCGAGGTACATTTAAGTAACATTAGGGTTATGACACAGGCCAATAAAACCAAGGCACTTATAGTTCGGGCTGAAACGCCACTCGTATGTGCCTCCCTTTGCCTGTTTCTGCAACAGAAATGTGGACCCACTTCCTCACCTTCCTGTGTGGAGAGAGCTGAGTAGGGCTCACCTACCCTCACTGTGTACTTCAGAAAGCTACTTGCAGCTTTCTCCATCTTAACCTCCTCAAAGTGTCTGTCAAGCAATGGAGGCCCACCCTACAAGCCAAAGCTGGTTACAAGGCTCTTCTGCTTCTGAGGAAGTCGTCCCCGCTCCTAGGGCCCCAGGACTGTCCATCTGGCCCTCCATTCCACACCCGGCAACTCGCCTCTTCTGGGCTGGCTGAGGAGTGGCCGCGCCAAGAGCGCATCACTCCCGCGGTCCCCGTGGGCCACCCGGCCTCCGTCTGTCAGCTCTCTGCCTGCTCCCACCACTGCAGGGACCACCTGGGATGCTTCCGTGCAAGGAGCCCTTCCCCGTGGGCAGGGCTTCTTAACTTCACTGCATCCCACTTGGTATCTGGGACCATTTCCAGAATGCCGTTTTAAAATATGTGAAATAACATACAGAGGACTACAGAGGAACACCATTATGCTGAGGTAGTTACCAAACATTTTAAAAACTGCGAGATTCTGATATGTGTGCTTCCTCATTAATGCATCAAATAATATCTAGCACTGGGGTCGAGCAACTGCCCTGGTTTTGAAATAGGAATATGCAAACAGTATGTCGAGCTATCTGCAAAAACGAAAATATTTGTGATGTCTGTTGGTGACACAGTTAAAAGTGCTGCTGATACTACTGTGGCTTGTCACCTGCATTCATAATGGAAGGGAATGCGACATTTTCCTTAGCGTTCGTGAGAATAAAGATGTAACTTCTTCCACCCAAGTTCATGGTTAAGAAGCCCTGCCCTCGGGTCACACCCCTGCCACTTCCTTGCAAGACCGTGCAGAACCTTCTGTCTCCCCTGCAGGATCCCAGAGGTCAGGGACCCCATCTGTCTTATTCGCAGCGGCAACGCGATGCCTGGCAAGCAGCCCGGCGTGTCTGCAGAGCGCGAGACGCGTGAGGAACAAGTGGCTCGGTGCGGCCTCAGTCTGCGTCTGCACGAACTTCCGGGCGGCTCCCTGAAAAGGCGGATGCTCGGTTGTCAGGTTTGCCTCCACGGATTCGTCCCATCAACACCATATTTACATATTTATCTACTTTAATTGAGATCTATTTCACACATCGTAAGAGTCACCATTCAAGTGTACGGTTCAGTATATTCACAAGGTTGTGCAACCATCACTACTGTCTAATTCTAGAACATTTCCATCACCCCCAAAGAAACCCCGTACCCACTAGCAGTCACTCTCCCTTCCCTCTGCCCCAGCCCCTGGCGACCACTCGCCTTTGTCTCTGTGGATTCCCTCTTTGGACATCTCATATAAGCGGAATCCTGTGTCTGCCTTCCTCACTTGGCATCATGCCATCACCGTCACCCACACTGCAGCACATGTCAGCACTTAGCTCCTTTTCAGGCTGAATAATAGTCCACAGTGTGGAGGGACCACATTTTGCTTATCGATTCATCTGTTTATGGACATTTGGATTGTTCACAAATACCTATTTGGCACCAACATGTGCCTTCATGGAAGGTCCGTGCCCCTCACTCTGTCAGAAGAGCAGGCTGTGAGGCCAGAGCCTTGGGCTGGGATCCCTCAGTCTCCCCATCTGTACAATGGAGGAAATGTTTACCTCGTAGGGCTGTGGTGAGGCTTTAGAACGTGA
Source organism: Hipposideros armiger (assembly GCF_001890085.2). NCBI lineage: Eukaryota > Metazoa > Chordata > Mammalia > Chiroptera > Hipposideridae > Hipposideros > Hipposideros armiger. The sequence goes on from NW_017731383.1 coordinate 1,909,495, forward strand.
CTACACGTGAAAGACTTAGCACATTGCTTGACACACAGTAAGTGCTGTTGGGGAACAGAGCCAATGAATTACACTCAGCACACAGTGGGGTCAGGAAAGAAACAAACACAAGGAGGAGAGGGCACTTAGATGCGTCACTCCGGGAAGGCCTGTGTCCATCTTTATTCAAGGCCCAAATGATGAGAGATCACCTGAGTGAAACATCGGGGGACCAGGGGTCCCGGCAGTGAGAACAGCAAACATAAAGATACGGAAGAGAAAGGCTTGCTGGAGTCCAGGGCAGCACCGTCCAGAGGGTAGAGGTCGACCAGGAAACGAGACGATGGCATGAACAGCTTAGCTCAGGCCTGCCCCAGTGAGGCTCAGTTAGTATTTCCTGTTAGCTGCACAGAATTCTGCCCCTAGAAGCCCAGAACCAAGTCTGCAGACACATCTGTTCTGTCAGCACACACTCTGAGCACCTACTGTGTGCCAGCACTTTGTTTGGCACTGTTCACAGTGGTGGATAAAACGGTGTGACTGCTGCCTTCATGGAGCTTACAGTCCAGTAGGGACATTCGCATGAAATAAACAGGCATACTCACACACCTATATTAAGAAATTGTGATAAGAGATTTGAAGGAAGTGCACCGAGTGTTACGAGAGAGAGTCAAGGCGTGGGGTAGCTGCCCGATGGACCAATTCAAGGGGAGAGCAAGGACACACAGGTCTCTAGGGTTAGAATTTCTTTCAAAGTGTGTTCAGTTTAGCCAAAAAAAGAAAAAAGGTGAGGAGTGGGGCATGTGAGATGGTCAATTTGATGGGAAACCTGGGTCCCTGCGGGGTTTCTCAGAGCCTTCACACATGGATCTCCTCGAGGGAGGTGCAGCATGCAGTCTTTCCCAAACTGTCTGACCATGGAACCCTTGTTTACGAAGCAACTCACAGGACTAGTGTTCTGCAGCATACACTTTGAGAAACACCCCCCACCCCCCCCCACCACCACATGCACCCACCGACCTGGAGAAGGACTCATGCGCTCCAGGTCTTTCTGTGTCTATTCAGAAAATGGGGACTTGTCAGTAGCATCAGGCCCATGCTCTCCCCAGGACAGCACAGATAAAAGCCAATTCTTACTCTTAAGTAAAAATGGCACCCTTCTGTCATGGCGCTATAGTCATGATAGGTAAGCTCAACGAATGGAATCATTGTGCAATTGGTTATATTTAGCTTGGTGTCTATTGATGAAGTGCGGGAAGGACCCAGTCACCCAGTCACCCAGTTTCATTCATCCTTTGTGTGTGTGTGTAACCCATGCTGGGGATCGCCTCATTCATTTCACCTCAATTCTTGTTGGGTGGAATTTCAGAGGATGGCATTTCCCGAGTCTATTCCAAAATTGTGGAATGAGGAGGAAGGTGGTGCCACGCTGGATGCAATGCCGAGGCCTGGGCTTGGGGTCTGACAGAACCAGCTGGGTAACTTAGGCAAGGCATTCCTCCAGCTATAAAATAAAAATTACAGCATCCCCTCCATTGTGGTGTGGCGAGCTGGTATTTATAAAGTGTTGAACACAAAGTCTTCCATGTCAGAATGAGTGTGTGTGCAAAACGTCCTCCTCCAGGGTATCACATCACTCCCCTCCCCCAAGAAACTCACACTCCAGCTAGGGAGAAAAACCCATATGCCAGAGCAATCAGAAAACAGTAAGACAATTACATGCTAATCTGCTAAGATTAACAAACAGTATATCCTGATTTTAGCCTCTGACTAATTTTCTATGATAACCTTGAGAATAAGATAATAGAATTTGGGTCGATTGTTTTTCCTGACAGGTGAACTCACAAGTTGTTGAACAGCATTGCCTAATGGGTACTGACAGCATCTCTATCTTTACAAATGTTTGCGGAATAAATAAATAAACCTTGGGCAAGGGCCCAGTGGTGAAACCAAAGAGCTCATTTCTGGACCCTGTACTGTTCAACATTTTTTGGCACTGATGTCAGCAAAGATATTAAGGAGAATCTTATCAGATCTGCAGATTCCACAAGTTGGACGAGATAGTTAATATGATAAATGCACTTATCATTACTCAAAGAGATTTGACAGGCAAGAATACAAGGCCCAAACCACAGATGGAATTCAATAAAAATAGACGTAAAGTGCTGATTTTTGCCTTAAAAAAGTGTACAAGGACAGGACAGGGAGAATTGGCACGGTAGAGGCTTGTGGGGGCAGGGGGAGGGGGAGAAGGAAAAAGAAGAGAAAAGAAAAAAATCTTGGGCTTTTGATTAACTAAATCTTTAAAGTGACCCAATAATGTAACACAGGCACTTACAAAATAATGTAAGATTGTATGAAGGAGGAGAACTGTGTATGATGCAATTCTCCCTTCCCTCCCTCCCACACCCAACCCAGTTGATGAGAAATGAGGAGGAATCTTTTGATAAGACCAAAAGAGAAAACCTAAGTCCAAATAGCTGCAGAAAAGGCCAATTCCAAGCTTGAAAGTGACAGACACAGGAGTGGCCCTTGGGTGACAGTTAGAGCGCCAACCCCCGTCCCCCTCCAGATAGGAGCAGCCAGGCTGGCTGACCCTCTGCCAACCCCTCCACCTCCCGTGTGCGGGCAGCAAACCATGAGATGTCTCCCCACAGGCAGGGTCTGTGACTGTGGGCCTGGGGTCAGAGAGGCAGGATAGTGCCTGGGCTGAGGGATGGGTGTCAGGAAGACTGGGAGGAACAGGAGGCCTCAGAGCCACAACACACCTAAGAACATCTGTCTCTCACGAAAAGGCTGCAGTGAACAGGTGCAGCCATGGCAAGACAGGATATGGAGAATGTCCAATGTAGCTACTGTCCCCTTAGCAAGAAACACTAGACATTTGAGGAAAGTCAACACTGCAACAGAGAAACCACCATGTGCAGCACACAGAACCTTCACCAGGGACACTGTTCACAGAGCCAGCAGAACAAATCACCTGAACACGCATCCTTCAAGTCCTCAGAGAGATGCAGGAGACACTGGCTTAGGCAACAGAGATTTTAGGTATCACCGAAACAAAAATCAGCGGGTGGACTGAATTTGCAGAAAGGACAGAGCTCGTGACCGAATTACTAAGCTGGTCGAACTGAGGAATTCTCTCAAAATCCAGGAAAAAAAGGGCTGGACAGAATGAAAGAAAAGTCAGGAGAAATGGGAGATAGATCCAGATGTTCCAACACTTCTCTTGCAGCTGGTCCAGAAGGAGAAAACAGAAAGGATTGATGGGAAGACAAATTCAAAGAAATTCTAGATTTCCAGAACTGAAAAAGGACGAGAGTCCTCAGTTTAAAAGGACACACAAAGTGCCAGGAAGATGAAGGAGAAAAGACCACATCTATGCACGTTGTGATGACATTTCAGAACACCAGGCTCACAGGGAAAATCTTAAAGGTTGGCAGATATCATGCCCATAGAGAAACAGAATCAGGTCGATCAATTGGCAATGCCAGATGCAAGAAGACAACAGGGGCAATTCTTCAGATTTCTAAGGAAAAAAATAACAACTGAAATTCTATGTTCAGCTCAACAGTGACTCAACAGTAAAAAGAAAAAAAATTTTTTCTTTTTTTACACACAGGCAAGAACTCAGAATGTTTACCATCCACAGATCTACAATTAAATAATCACCAAATAAACAATGTATACCAGTAAGGTGGGAAAAATTCCAAGGAGAAAAAACAGGATATAAGAAACAATGGTACCTGCCGGCTATGATCTGAAATGTGTCTCCCAAATTAATATGTTGACATCCCAGCCCCCTGTACCTCAGAATGTAAGTGTATTTGAAGATAAGGTCTTTAAAGAGGTGATTGAATTAAAACAAGGTTGTTAGAAAGGGTCTTAACAAGGAGGGCAAAACACATTCCATGCACATAGGAACCAAAGAGAGCTGGGTGTAGCTCTATTAATATCAGACAAAACAGATTTTAAGTAAAAGTTGTTATAAGAGACAAAGAAGGACATTATATATTGATAAAGGGTCAATCGATTAAATATAACAATTACAAACATATATGCACATAACAACAGAGCCCCCAAGACATATGAAGCAAAAATTGACAGAATTAAAAGGAGAAATAGCTCTACAATAGTAGTTGGAGACTTCAATAACCCACTTTCAATAATGAATAGAACAACTAGGCAGGAGATCAATAAGAAACAGTGATGAGCAAACCATTACAGGAAAAAGAACAAAAAAACTTGGTCAGTTCTACAAAAGGCAGGAAGCTAAACAAATTATGAGAAATAGAAACCACAAGATAAATATTAAGACAAAGTCCAATGATTCATAAATTACAACAAACATAAAAGGGTTAACAAGAAAACAGCATTTAAGGGGAAGAACATAAAAAGGGACAGAGATTTTTATGTTATGAAGAGGAACTATCAAGTACCATTAATGTTTATGAGCCTCACGACACGGCTTTGAAGCACATAAAGCAAACCGAGGGACATACAAGAAGAAATTGACAGAGACACTGTCGTCGTAAGAGACTTCATAAAGCCTCTAAGAAGAAGACAAATAAGGACGGTCACAGAGGATTCAAAATAATTAACACGTTTGATCTAATGGATCTACAGAATTCTGTGCCCAACAAACAGGGGAGACAAACTGTTCTCAAACACACACGGACATTTTACAAAAATTCACCATGTATTGGCCACAAAGGACATTTCAAGCAATAATGAAAATCAGAAATAACATGGCATGTTTGGTGATGAAAATATGAAAATAAAAAAAATTGCAAAAGAAGATCACCTCCAAAAATAATGTAAAAACATAAATTAAAAATTATTTTGAAAGGAACAACGAGACCATAAGCTGCTAGGACTAATGAGAGTTCAGCAAGGTGCCCAAATAGAAGGTCAATGCATGTCTCTCCAGATATTAAAACATATTATAAAACAACAGGCCACAGAGACACAGAAACAGATAATTAGATCAATGAACAAAAGCCTAGTAAACAGCTCAATTACATGTAGAAACTTAGTTCACGATTAGGGTGACATTTCAAATCAATGCAGAGAATAAAAAGGAGTGTTCAATAACTGTTGGGGTAATTTGCTAACAATTTGGAGAAACTAATATTCCTACCCGGCCCATTTGCAAAAATAACCGGAAGACAGATTAATGACTTAAAAATTAAATAATGAATTCCAAAAGTATTAGAAGAAACAACTTTTAAAATACGCTTATAACCCTGGGAGAGGAAAGGCCTTCCTAAACAAGGCAGAGTACGCTAGTGTCATCAGGGAACTGCCGAGGCATTGGAGTATGCCATAGTGTAAAGCTTCTGTGTGACGGGAAAGAGGGCAACAGGTTAAAAGTGTAAGACATGGCTTAGGAAAACACCTGTAATATATGACATAAGGAATGACGGTGAAGGACTCCACCCCACAGGGTCGCTGTGGTATTCAATGAGTCAGCACATACCAGCAGAGCTCTTGGAGAAGGGCCTAAAACATAGCCAGCCATCCATTAGCACCACTGTTGTTATTATCTGCAGCATGTTCTAACAATCAGGGCGGCAAAAATTTTCAATCTTGATCGTATAAAGTTCTGGCAAGGGTACAGGGAAAACAATACTCTCACACTGTCTTAGTGAGAATATAAATTGGTCCAGCCAATTTTGGCGGGCAATTTGGCAATATCCATTAACACATACAGCGCACGTACCCTACACCTGAAAATTACACGCTGGCACCTAACCTAGAGAAAACAGTCACCTCTTTGTACAGGAGGCACGTGCAGACGAGGAAAACAAGGCTGGAAAGGCTCCTAAATGCCCATCAATAGGGGACTGATTGCATTAAACACGGAGCTTTTACATGGGGAAGGCCTTGACGGTGCTGTTAAGAGTGGGGTGGAGGTTCTACTAACACAGAAAAATCTCCAAGACGTGTGTTTAAGTGAAGAAAAGAAGTAGCAGAACAGTAAGCAGTGTACGATCCCACAAGTTACAACACGTGTTCCTGTAGCTACACACCCGTACATAGGCCCAGAAAGCGGTCTGGAGGGTGACACACCGGGTGACAGCGCTGGTTTCCTCAGGGGCGCACACCAGGATCGATGATATGCTTGTAAAGGGAGACTGAGCTTTGTCTACATCCCTTGAAAATGTTAAAAGAATGTTTTCATGTATGAATTTTTAGAAATAAGAATAAAATATAAAACAAACCCAAACACCAACGTAATCTTTGGCTACTTCATAATAGTGAGAGCAGAGTGTCCCGTTCATGAAAAGTAATGGCCCCACTGTGTGTGGGGAGGGTCGGACAACATCTGGAATTGTGTCCAATCTGAGCCTCAGGCTTGAAGAAAGATATTTGCAACCGGAGTGCACTATCCACGGGGCACTTCCCAATTTGCCCAGGACAACCCTGGTGTACACCGATTGCCTAGTGTAATGAACAGTGTCCCATCTGACGCTCAAGAGTTTCCTGGTTTGATTTAAAGGAGCTCTAAAACAAACAAACAAACAAAAAACTCAACAAAACCCAAACCAAAAAAGTCAGGTATAAATTTCCCCCAGCAGCTTCAGGATCTGTATGGATGAAAGAAATCAAAGAAGACCTAACTATATGGGGAGACATACTGTGTTCATGGGTTTAAAAACCTCAGCATGGTAAAGATGTGAATTCCCACCAAATAGATCTATACACTTAACCCAATTCCAGTAAAAATCACAGCAGGAGTTTTGATAGAGACAAGACCATTTTAAATTTATATGGGGCCAGCCGAGTGGCACATTGGTTAAGAGCTGGCTTGGGACGCCAGCTCTGAGAAGCAAGGCCCCGGTTCGGATCCCACATGAGGGTCAGTGACACTGCCCTCTACAGCTAAGATGGTGAACAGCAGCTCAACCTGGAGCTGGGCTGCCATGAGTCACCGGCGACAGTGTAGGCTGCAGCCCCTGCTGCAGTGGGCTGCCATAAGCTACCGTGTGTGGCCAGCAGCCAGCGTGAGCGGCCGGCAGCCGGTGTGAGCTGCCAAGAGCTGCTGTGAGCGGCCGTCCAGAGGCCGGCGACCAATCTGCCTCACCCAGGAAGAGCCCACAGAAGCCGGCACACTGATGTCTATGATAAAAGCTCTATGCACCATCACTCAGGCTGGAAACAACACAAACGCCCACCTGTCTGAGGAGACAGACACGGTGTGGCCACACCATGGGACATGGGACAGGGCTCGGCAATGACAGGGACAAAGCACCGGCACAGTAACGATATGTGTCCCAAAGGCCTCGTGCACGGTGCGCGAGGCTGGTCTCAAAGGTGCCCATGCACTGTGTGATCACACTCATACCATATCCTTGAAAAGAGAGAAGGTGCAGTGTCAGAACATGTTAGCGGTTGCCGGGGCTGGGGACAGGGGTCAGCTGGAGGGAGTTATGGGGGCGATGGCGCTGTTCTGGACCCGGATTGTGTGGTGGTCATCTGAATCCATATATGCTCTAAAATTCATAGAACTACACACCAAAGGGGTAATTTTCTGTATGTTAACTGAAACGAAAGTGTCCTGGTTTGGACAGTAACTATCCAGGCTGAGCTGGTGAGCAGTATGAAAGCCCACACAAGGGCAGTGGAGGGGACTGGGGTCGTAAATCCCAACAATGCCTGAGCTCGCCGTCGGCTGCTCTGTGCCCGGCATGGCCTGAGCACCTCACAGCCAGTATGTGGCTCAGGCGCATCTGGTCGACATCAACCGTTCGCAGAAGAGGAGCTGCAGCTCAGAGGAGTTGGCAGTTTGACCACCAGCACTGAGCTCCTACTGGTAGAGGCCAGACTGAAACCTAAGCTGACCGGCTCCAAAGTCCCAAATCTTCAGACTGAGCTCTGCTGCTTCTCCATGTGGCCATGGCTGGACTATGAAAGGCCGCACTAGGAAATAACGCCCCACGTGGCTGTGAACAAGGCAGGGGAGGAGAGGGGAAGGAGATGGGGGAAGGCCCACACCGCTCCCTACACGCGAACGCCCGTCACGCGGGAGCACACGTCACTTGCCTGGGCCCCTGTCCTCATCAGGGGTCATCAGACTGTCAGGGACGCCCCACAGGGGGGGTCCTGCCTCACCTGCAAGATTGGACTGGATGAAGTATCTTCCAGCTCTAGAATCCATGATTTCTTCCTTTTTATTGAAGTGAAATCCACATGTCATAAAACTATGTTTTTTTTAAAAACATATTTTAGATGTATGTTTTATTCACTGTCATCACTTTTTTTATTTTTAAGCTGAGCCATCCTGACACCTGTTGGCAGCTCAGCTTGGGCTGGGTTTCGGGCTGCTGTTGCTCAGAGCTCGCACTCTTGAGTGAGCTCTTAACCAACTGAGCCACTCAGCCGGCCCCGTAAAACTGTTTTAAGTGTACAATTTAGTGGCACTGAGGACATACACAGCATTGTGCATCCATCATCTTTACGTGGTTCCAAACTCATGCTCAGCAGCCGCGTCCTCCCCTGGCCCCAGGCACCCGCCAGGCTGCGTTCTGTCTCCAGGGACGCGCCACTCTGGGTGTTTTGTGTAAGGGGACAACATGGGGCCATTTGTGTCTGGCCTCTCTCACGGAGCAGAATGGCTTCAAGCTTCTCCTCACTGGGACATGTGTCAACACTTCACTCTTTATGGCCAGATGACAGCCCACGGTACGGATTTACCCCATCTGTTTATCCATTCACCTGCTCATGTTTATTTGGGTCGTTTCCACCTTTCGGCTACTGTGAAAGGCATTGTCGTGAACATCTGTGTACAAGGATTTGTCTGAACACCTGCTTGCAGTTCCTTTGGGTGCTTACCTAGGAGTGGCATCTCTGGGTTACATGGTGCCTCCATGTTTAACCTTCGGAGGACCAGCCAGGCTGTTTTCCACAGTGGCGGCCCCTTTTTACATTCCAACCATGATTTCTTCTTTAAAATGCAATAGAAATTCAGAGACGCAGGCAGCAGTGCTGAGGAAAGCGGCCAGAAGAGGTGCTGTGGGGCGGGGGAGAGGCTGCAGGCCGTGGGGCACGCGGGCAGGACAGGCAGGGAGGGCAGGGAGGGCAGGGCCGGAGCCGGGAGCAGGTCGGCCTGTCAGGTAACTGCTCGGCTGAGCGCATACATTAAGTCGTAGCAAGTTTACCTGATCGGCAGCGTGAGGGACCTTTAGCAGAGGTTGGCCTCTGCCAGGGGACCGAATCCCCGACACCCGTGCCCCTTCACTGTCCAGTGGATAATTGAAAACCGTCAGTGAGAGGCGGGCAGGGCGGGAGGGAGGACGGCGGCCTGGCAGTGAACTGCTTCTTTTGTCCTGTTCCCCCGGCAGCAGAGGCAGCAGAGGCAGGGCACCCAGAGCTGTCATCCGTCTGCTTCCCGCTGTCATAGAAGAGATGTGCCAGGTGGGGAGATGCCGAACGAGCATCCACGTGCAGCTGAACAGGCTCAGCCGGCTCCGGCTTCGCCTCGCTTTGACTTTAAAACGAACTCCAGAAGCTCCCATGGTGGATCGAGCGGAGCCGGTTCTGAGAGGATGAACTCAAGTACCGGGGCCACCAACCTGCTCGCTCCCTAACAGTCAGTGGGGAACAGCGGGGTAGCACGGACATAACTGCTTCTGCAGCCAGCCCTCCAGTTCTGCCCTGCGGGCTGAAAGGCCGTCCGTATACTGGAAGGATCTCTGCTGAGCCCCAGACCCTGCACTGCAGCCAGCTGCCCTATCTAATGTCACACCACGCTTTCTGGTGTCCAGGCGGAACGCCCTTGGGCCTGCACAGATGTGGGGTCACATCAGAGACGGGAGGGGTCAGCAGGACCCCGGGCTGCCATACAAAGTGCCACAGACCGGGCGGCTTCAGATTTGAGCTCATTTGATGCCACTGTCACCCAGAGCCTGAGTTGGGCCAGCGAGGGCGCTGTGGGGAGACCACTGTGGGAAAGACGTGTGGGGCCAGCCTGGCCTCACGCCAGGGATGCAGCCATCCTTAGGTTGCGGTGTGCTGTGGCTCACAAGCAAATGAAACGCAAGGGGAGAGCAGGGAGGGACAGCATGGCCCACTCCTCTCTGAGCAACACGAAACTGCGTCAGACCTTCAAAATTCTGGCAACCCGTTGGATTACCCGCAACGCTGAGAGCGTCGGCTGAATCCCAGATCCCAGGAAAACAAAGCTCTGGGACTTCTACCACGGGTCCACGCATCTGACTGCAAACTGATTAGGTGCTCATGTGATTCCATGTAATTTGCACTCAATGCACAGAAATCTACTCTTTGCTCTCAAGGGTTGTTTCCGGTTCTCCAGAATGCTCTCCCACATTCAGGCCGGGAACTTCTGCAGGCCATGGCTGCTTCTTACTACCTCTGCGTCTGCTGGCTACACCTGGCTCGCCTGTGGGGCTGTTAGAGCAAGCTGCTCGGGGCCCTGCCCCCCAACGAGGATGTGAGGAGCTGTGGTGTGGCCCAGGCAGGCTCAGTTCGGGAAGCTGATTCTCACGTGCAGGTTGGGAACCAGTGCACCAGAACTCCTGGCTGTAACAGGGACTCAAGTGGACAAGGGACGGGGAGCCAGGCTGGGAGGAGAAGGGGCCCCCGAGAAGCCTTACGCGCTGAGCCGTGCTTCTCCAGGTTTACTGTGTAGGAATCACTGGGGGCTCCTGAAACAACTCAGGAGGCCTGGGAGCCTGACTTTCTAATGAGAGCCCAACAGATGTCAGTGCTGCTGGTCTGAGGACCTCGCTTTGAGGAGCAAGAGACAGGGCACCAGGGCTAAAGTTCAGGAAACACAGAGAGAGACAAAATTACTTAAAATGCTTTTAGCTGGGTTTCCAGTTAAATGCCCACACGTGTCTTTCTACTCATTCCTGAAACTGCACCAATTTAACAGTAAAAGAGTGACACACACACATACACACATGCACACACACATGTTCCGTGAACATCGAGAATATAAAAGGCCACAGCACGTGAGTGTCACTGACACTGTGGAAGCTGGAAAGCAGGTAGAGAGCACGACTTCTGGGGAGACTGCGCAGCCTGAAAGCACTGCACCGTGATATAGCTACAACGCCAGATGAAATGCTTTAAAATATCCATCAAAGTGCATAAGTGACCTGGCCAGACAGTAAGGAGAGTCCTCAGGGGCCAAAAGGGAGGGCACAGCAGGCACCCAGGGAAGTTGGGGGACAAATGCTGGGGCTCCGCTCTGGGCTGCCCTGAAGGCCCCCCCGCTTGCCCCACAAGCCAGGTGAGCCAACCTGGGGCCAGGTCGAGATGGAGAGTCAGACCAGAGGCCCCGTATAAAGCATGCAGCGCCTCAAGGGCTGTATTTCCAGAGAAGTGAGGGATTACAGGGCCCACAGAGGCAGACAGCGAGGAAACCCATCCATCTGACCCTGAGCTGAGTGGAGGGAAAGTCAACACTCTGGATCTGCAGCCACCATTTTCACGCGGCTCGAGGATCTTAATTCACCAAACCTCACGCACCCAAACACACCAAGCTGAGAATGAGTACAAATCACCCTGTGCTCTTGCCTTGCTGATGGAACTATAAATTAGTATGACCATTTTGGAAAACGGTTGTCCGTATTAAAGCAGAGAGACAAGTGCCGTGCGACCCTCCGATTCCACTCGTAGGCGTGTGGCCTGACAGAAAAGCATGGTCACACAGGACAGGCCCCAGCGTAAACCGCTCACGTGCGCATCAAGCACAGAAGAGATCAACACACTGGAATACTATACAGCCATGTAAATGAACAGGCAACCACACATCTGCCTACTTGGAGGCATCTCACAGACAAGCTGAGTGAAAGGGGCCAGATACGAAAGCAGAGTACAGACTGGACGACTCCATTTATACAAATGCAGGTAAAGCTGCTCTATGTTCAGGTTAGTGTAATCTGAGGGGAAGAAGTGACCAAAAGGAGCAGGAGGGGAGTTCTGCAGTTCTGATCATTTTCTGTTTCTTGGTTACACAAGCTGTTTGCTAATGATATGTATACTTTTTGTGTGTATGTTATACTTCAATGAGGTGTTTACACTAAAGAAACACGCTGATCCCGTTCATAGGGTGCAGAATTATTATGTTTAATATGCTTAAAGAAATGAAAAAGAGAACCAAAATATAAAAAAGTAAGTAAGTACTCAAAATAAACAGGCAGATTTCTAAAAGAACCAAACAAAATTAGAAATGAAAAACTGTAATGATTCAAGTGAAAAACTCTGTGGAACTAAAATGGTTATAGATGAAATGATATGGAGTTTGTGATTTGCTTTAAAACAATCCACTAAAACAACTTAAAAATGAGTATAATCAATACACTGAGAGAGGAGATAAACTGGAATCAAGAAATGCTCAATTAAAACCTGAGAAGGCAGAAAACAAAGTGGGGACGAAGGTAGCCTGGTAATTGTTTGGCAAAGACAAGCAGACCTAAGAAACAGAACAGCGAGCTCAGATTTAGAGCCAGGAACATACAGAGATTTGAAAATGAGAGGCTTGGTGCTGCAGATCAGAGAAGGCAGTGGTGCTGGGCTAGCCAGCTGGAAATTAATTTAATAAATTTAATTGGATTTCAGTTCATTCACAGAAAACAAATTCCAGACTTAAATGTGAAGTCTTTTTGTTAGTATTCTTTATAATAGATGTATATGTTCTTTTGTTTGAATCTTTAAAAGAAATTTAATTATAATTTAAAACGTTTAAAGACTTAGAATAGAGCAGGATGGAACTTAAGTACCTAACAGTAGAAAAGCTGATGAGAAAAAAGCCAATCTGCTCAGCCGAACCCCTAGAAAAGCCCAGGAAATAGAGGTGGGACCCCAAAGGTGGGCTACAACCAGGAGGATGGGCTGGAGGTGTGTAAAAGGGCAGATCAACCCCAGATTCCTCCCCAGCCCTGGAAAGAGAAGGGAGGTTTGTTCACTGGAAAACTGACCTGTGAGGCCATGGCCTGAGGACACCAGGTATGAGGGTAAAGGACCATCTGAAGAGTGATTAAAATGTCCAAGGTTGGGACTCAGGAGGGGGCGGTGGTGGGGAACTGCTATCTTTTATTATAAGTCATGTGGCAGTATTTGACATTTTAAACCAATATATACGTTACTTAGAAACAGATGAAAATGAAGTTTGAAAAAGATAAGAAAAATAATAACAACAACTCAGAGTTAAGGTTCCCTCCTGGACCTGGTCTGGGGTGGCTCCTCCCTCGGGTTCGGGGCACAGGACAGGCGGCAGCTGCCCCGCGAGCCCAAAGCCTCCCAGTGGCAAATCCTGCGGCTGAGGTTTGCAGGTCTCACGCACTGTGCCCTGACGGCAGTGAGCCCAGGCCTCCGGGGGAAAGAGTTGGTCTGGGGAACAGCCGGTGCTCCTACAACAACTTCAAAAGTTCTTTCCAAGGGAGTCCTACTTCTTTCTTTCACCTTTTGCCCCAAACTTGGTAATCTATCATTTATCTTGCTTTGCTTCTGGTTATGCTATTTATAACAATATACACAGCATTTTTGGTTTATCACCTTTCTCCAAAGGAACTCTAAGATAGTCTCTACACCTTTCATGTGCATATAAAGTACCTGCGAATCTTTTAAAATGCAGATTCTAATTCAGTGGGTCTGGGGTGGGGCCTGAGAACCTGCGTTTCTAACCAGCTCCCAGGTGAGGCCATGCTGCGGTTCCATGGGCCTCACTCTGGGTAGCAAAGGGCTACGAGGCAACTTTATGGGGTGACAGAAACGTTCTACATCTTGATTGTGGCCATGGTTACATGGGTATATACATTTATCAAAACTCACTGGACTGCATACTTAAAAGAGATGTATCTTATTGTGTATAAAGTATACTTTAATAAAGTAGATTTTTAAAGAAAAAATCCACTCTAGATGGATTATAGATCTAAATATAAAAGATGAAACAATGAAGTTTTTGGAAGGAAACACAAACCTTGGGGTAGGCAAATCTTTCTTAAACAGGACTCAAAAAAGAATTAACCATAAGAAAAAAACCCCACAGGAGTTGGACTACATTAAAATTAAAAAACTTCTGTTCATAAGCAGACTCTACTGAGAGAGTGAAAAGGCAAGCCAGGAACTGAAGAAAGGCATCTGTCACACATACATCTGACAAAGGATCCTGCCTCGCATATGTAAAAACTACAATTCAAGAAGAAAAAGACAACCCAAGAGAAAAACAGGGAAAACACTCGAACAGGCAGGTCACAAAGCACAATGGCCAGTAAACCCCTGACAAGGTACTCAACTTAGTCATCAGCGAAATGCAAATTTAAACCACAAACTTATTTGTTTTGACTGCACACCCACCAGAGTGGCTAAAATGAAGAGAGAGACACCACCAGCTGTGAGCGAAGCCATGGAGCCCCTGGAACGCTCGCCGCTACCGACGGGTGTCGACGGCACAGGGGCCTGGAACGCTGCTGGGCAGCACGATGGGAGCTGACAGTGGACACATCTAGGATCCAGCAAATCCACTCTTGTGGAAACACAAACAAGTGCCTCCAAAGGGATGCCTCAGGATGCTCGGAGCTGCCTCACACAATGGCCCAGACTGGAAACAATGCAAACTCCACCAGTGGGAGCACAGATAAAACGGGACTATTCATAAAACAGACTTACTGGCAACTAAAATATGGAAGAACTGCATGCACTGACATGGATGAAACGGGCTGGCAGCACCACACAGGGCGCCCAGTTAGATATGCATTTTGAATAAACAACTTTTAAAACCATGAATTGTCCTGTGCAATATTTAGGACATCCTTACACCAAAAATTATTATACTAAAAGTCATTATTATTATTAATCACAATATCACGTTCTGTTTATTGATCTGGGTGCAGGTGACACTGTGGAAACCCCCTGAGCGTCACACGTAGGATTTGTATGCATCTCTTGTATATATTGTGCTTCAATACAAAGTTTATTTAAAATAGTAAAAAGAATCCTGGCCCGTGTCCCATGAGAGGAGGGCCCTGCCTCTTGCCTCGCATTCCCCTCTGTTCTCCCTGCTGCCTTCCGTGACCTTTTGAACCTGCGCACCCATCCTGGCTTGTATGCCCCCCCCCACACACACACACACAGGACAGTGTCCTTGGTGCAGCGTCTGGGGGCTCTCGGCGGCCCCTCCTCCTGGCCCCATATCTTCACGACTTTTTTTCCAACACTGACACTAACCACACCTCCGCAGCTTCGTGCTGCTCAGAAGGCCCTCCCCACTTCTCGGCCCACCAAAGGCCTAGTTACTTCCCAGTCTCATTTCAGCTCCCACTGGCCCTGGAGGGTCTTTCTTTCTCCCTTGGGCAGACCCGGGTGCTCCCGTCCCTCAGATCCGTCTTCATTGCGTGCCACCTTCATCACAACTGTGCTATCTCACACCCGGCTGTCTCCGCAGCAGAGTACAGGCTTCCTGGGGTGGGGACCCCGGCTTTTCACCTTTCCATCCCTAGCACCTAGCGGGTGCCCATGGATGGCAGGCACTGAGTAAGAAGAGTTAAGGGATGAGAAAGTGGGTAAGTGTAGTGCTGGAGACTGATGTACGGGGATCAGGCAAAGGGATCAAGCAAATGTCTAGCAGATGGTTCACACCAGATTTTGGATTTGGATGGGCCCTTCAGAACTTGCTCTAGGTCACCCTGCTAATGAGTGGCCCACGCCAGTGTCACGAGTACCTCCTGAGCGAAGTACTCACCACACACGCTGGGCCCTAGGTAGATGGTAGCTCGTTTATTTCCTGGGAGAAGGGTGCTGTGACCCCCACTTCACAGAGGAGGACAGAGGTGCAGAGACGCTCAGTGGCTCGTCCGAGGCTGCATGGCTGGTAGGAGGAAGCACGCATGCTCACTGCACACGTTGTCTTGTCCTACCACCGGGCGCTGAGTCACTAACGTGCCTCTGAACAGGAAGGGTAAGGGGGAAGCGTCAGTGCCCACCCTGCCCACTCTGGGCAGCGTTCTGACTCAGGCAACCTTTCTGGTCCCTCCCTCTCAAATCAATCTCCGTGGGTGGCCACCCCTTCTCTGTGGAACGGCCCCTTATGAAGGGGCATCACCCCAAACCCCGAAACACAGCGTTCAGCTCTGTCCAGAACCTCGTAACTCCTGCCTGAGATTTTCAGGTTTTAAGCAAAACAAAAATCTGATTCACTGTTTCCAGTCCTACAGGAAACTCAAGTCCTTTATTTTTCTGCCACTAAAAAAAAAAAAAAAATCAAACCAGAAAAGAAAACCCTTTATGTCTTAGAAGAGTTTTGAATGCTTCTCGTTTCAAGCGCACCAAACATTGCTCATGAGAAAGCCTGCAGAATGAAGCCCAAGTGAAAGACAGAAGGGAATGAAACGCATTACAATAAACACGCTCTCTAATAAATAAGAGCCCTGGCAATGAATCCCACTCAGAACACACCGCTGGCAAGAAGAAACGCCCCAAAGCTTTGCTTAAGCCAAATAGCATGAGGACGGATGGCTCCCCTGGGTGTCTGGGAAAAGTCAATGAATACAGAAGGCTGCACATGGACACGCTGGGATTTTAACAACATTCAAGGTCAAAGAAGGGAGGCTTGTAGATTTAGGGATGGGGATGTTTTCTCGTCAGGTACAAAGAAAGGCTCCCACGGGCTGCAGGGCACGGATCCCCCCCTCGCCCCCCCACCCCCGAAATTCACCAGAACTGCACTCAGTGACACTCCAGAGAGACCTGCTGTCCCCAACTGCCTAACTGGGGAATTCATTTAACTGCGGGCATTTGGGTAATCAGGATGAACCATCAAGGGAGACAAAAAACTCACTTTGAGAAGATTTCCCCTGACTTCCTGTTGTGCATCATGAAGTGGTGGGGACCATGGGGCAGGCTGCCAGGGGCACACAGCTGCTGAGCCGGCAGACCCTGCAGAAAGCTCCAGGGTGGGGCGGTTGAAAATGCACAGAAAGACCGTACCCCGCGCCCAGCATCCACAGTCATCCCCTTCCTTATCACCACTGACTGGCCAGAGGGAAGGGAAAGTAAAAGGCAAGGCTTTGGCCCAGCCCAATGAGATCGTTTGGAGGAAGGCATGACTAACAGGAACTCCTGGCTAGAGAGCTCAATTAATAACAAAACCTCACATTCATGGAACACTTTGTTATTTTCAAAGCAGATTCTCACTCACTATCTCCTATGCGCCTCAGAGCAATTCTGGGTGGTGGGAAGGCAGGAACTATTTATCTCCATCTTGCTTGTGAAGAAACAAAACCTCGGGACAGTGATTTGCTCAAGGTCATGGTGCAATCGTGGATTTTTAAAGCTGGAAGAGTTCTTGGTCACGACGAGCAAGGGCAGAGATGACTAATTGGGGGCACCGGGCTTCAATTTTCACTTTCCCACCCACAGCAGGCACGGGCAATCGGTCACAGACTCTCTTCTACTAGAGCTCCGGCGTTTCTCAAGCAAGCCATCACCACATGCCTGGGTCTGGTCCTCAAGACGAAACCCATCTGCCATTCCAAGCCCTGTCTCATCATCTCACCTCACATATGAGGAAGCTGAGACCAGAAGGGAGAAAGGACCCAGCCAAGGCTGCCCAAGGGGTCAGGGGCTCAGCCCCCAGTGGTCTCCACAGCACACCGCCATATGTGCCCCATCTGCTGCATGAGCAAGTTCCCCCGGAAAGACGAGCTAACAAGGCATCTACTCCACATCCAGGTAGACAATCAAGACAGGTGGCTATTGAAGCCTAGAGTTCAAGGGGGGAGTCTGAGAAGGAGACATAAACTTGGGGGTCATGAGCCTAGGGACGACTTTTAAAGCAGTGACACTGGATGAGACCACCCCAGAAGGGGAGCAGTCGGAGAAGAGCCCCAAGGCACTTAGACCTTAGAGGTCACGGACATGGAGAGATAAGAAGAGAGACTGAGAAGGGACGGCCAGTAAGGGGGAGAAACACCAAGAGAGCGGGGGCCCCCACAGCCAAATGAACAGCTGTTCCAGGGGGCGAGAAGGACCCACTGAGGTCAGGTCTTATAGGGACTAAGTCCAGCGGATGAAGTTCTAACCCCAGGACCTCAGGCTGTGACTGTAGTTGGAGAAAAAGCCTTTAACGAGAGGATTAAGTTTAAATGAAGCCATCTGGGTGAGCCTGGATCCAATAGGCCCGGTGTCCTTGTAACAAGAGGCCACTGGACACAGAGGCACCGGGGGCCGGTGCGCACAGAGGAAAGGCCGTGAGGGAAGCTCTGAGAAGGTGGCCGTCTGTCTATAAGCCGCGGAGAGAGGCCTCGGGACTGTGAGAGATGAGCCCCCCCCCCCCCCAGTCTGGTATTTCATTCCGGCAGCCCCAGCAAGTTACTACAAAAAGGTACAGAGCAAAGCAGAGAGAGCTGATCAGGAGTAGGAAAGCGAGGCAGGTTCTGTTTCCCATCTGTACTCGGATGGGAATGATCCCTGCAGAGAAGGGAAAATGATGGTGATGCAGGACAGAAGAAACAACTGATAGAAAGGTATCTCTGGGCGAACCGGGAGGGGGGGGGCTCTAGGCAAGAGGGCAGGGAGGGGCCGTGGACACAGACATGAGGTGAGAGGCAGGAGGGTCATCAATCGGCTTAGGGCAGCAGGGCCTCGTGGGCCCAGCTAGTCTGGCTCTGCCACAGGCATTTAAAAGAGTGAATTTTAAAATGTGTTAAAAACGATACAAAATTACAAAATGAAGGGGACAAGCGACGGCTCCATTCCCTAGGGGTGAAGCAGTGGGGTGGTCTCCTACTGGGAGCGGTCAGAGAAAACCACCGCTTCCCGCTTCGGTCACTTTCCCGTGCGACCCCAAACCTCCCCAAACTCAGAGCCCTTGTGCCTCCTGGGCCCCGACGAACATCCCCTAAGAGTGTGGGGAGACATGCTTTTCAAAGACAGACAGCTCCCCGAGGAGTGCGGGATCTCCGTGCCTCTGTCTTTCACCCACAAATTGGGATGACCTTGGGCTCAGCTCCCTAGGCCCAATGCAGGTTAACAAGCTGGCTCTCGAAAAGCATCTGAGAATTGAAAACGGGAAACTTGGAGAGAAGCGCGAGGTATCATTATTATTCAACTGAACCGTCTCCCCTGAACCAACTGTATTTGAATCCCTTTAAAAAAGGCCATTTCTTCTTAAAAAACTTCAATGAATCACATAATCCTCACTCAGAGGCCAGGAACGAAGCACTAATGCTGATAAGACGTGGTTTTTACTTCCTACCAACATTCATCCACCGAAAAAGCGACTTACTAAACCTCAAATAATGCTGGCACAGGGTTTCTGCGTGTCCTCAGATTAAATAAAATGGGTCATCATGGCCACCAAGACCTCTACAAGAACGTTCACAGCAGCTTTATCACAAGTGCCCCAAATGTTTATCAAGAGGGGAATGGATAGGTAAATGGTGGTAAGTTCACACAACACAACACAATACTATGCAGCCACAACAAAGCCCCAAAGGAAGGCTACACACAACAGGTATGGAACTCAGGCTGGAGACACAAGAGAACACGCATGCGGGGCCTTTTATGTGAGGTTCAAGGGCAGGAAAAGGGGGGTGGGGGTGCGCAACTGGGAAGGGGCATAAGGGCCCCCTGGGGGCCTGGGCAGGACCTGTATCTTGACCGGGTGATCGCCTGCGTGGGTGATTCCCTGAGTGGGTGTGTGTAAGCACTCATCCAATCTGGGCAGTAGCTACACCTCAATAGTTGAAAATCCTTTCCTTAACCCATCAGTTTGCCTTTCAACAGGAGCGCTGCGGCTCTGTGACTTCTCTTCCTGGGTGGGACAAGGCTGAGATTGGAAGTCACTACTGGAGGGAACCTTTTCCTGTGAGTTGGAAGGTTGGGAAGAGGGAAGGCTGCCAGGAGACAGGGCACATGCCACGCTTTCTTACCTTGGTTCCCTCTTGTTTCCTTAATCATAAGATAGTAGATGCTCATGGTAAAAACAAACAAAAGAGAAGGACACAAAATAATACCCAAATTCTCCCCCCTTTGACCACCGAGCCCCCACATGTCCCTGCTAGAAGCATTTTCTTATATGTGCTGCAGTTTTCTAGCAGAAACGCCCCATATACAGAGGGAGCCAAAAAATGTATACACATTTTAAGAAAGGAAAAAACTGTATTAATATATACTGATAACAAAGATGAATACAAGTCATGTTTGACTCCTGCAATTACAAGACGTGCTTCAAGTGGTGACCATCAGTGTCCAGGCAACTTCTGATTACAGCAAACTCTGCTTGAGCGACGTAGGCCAAAATGTTAACATCTCTTAAAACGTGTACATGTTTTTGCACCCCTGGTATCTCCGTCTCACTCACAGCCTCACAGAATTCCACTGTATGGATGGGTCTTGCCCTTGAGGTGCCTTTGTGTGGTTTCAAGCTTTTCCCATCATAAACAATGCAACAATTAACATCGGCTCATGCAAAACGAGATGGCCGAGTCTATATAGGGCATAATTTCCTAGCAGTGGAATTCCTGGGCCCCAGGGTTTAGTCATTTATCATGTTGGTTAAATTGTATTGTCAGGTCGCTGTATCAGAGTGCCTGCTTTCCTTCTCCCCTGCCAAGATCAAATTTTTTGATCTTTGCCAGTCTGACAGGTAAAAAATGGTATGTCCCTGATGTATCACTTCCCATTTTCTTGACTGTACATGAAGTGTGTTGATTGGTGGGTTCACATTCTCTTTATTCAGATCCTTTAAGCATTTATCTATCTTCTGGGTGGAATTAGGAAATCCAGGGCACAGTCCAGCTCCGCCTGTGCTCCTCCTGGGGCCAGGTGTGGCCTCGCCAATCCCGTCTGCAGCCCCCTTCACACCACAAGAGAGCTGAGCAGGGCCGGCACTGACTGCCTGGCTCACGAAGCCTAAAACCTAAGCTTCACAGAAAAACTGCTGCATCTAATTGATTTTTCTGGAAGAGTTCTTTGGAAGTTAAGGAAATAACTCTGTGTCAGATATATCCTGCTTTGCATTAACTCATCACGCAGTTCTCTGTTCCACCTTCGGCCCCAATGCCAACGAAACAGCCGTGTCCTAAGGACAAACTTAACAGCAGAAGCCTCTGGGCATGTGCGTGCACATGGTGCCTTTGCGGACACTTGGTCTAAGTGAGTTTATTTTATACCCATTTCACACACGTGGCAATCGAGGCTCAGGGCCATCGGTGACTTTCCAGAGGTCACACAGCAAGGAGGTGTTGGAGCCAGGATGGACGGCCAGCCTATCTGGCTCTAAGGCCACAGATCTCCCCACTAGAGCATCTTAATGGACGCTGCCAGCCCCAGGGATGGTGGTGATTGTAAAAAGCAGAGTCTGATGGGTGTTGCTTTTGTCACCACCAGGATCTGTGAGGGACATGGGCAGAGGATGGCGGAGCCCCCGCCTTGTCACTGTCAGAATGTGTGTGAAGACTGCACTCCTGAGCTAGAATGGGGGCAGAAAGAAGGCTACACCTGCCAAGCAGAAATCACACTGGGAGGGTGGAGCCCTCTTCTGGGGGATGGAATTTGCACACCCATCCCTCCAGCTCACCCACTTGTGAGGGGCTCCCCAACAGAGCACCTGGGGGAGCTTGACCATGGGAAACAGTGAGTGGGAGCCTGAGGAGGCACAGAACTTTTATTACCCCTGCCACCACCATGCGACGGACACCTACCCCACAAACCTGACAGTGACCATCATAATCTCAGAGCCCTGAACAAATCACAACCAAAAAATACTACCCCTGAAAATCATCACCCCATTAAAACCACTGACCCAGAGCAGGAGTGACTCAAGGAGAGGTTGTGGGATGCTGCACGGGCCGTGTTCTCTGCATGTAACGCACATGGGCTGTGTTCTTCCCATGCAACAAGGCACGGTGAGGCGGGTGGCCTCTGGTAACCTGCCGGCTTAAGTTTTCTTTAGCAGAAAAGTGTTTTTAAATGGGCTTCCTTGAAAGTGGTGCTTTCCTTTTCTTTCTATCTCTGTATTTAAATCAATTCAAGTGTTTTCCGGATGATCGGATCACAGCCACAGGGTGGATTTCCTCCCATCCTCACAATCCTGGAAGACTGCAATTGCAGACCAGGAGACTAGTAACTGAGCCCACCTGGCACGCATGGAAAGGCTGCATTCCAGACCCAGGTCGGGGCTCACAGTCCAACCTCTTCCCCTCCCCAGGTCTCAGGAATGACAGCAAAGGTAATAATATGTCACATCTCGCGTTTTCTCATTTTATGCTTGGTGTAACTGACAAGCCTGAAAATAATCAGTATTAACATCCTGATCACACTGGGGAGACATGGCTCCCAGGGTGATGAAGGGACAACAGGCCTGTCCAAAGTCACAGGGCTAGCACAGATGAGCAGTGGCGACTTGAACCTGTGTCTGCGTGAGGTGCCTCTTGCTCTCATGTGGCCTCAGGCCCAAACGGTGGAGCACAGACCTCCTGCTGCTGTCTGGTTTTGAGAAACAACAGCAGTTAGGCTTTGTCTGGGTGGTCATTTGGAAATTCTGGCCCACTTGTCCTGCTGACCAGGAGGCACTGTCTTCAAGGCCAAGTGCAGGGGCCAGGCAAGACAGAACAGAGGCGGTGTTTGAACGGATTTGAGGAGGCTCTGTTTTCACATCTGATGCTCTTTCTCATGCTAATCACCTGAACATCAGGACTCAGTCTGGCCTTTCACGCATGAGGTGCCTTGAGGGGCTATCATCACAGGAGAACCTTCATTCTCCCTCTAGCCCTCCCCCCAAACCCGTCAGTCCTGGGAAGCATGCCTTGTTTCAGAAGGACAGAGACACGCTAAGTAGAAAACTGGGGAAGGACGTCAGGGGGCGGCCCGGCCCGCACAATCTCAGACTGGAATCTTCTATCAAGCTCCGGGCCCTCTGAGCCCTGCCGTCCTCTCTCCCCGAAATTCTTTCCCACCTAGTTGGAGTCTCAGCCACACTCTGCTCGTGGCATACACAGTCCATATGGCGTGACCTGCTTAGGGCAAGGACATCTGGGTCTCATATTCCTTTTGTGTGCCCACTGGTGCCCAGGATAGCGTCACCTACATGGTGCCCACTGATTAATTCAGACGAGGGCCCTCATCTTTAGAAGAGTTCAGAGTTACAGGACATTTTAAAAGATTACATAAAGGATGGAAGGGCAAACAAAATAGAGTCCATCCAAAGGGTTCCTCTTCAGCCTTAAAAAGAAAGGAATTCTGACTCAGACTACAAGGCGGATGGACCCTGAGGACATTACGCTGAGTGAAACAAGCCAAACACAAAAGGACACACACTATATGATTCCACTTATATGAGGACCTAGAGTGGCAGATTCATAGAGACAGGAAGTAGCTGGTGGGTGCCAAGGGCTGGGGGAGGGGCCGGGGAGTTGATTGTTTCATGGGGACAGGGTGTCGGTTTGGGAAGATGGAAAGTTCTGGAGATGATGGTGGTGACTGGCTGCACAACAGTGTGAATGCCACTGAACTGGATGCTTGTAAATGGTTAAGATGGTAACTCTTATGTGTATTTTTACCACAACTTGAAATCAGTCATGTCAAGGATCACTGCGGGCACTCAACACCGTTTGGTCTGGCGGGCTACCAGCCTCCCCTGTTGATACCGGTGCTGATGCAATCCGTAAGTCCAAACCATTTTGCGATATGAAAGGTGGAGTTCCAGCCCCCCACCCCCCACCCCCACCCCCAGCCGCGGCGGAACCTGTATCTCTGTTGTGCAGCTACCGTGAGGGTGGAGGGAAGTGGCGATTCAGGAAAAGGACAGAAGTGCCCAGTTGGAGCCAAGTTCCTATCCTCGGTAAATCCCGGCGCACGGGGTTTCCAGCACACATTATGCACGGAGTGGGCGCTCCGTGATTGCCCAGGGGCTGACCAATGTTTAAATCCTTTCTGGTAGGTTGATAACTTTATACCTTCACGAAGAGTCATAAATGTCAGGAGAAAGTCTTTTCAACTAGTAAATCAGAGAGTTTGAGAGCAGGCCTGGCACACGGGTCAGTTTGGTCCAAGACCAAGTTTGTGCAGGTGGCCCTCCGCTCCGCCGACACGCGTGAACTTACGACGGAAGCCCCAGCTCAGACAACCTGCTCACATGGCGCCCAGGCCCAGCTGGGCAGGCTGCTCCCCACAGCATAACTGCAGCCCTGCGGCCCCAGCAACAGAGCTCCGAGCCCATCTGACTCCCGGTGCTCAAAAGCTGGGTGTGGGCAGTGTCCTGGGGTGCGTGTGTGCGTGCGTGTGCGTGTGTGTGTGTGTGTGTGTGTGTGTGTGTGTGTGTGACGTGACTTCAGACCCCAGCCCACGAAGACCTCCTCCTCATCCCGGCTTGGCCGGGAACCTGGGCTCCTCCAGGGCCCTGCTGGGAGGGGCCCTCCCCTCCTCTCCCTCCCTCCCTACCCCGGGGCCCCCACCTTCTCAGGAGCCTCTGAGTCAGGCCTGGCTGTGGTCTGGAAACTTCCGGTTCTTTCAGGTGTTAGAAAAGGTTCTTTTCCTCCTGCCGGGGCAGGTGCAAGAGGGGCGCGCTGGGGGGCCCCTGCCGCCTGCCCTCCCATTCGTCCCTTTCCTCTCGGAGGGGCGTGGGAGCTTTGCCAGACGGAGACACTCAGGGACGGTCCAGAGAAACACAGGGGAGAGATACCGGGAGGTGGAAAGTAGGGGCAACAGAAAGGTTTGGAAGGGGAAAGGGGGACAGAGAGAGGAGAGAGAAAGAGGAGGAGAAAGGGGGACAGAGATGGTGGGAGAGGGATGGGGCCCAGCACTCCCGGGCTAACGGAGCCAGTCACTCCCGCCCCCGCCCCCACCACCACAGCCGCTCACAGCTGCGAAACCCCCACCCCCACGGCGTCCCCCACACTGTGGACCCCTGTATCCGCCGGCGTCTACTGACTCTGCAAGTCGTTTCCTCCACCAGGACTGCACCCCTCCGCCCGAGTGTGTTCCCCATCCCCACCCCTGTTCGGTTTCCCCTCCCCCC
>NW_017731383.1:1934553-1966052 GCF_001890085.2 Hipposideros armiger
CCGCACCTACCTGGGGCGCTCATGCTCTGTCAGCCCCTGGACGCCTCCTCCGCGCAGGCCGCCGGCTTCCTCTGTCGGTGCTCAGGCCCTCAGTCCCCGCTGCCCTCACCTTCTCTCCCGTCCAGGGGCTGCAGGGCCAAGAGGGGCTGCGCGCCTCCCGGCTGGAGTCTGAAGACCAGAGGAGGCAAAAGAGAAAAAAGGAGAGAAAGTGTGTCACAGGCTGGGAGGGGCGGGGGAGGGAAATGCAAAACTCGACAGGAAATGAGACAAAAAATGCAAAAGGTTAGAAAAAGAGATAAGGAAGAGGGGGAGAGGCGGGGTTTGGGTCCAAGGCCTTGGGAGGATGGTGGTAAGGAGGTGGGTGTGGTGGGGTGGGCCCTGCGTGGGGATGGGAAGTGGGAGAGACCCAGGCCGACCCTGGCTGCCATGCCACCTGCCCCAGGCGGGGGACGCTGGGCCCCAGTCTGAGGACGTCAGCCCCATCCAGCTCTGAGAACCTGCCAGAGCCTAGGCAAGGCCTTGGGAAGGGATGCACCTCCTGGGGGAGGAGTCCCACAGCGGGGCGGGGAGCCACCCTGCAGCCCTGGGCACCCCCAGGCCTCTTCCCTGCCTCAGACGTTGTTCTGCAAGCTTCCTGGTGCTGGCTGGGGTCAGCAGGCCCCTCCTGGACACTTCCTGGTGACAGAGGGGGCCTGTATCTTCCTTGTGCACCCACTCCCCAGCGAGTGACCTATGCTTGTAAGAGAAACTGTGATTTCTGATTGTCCTCATTTTAGTAACTTATCCCCCAAAGCTGTGACAGTAGGTAGGGCCCTGGGTGAGCCGCTCTTTCACAAGTGCTGTGTGGGTGGCAAGGTCGGAAGGTTTATCTGAACCGTGAACTTAAAAATCTGGATGAACTGGCACCTCCAGAGCATCCTGGGTGCTAGTCTTCCCACTGCAGATTTGCCACCATGTCCCCAGCCCTGCAGCGCCCGTTCTACTGTGCCTCAGTTTGCCACTCTCTTCTCTTGCTTCTCCCTAGGAAGCATACCCTCCTTTTCCTGTTTTAAGCTCTCCGAGGAAAGAGAGCTGGAGGAAAAGCCATTCTCTAAACGAGACAGCGAAGCGCGAAGGTAACGCGTGGCCTGTGGGCCAAGCCCAGGGGAATTGGAAGTCGTGAGGCGTTTTGAGTAGTACGGTTGTACTGATGCCCAGGGGCTGGGGACCAAGGGAGACATGAGATGGCTTTCTGCAAAGCATGTTCCAAAAACGGAATCAAGAACTGCAAAGAGAGACAGTTCCTAAAATAAATCCATGGCCCCACAGCGTGCAAGTCCTCCGTCCCCAGTGACTTGCCAGGCCCAGGGAGGAGCCTCCCTTGCACTGGGCAAAGCCTTTAAATCAGGCAGAGTGGTTTTGGGGGCGAGCTCTGGTTTCCTTCATGCAAGGGGTGAAGCATAGGCATGCCTTAAAACAACAAACTGACGGCTGACACACACAGACCGTTAAGTGCACACATTCCGCTCAGAGCTTGAGGAATTTTCACAAAGCGAACACACCCGTGAGACCCACACCCTTCTCAAAACATAGAACTTTGCACCCCAGAACCTCCTCTTCTGCCCCCTTCTTGTCACCACCCACCAAGGATAACCACATTCTGACCACTAACAGCATAGATCAGTTTTGCCTGACCTATTGACTATGAAGTTTAAAAAACTATATAAATGGAGCCATATATAGGTTCTCTTTGGGGTCTGGTTTCTTGCACTCGACAGCCTGTTTCTGACATTAAGCAATAGTAGCACATGCAGGTATAGTTTACTGAAGACATGTCTTACTTACTAGAACTTTAAAACATCCAGAAGAGTTAGAAGAACTGTACAGTGAACACCCATATATCTCACTACCCGATTCCACAACGAACATTTTATTATGTTTGCTATGAATCCATAGCATATGAATCCGTGTAGCCCTCTGGTCATTGATCCTCATTTTTAATTTTTTAAAAATGCATTTCAAAGTATGTTGAAGAAATCAGTATATTTATTTCACCTTTTAATACTTTCTCATACATATTAACTAGAGAGTTTTGTTTTTTTATTAAGTAAAATTTATACACAGATTTTACCGGTATCATTGAATGAGTTTTTACAACTGCACACATCATGTACCCCAACCTCCATGAAGATAGAGGCTTGTGTGGTCCAGTGTGGCAGGCACTCGCCACGCCTGGCTATTGAGCGCTTGACATGTGACTGGTGTGAATAAGGAACGAAATTCTAAATTTCATTTGATTTTATTTCGTTTATATCTAAAAACTGACCCTTGACTCTGCTACTGGAAAACTTTTAGGTTATGTTTTGGGAACAATTTTAGTACAGATCGTCTCCGACTTATGATGGGTACACTTACAACTTTTTGACTTTATGATGGTGTGAAAGGGGTACACATTCAGTACTTCAGATTTTGAATTTAGATCTTTTCCCAGGTTAGCGATATTTAACATGACAGTCTCGACAAGCCACAACTCCCAGTCAGCCACACGATCATGAGGGTCAACGACCGATACTCTATGGTGTATTCATTGTGTTAAATGCTTTTGCCCAATTTTAAGCTAAGTAAATGTTCTGAGCACGTTTACTGTAGGAGAGGCTAAGCTATGATGTTTGTTACATTAGGTGTATTAAATGCACTTTCGACCTAATATTTTCAATTTATGATGAGTTTATTGGGATGTAAGTCCATCACAAGGTCAGGAGCACCTGTATATTAATCTGCTTTTCAACTGTAAATTTTACAAAATCTAAATATAGGTAACATATTTTCAAGGAAAATTTAGTGTCTGAATTGAGGTACTAAAAGTATAAAAGATGTACCAGATTTTGAAAACATGGCATATAAATGTGGGGGAGGAAGAAACTTTCCTTTACAACCTCAAGGTTCTTCTGGATGGGCTAATAATCAAGTAGACATGATACAGAGTAACAAGAGAAAATGACCAAATTAAATTACATGTGTACATATGGGAACTCCACATACATGAATGAGTCAGAGACCCACATGCATGAGCGGTTCAGAGACAGACAGGGAAAATGAAATATAGGTGACATTCTGAGCTAGGGATGAAGTAAGTCACCATGAGGCTTGAGAGGTGAGGAAAGTCATTGCAGGATGATAAGAAGAGCAGATATCCACTGGTTAGAAGTTGGACCTTCCCTACAGATAGGTCATAAGAAATTATTTCTGGTGATAACTCTTATTATGGGCAAGGCCCCTAATTTAAATTCTTTAAGGGAGAGGTAAATATTTCTCATGAGCCAGCAGGGTCTCTACGGCCTTCAGCTCAAAATAATTCATGTGCCAAAGTGGCATGTCTTGTTCTGAACCCCTCCATAAAAAAGAATGCAAAACACCCCATTCATAATTATGATATTGATTGTTGAAATAATATTCCAGATATGTTGGGTTAAATAAAATATATTATTAAAATGAATCTCATCTGTTTCTTTTTTAATGTTGCTACTAGAAAAATTTAAATCATACATTACATTTTTATGGGACAGTGTTGATATACTATAGACCATTAGCATCGCCGAGAAAGCTCCCTCCTGCCCAGGCATTGATCCCTCTGTGACCCCAGAGCGAAGGTGATTTAAAAGTCTTTGAAGAAGGACTTCTGGTTCAAGACAGTGAACTAAAGGCCAACCATTGCCTGCTCTTTTGAAAACCTACTAAAATGACAGCAAAGGACAGTGGGTGGGAAGCTAACAGAGGTACCCAGAGAGCAAGCGAGCGAGGACACTGGACGTACAACAGAGAGACAGAGGCAGGTGCGCAGATGCCCAGCTCAGAGCACGAAGGGGAGCAGGGCAGCCAAGATGGGAATGTTCTCTACCGCTGATGCTTCAGACCTGCTGTGTGTGTGAGAGGACAGGAGTGGCATGGCCACCGCTGAGTGACCGATGGATGGATGGATGGAAGGGCTGACTGTGGAATGACTTCCCCGGGCACTTCCTCCCCTAACCTTCCACTGTGTGGCTTCAGCTTATACCCCAGCCAAAGGTCAAGGGCTCTCAGAATGGGGACAGTGGCCCAAGGAGACCCCCCCTCAAGTGACATTTGGCAAAGGGGCAGCTTGTCTACACGCGGGGCCCTCTCTGCCTGGACCCTCTAAAGCAGTGCCCTTGATTAGCTGTAGTGAAAGATACCCACCAAACCCACCACTTAAAAAAAGTTCTAATCTGTTATGGACTGATACTTTTATAAAATATAATAAAAATGAAGTACTAGAAAGAGGAATTTAAAAACAGGTATTCAAGATACAAGCCCGCTGATACACCTGGTTATCATGGCAATGTCAGAATATCGTAAAAGTTTCTAAATGCTCAGTCTCATCTCTGTTCTTAGCTTGTCGAGGATGGGTGCTCGCAGGGACGTGGGTCCCAGGCCAGGCTGTGTGCAGCGCGGCGCTGGAGGAAGGACAGCCAGGCGAGGAGCCCCATGTTCCCTAAGAGCCCACCCAGAAACCAGAGCTTGAAAGAGTGTGACTTAGATGAACACAGAATGACTGTCTCCCATGAGTGGGGAGGACACGGATGACACTGGGGAAGCAGTGGGGCACAGGATCCCAAAAAAACCCTCTAATGAGTCTCCTCGGAGAGATTCAAGCAGAAATCACACCTACAAAATAAGAGCGGATTGCGATGAAATGGGAGGCCTGAATAAAGGAACAGTTCATGGAAATTCCAAATGCGCTTGCCAAAATAACAGAATAAATAAATACAATTCAATAGAAGGGATGGAGAAAGGTGTCTGTCACGTGTATCTCCGAGGCCGAAAAGCCAGAATGAAATAAAACTCACAAAGAAATGAAAAAGTGTGAGAGAAGAGTTGAGCCATAAATGGTAAACTCGAACAAAATTAGTGTGCATTTAGAAAAGGAGTCCAGGCAGAAAAAGAGAACGTGGAAGAGGAGTTCATCGTGAAATGATAATAGTATTTGTCAGAGCCAAAGAGAGACATGGTTCTCCATGATGGGAGGGCCCAAGAGAACCAATGTGATGAATAATGAAAGATCTGCTCCTGGATGCAGCCTCATGAAATTTCAGGGCGGAAGGAAAAAGGATGGGAGATGGGAACCCCAGACTCTTTCAGCGAGGCCCACACATGCATGCTGATGCTTAGGGTGAGACAGGGTCCAGGGTTCTGCCGGCAGCACGGAGGGGGAGAGCTGATGGCCCCACGTTCTCAGGGAAATGTACTTCACACGTCGAGTTGTGTGTTCAACCCGATTATGCAGCAAGCACGAGGGCAGAATAAACACATCCTCAGACATGCAGGGACTTTGGGAAATTTACTTCCCAAGCACTTGCCAAGAAACGAATTACTTGAGAATGCACTACAACCGCGTGAAAAAGAAATCTAAGGTGAGGAAGACATTGGATGGAAGAGAGAGGGACACGAATCCACGAGAACCATGGACAAGAAGAGCCGAGGGAAGGCAGAGCCTGTCCAGAAAAGAGCCTCGCTACCAAAGCAGCTGAAAATGGCTGTGGAATGACTGGATTTTACTAAGCTTGATGCCAGATTCATCTGAAAGTCTTATTTGGTCAAAAGTGGTCATCACTAAGGCGTCGAACTAGGAAAGGAGAGAGAAGGGCCAAATGGTTGTATCGGCTCTTCACACGACGTCCTTCTATACTAGAAAATGTATATTTCTATATCCATGTAATTCTTTAATAATAAAAAGAAATGATCTCTGCAGGAGAGGGTGTTGGCAGGGGGCCCTGAACCATAAAACCCAGGGAGAGAATCAGTTGAATTCCCACATTCAAGTTCCCATGACCTGTGGACGTGGGGTCACAGGGTCCCTCACACCACCGAAAACCTCTGTTTTATCTGGAGGTCTTCCTCTGGGTGCCTCCTCCTTGTTAACAGGACAAATGAAACTTTGAGCTCTACCTGCCTTAAAATGTAGCCCCATCCAGTGACTGGGGGGCCTCGCAGGGTTCAGGGATCAAACTGTTTAGTTTCTCCTTTGGCTGCCGCCTCTGCTTCCCCCCAAGACGGACCTGAGGGTGTGGGAAGGGACGAGTGGCTTATAGGAGCTGGACATCCACAGGAACGTGGGTCCTGAGCCTCTGACCGCGGGCCCCTTCGGTGTCAGATGACGTCTTTCTGGCCTGCTGGGTCCCATGCGTGGGTAACACCTAGCTCCTGCAGGCCCCCTGGTCTGCTCTCTGTTGGCCTCAGTGAGCGTCGGCCATCGTCTCCACCCAGCAGGAAGGCACCTGCAGCCTGTCGTGTGCTGGAGCAGGCGCCCACTCGCTGCGCACGTCACCGGGGAGCTTAAGGCTAGCTTGCAAAAGCCTGTGGCTCTGGCCTCCCTCTGCAGGACACGCGGTGGCACACAGGTTCTGGGGGGCAGCCCAAACTCATGTTTGGTTCTCTCCGGATCCTCTCTCTGTCCCCTCTGCCCAATCATTGGGAGAGTTCCAGGAGACCCCACCCTCCTCAGTGGCAGGGAACCGGGAAAGGAGAGGCGTCCGTCCCCAGTGCCCACGCACATCCACACACAGATGCCTGCGTGTTCTTTCCCCGTTTCAGCAGAGACAAAGCACACGCTGAGGCAGAGATTCCGGGTGCATGTGGTTTTCAGGAGGGGGTGCTTTCAGGAAGGACAGTGAGGAGAGCAGAAGGGCTTTCAGGGCGTGGTGCCCCTTGAGCAACGGGCTCTGCACTGGTCACCGCGGGAGGCGTGGGGAACAAGGCTTCTCTCAAGATGGGTCACCCTGAACCAGCATCTTAGAAACAAAACAGATGTAAACAGCAGAGACCTGTGTCAGAGCTGCAGAGCTGGGTGTGGTTCATTACATTAGTTTCATTCCCGAAATTGTCAGCTCTTTGCTCTGCCTGCACCCCTTCTCACTGTTGTCCCTCAATAGGTTTCCATATGTCTACCAACAACCCCCTCCCCCCCGACTTCAATTTTCCTCCCCATGAAAAATGTTAGCTCTAGACAGCAGCTATAAGAGTTTGCCTGAGCCCTGGCAAAAGATCAGAAAGGTGCAAATGAGCAGCTGGCTTTACCTAGAGCCAAGCCTTGGACCCTGTCACAATGCCGTGTTTTGAGACATTTCTGCACTGCACTGAGAGCAAAATGGAATGAGAGTGGGAAGGGGGAGGGGAGGGCTGATGTGGTTCTGTCTCTTAAATGGCCCCTCCTTTGCTCCCCCCCTCCCCGAGAGAGCAATCTTATCCTGTGTCGGCTGCCTTCAACTCCAAGAAAATCACTCCTTATCAGTGGAACAGTCGCACACTTGGGACAGCAAAAAGGCATTTCACAAACTATTGATCTGAGAATTAATATATTGCTTTTTTCCCAGATGCCACACCTCACTGCCATTGTATGTATTAGTACGCCCCAAAATAGCATCAAGAGCAAAACAGAACCTTCTAGGCCCTTAATTATGTTTTACGTACTTTATACTCTTAGGCCGTTATTGCTCTCTCTGCCCCTTCAAGCTCACTCCTCTTAATTTCAGGTTGTTTCCATGTCATGTCCCTATGTGGAGACAGTTCCAGAAAGGCATCGATGTGTCTACATTTCCCCATGCCAGTAAAAAACAACCCACCGAAAGGTCCATTTACTTTCCTGTATGCTGAGCACCTTAAATGACCCTTGACTTCAAAAAAAAAAAAAAATTCTTGCCGAAAGCATGGCTTAAATCCAGGAGGGAAATGTTCCCATCTGGAGGCTGGTAATATACATTCAACAGTTTTCAGCTGCTCGAGCGATGAAATATGATGATAGCCGTCTATATATCTCATGGGGGAAAGATACCTTGAAATCCACTCCACCACAGTCCTGATGGGGAGGCATTTCTGCATGAAATGTGCACAGTAATGGCCGGCGGATGCTGGTGCCTCTGGGCTGTGCACCGAGGGCTTTCCGGTCTCAGCCCAGGACTGCGGCTCACGTTGGGCCATAGAGGCTCCATCTTGTACAGCAGGCAAGTGTCAAGAAGATGTGGAATGCGCCCATTCACTGCAGACTGCTATGCCTTGCCTCTTTTTCCTTCGCAAGGGGGATAGATGACAGTGTCTGAAACTTGACCACCATTTTCTTTCTCAGTGAATCAACATCAGGGTAACTGGCACATTACATCCATTTTACCGTGTGGTGTATGTGCTTGGGGCTCCCCATAAATAATGAATAATCGCAGTAATGAGCAGAAATCGGCGAGCTACTGCAGTGAGCACATAATGGATGCTTTGTTTGTCTTCGGGAACTGTATTACCAGCATGCAACCGATTAGGCTTTAAAACGCTCTGGGTTACCTGAGGCCCGAAAGGTGCTCCATCACCTCTGAGTTCATTCCTCTCCACACAGAAGTGAAGAGTGGCCCAGTATTTGCTTTAGGTCCTCCTGTTTAAAAATGGAAAATAGTTAGCTCTGCCCATCAATCACCACGCCTGCCAACTGCTTTCCCCCCCTCCCTTTGCTTTTAGAGAAAGCAACTGGAAACACCCAAGCAATTTAAATGGCTCCGAGTTATGTCTGTTTTTAGCATACAATGTTTGAGCAGGAAAGTCAGGGCTCATTAAAAATATGAATGTTGTAGCTTGTAGAATTAGCCACTTTAAACATGGTTGTCTACACATCAGTAGTTCTCAAACTGCTGGGTTTTTATGAGGCATCTCTCAGTACATATGTGCATCATGCACTTCAGTCTATTTCCCTGAGGTTCAGTTGGGCATGGCGTGCACAAGACCACTCCAGCCAGGGAAGAAGCAAGCCCTCCATGACTGGCGTGGAAAGCACCTGCCACTGTACGCATATCGGCCAAATGTGACAGTTATGTATAACTATTTAGAAGTATATGCATTTTTGACTATGCAATTATTTAATATCTTTGGCTTAAGCCTTCAAATGTTTTACATTCTGAAGTTCCTGCTTGGAACTTCACCATGCACAGAGTTTTTGGAAGATTTGTGTTTCTGACCTTTGAGTTTCTTAATCAAAGAACCGTGTCCATTTGACATGTTCATATTAAAATGGCTGGGTTCAATGTATAAGAATGTGGAGAAACTGGACAAGCTGCAATAAAGGATGAATTGAGAGAGGGAAGGAGGAAGTCAGATGGGAAGTGTTGAAGAAAGAAAAACCGTGATAGGAAATGAGAATGAGAACCAACAGCCCTCGGATGGTCATCAGCAGCAAATGCTGGCAATAATCCATATGGTTCAATAATACTCAGCCCAAAGTACCGAGCCACGACAGAAACCCATGGAGCAAGTACCCTAAGTACTGTCAAGGTGAAAGGACCCACTTGGCAACTGTCTGAGGCACCCAGCAAGCACCTCCAGAGAGGACACACAGCAAAATCGAAACAAAACAAGAACAACCAGACAACCCAGCACACACACTCGACATGTGCCCGTGACGGAGTCTGTACAGCACTGGCTTTTGTATCCGGGCCGCTGAGATTAAATTCTGATGTGGAAACAGCACAGACAGTGTTAAAGTACTTGACTAGAAACATGAAATACATCAGTATTTTATCAATAACTATTAAGATTCATTGGCTCTGAATGGATCGCCCTGGGTACAGATTCTCCAAAGTGTGGCATTACACCCTTCGCGACATGTCCCTCAAGCCTATGTGACCGGAGCAGGTCATTTTTAACAATCTCCTCTGTATTTCAAATTTATTTTCATATAATTAATATTTCATGTAATAATTAAATAATTACATAATAATCGGTAACAATTATTGTTTTTTTTTTTTAGTTTTTGGCTTGTAAAACAATGACCAGGTATAAAAAGGATGAATTTCAATTTTAAAGACATTATTCAAAGTCAGGAAGATATTTCACGCATGAAAACTTGTACTTACCAAACAAAATCATTACATACAGCTCATGATTCACTCTCTGTTTCACCGTTTTAAAATTTAAAAATAAATAAAATTCCCAAATGGCCACAAGAATCGAAGAAAGGAGGTAATTCAAGTCCTGTTTTGTTGTTTATAATCATTGTGCTGTTATCATTTACTTGGAATCTACTGTTTAAAGAGGAGTATGAGGTGCCACTGGGGCTGGAGACAAAAAACGGCTTGAAATGAGCCAAACAATCTTGAACCTTCAGGAACGTCTTTATTTTAAATAGCTTTGCTGAGATAGAAGCTACATACCATAAAGTTCAGCTATTTAAAGTGTACAATTCAGCGGCTTTTAGTATATCTACAGGGTCGTGTAATCACATCATAACCCAATTTAAACACATTTTCATCACCCCCAAACAAACGTTGTACCCACCGCCAGCCATTCTGCATCCCCCACTCCCACACCCCTACCTACCCCTAGCCAACCACTAATCTCTGTTTCTACGGATTAGTTTATTCTAAACATTTCCTATAAATGGAATCATACAACATGACTTTTGTATCTGGCTTCTTTCACTTAGCAAAATATTTTCAAGGTTCACCCATGTTACAGTATGTATCAATATTCCTTTTATTGCCAAATAGTACTCCTTCCTATAAAGATACATTTTAACTTTTTATCAGCTGATGGACATTTTGCTGTTTCTGCTTTTAAGTTATCACAAATAAGACTATGAACATTCATGTACATGTTTTTGCGTGGACATATGTTTCCATGTCTTGTGGGTAGATACCTAAGAATAAAATTTCTGGGTCACATAGTGACTCCATGTTTAACATTTTGAGGACCTGCCAAATTGTTTTCCAAAGCAGATGCACCATTTTATGTTTCCACCAGCAGTGTGCGAGGGTTCTGATTTCTCCATTTCTTTGCCGACACTTGTTACCGTCTGTCTTTTTTATCACGGCCTCTCTGTTGGATATGAAGTGTTACCTCATTGTGGTTTTGATTTGCTTTTCCCTGATGACTAATGATGTTGAGCATTGTTTACTGTGCTTATTGGCCATCCATACGTCTTCTTTAGAGAAATGTCTATCCAAATCCTTTGCCCATTTTAAAAATGGGGCTGTCATTTGATTATTGAATTGTAAGAGTTCTTTACATATTCTGGATATAAGTTCCTTATCAGATTTGATTTGGAAATATTTTCTCCCATTCTGTGGGTTTTCTTTTGGCTTTCCTGAGGGTATTGTTTGCAGCACAAAAATTCTAATTCTGAGATGGTTTGGGGACACACTGCGTGGCACTCTCTGCTCTGTCTCCACAGTGCTTTCGGGGCCCATGGTCAGAGCACACAGGACAATGGGGGCTGCAGTGCTGTCCGCACACCCCTGGGTGAGCAGAGGCATGTGAGAATGACACGGCTCTACTATTATGCAGCGTGTGACCCTGAGCCACGGCTGCAGTTCTTTCACTTTCTTTTCTGCAGAAAGGGAAAATGACGCCGTCTGACCTGCCGCCACCGCCTTGGCCTCCTTCGCCTCTCATTGCCCACCTCAGAGTGGAAAGTTCTGTTAACGTGCTTTGGTTACTGAGCTTTTGGAAGGAGTAGTTTGAATAAAAAGAGAGAAAAAAACCCTAATAAACTAAAATACTGTTATATGCCAGTTATGTGATTCCTACCCTCTAGGGGCTCACATCCTCGGACTTGTCAAGAATATTTATATTTTTAAATGTTTCATTTTTTTCCACACAGATAAGGGGGAGACGGAGAGGACATGGTTTCCTTACGTGAGCCTGCTAATTGAGAAAGAGGAGGATCGCTCTGAATAAGGGAGAGCCTGCTCCTGAAGCAGCTGGCAGTGTCCCACTCACGTCCCCGGGTCTCACCACTCGGGGTACAGAGGCCCCAGGCTGTAGCTGTAGGCACCCTGAGACTCCACCTGAGGCTTTCTCTGGCTCAAGTGAGCAGCAGCAGGGAGCAGCTCTCAGCGAGTAACGGGTGGAGCTGGGGGACAGCCCCTACGTTGCTCTCCTGTCTAACAGGGTAACTCGGAGGCGTGTGTCACCTGTCTCCCAGAGGTCCCAGCAGGCCCGGCTCCAGCTGCCCCCACGTAACTGGATCAATAGCAAACCCTTTACCCATCGGCTCCCCTCTCACTCCTGACTCCATCGTTCCCCTGTTGGGAGCTCTGAGACCACCCCCCATATAAGTGACTTGCCCTTGAATCTTTGCTTCAGGGTCCCCAACACAAGAGAGAGTAAAAGGCAAAAGGAAGTGGTCTGAGAGAAGGTCTCTCAGGAGTCGGAGAGGCCGGGCCATCTCCGTATTTTTTCTTGAGAACTCATCATCTGCGATAGTTGGGGTCAGCAACCTGCAGCCCAGGGACCCCATCTGACCCGCAGGCTGTTTCGTACAGTCTGTGAGCTGAGAGCTGTTTTTACTTTTCTGTTTGGTGATGATCTTACAACACAGAGATGTTTACTCCTAGGGAATCTCACTTAAGTTCTTCCCCCCTGGTTTTATTGAGGAGCTATAACTGGCATATAACAGTATATTAGTTTAAGTTATAAGACATCATGGTTTGATATATGTCTATATTGTGAAATGAGCACAATTTTAGTGAACCTTCATCACCTCACATAGTCACAGCTGTTCTCCTTGTGAAGAGAGCTTGTAAGATAGACTTAGCAACTTCCACACAGACAATACAATATTTTTACACCTCCGTTTTTGAAGTTCCCACTATTCTTAATATGTGACAATGTTCAAAACTAGTTACAAAATTATGCATGTTTAAAATGTTTTCCTGAAAGAAATGAACTCTTTTAACACAGTGCAAAACAGTTGTGCTTTTCCAAGTTGATTAGAGGGTTCTTTTAAAAGGATGTTCGTTGTTTCGTTCTGCAGGTTGGTGTTGGCAGGTTCACAGCTGTACAAGGAACACTGTCTTCTTTCTACTATGTCAATATACTTCAAGTGCAGATAACATCACAAGTCTGTGTGGGAAGCCCGATGGAAATGTGAGGTCTGGGGCACGTGACCTCGAACTGAGAAACCAGTCAATTCACTGCCAGGGAGCTATTTTCCATACCCGTGAAATGGGGACAATCATTCCTACCTCACTGGCTTGTTGAGAGGAGTCCGTGAGGGTGGTGAGTGTGTGATTGGCTTCCTCCCTGCCCCCACACTTGCCTCTGACACGAGGGTGAGGCCCAACACGGCTTTGTGTGGCTTCTTTAAAGTTTCCAGAGTCTTTGGTGAGCGTCAGATGCGTGTCAGATGCAAGGCGGCTTATAGATATAAAATGCTGCTCTGATGACAATAAGGCTTTATGACCAAAGTGATACGAATAACAGGAACAACAGTAAAGAAAGGGGAAAAAAAAGATGCAGTCTAGGTGAAGGAGTCCACCTTCCTATGTGAACTGGGGTTTGGGGACAATGCTACACCTGCCCTTTCCCCAGGAGGACAGAGCTGCACCGAGCCAGGGGACCAAGACCTCGAGAAAGAAGTCCATCCCCACTGGGAATGAGGAGACGGGCAGCTGCATTGGGTGACAATGGCCAGCCCATGTCTGACGCTCCTGGCTCTTCCTCCCGCCCTAGGTGGTGCTCTCCCTTCCCGGCGTGGTGCCATCTTGGTGAGTCACCCACCAGCTCCCTTCCACCTGGACCACTCCCAACTGTCTCCAACGGCAACCTCCCCTCCGAATCCAGCCTGCCCAAAGGTTCCGGTCGCTCCTGATATGTCATCCGCCTTCCTGAGTGCCAGCGCCCTGCGAGCCCTTGACACAGGATCACAATTCACCTCACAATCACTTCATGTCTTGGTTTGGGCTTCCCTGGAAGCCGACGCTGAGACAGGATTTCTCAAGTGGTTTATTTGGGAGGTGATCCCAGGAAACACTGGTAGGGGTGAGGGAAGCGACGCCAGGAAGGGAAGATGAGCACAGTGTGGTTGGTGAGCTCTGTCCCACGGGGGGACCCTGGGGGACGGCTTAGAATAGCATCAGGGTGCTGGATACTTATATACCAGCTGAGTGTCTGGAAAACATCCTTAGGCACACAAATGCAGACACATATTGCTAAGGGAAGCCAGTGGGTGCTCTCTGAGGTAGTCAGGTCCCAGGGGAAGGTTGCAGACTGTCTACCTCTGCAGACTGTGCTCCGTGTGAGTCAATCCCCGTTTTGCAGATCAGGAAACTGACGCTGACTGAAAGTTCAGTCATTAGAACGTGACCACTGACTCCTAATAGAGGCTCCACTGTCTCGTTGATGTGGTCTCACCCTCCCACCCTGTGCGTCATGCTCAGCACCAGCAGGAACAGAGTTATAAAGGAAAGAGCAAGATAACATCCACGACCAAACTGCCAGCCCCAAAGCCCCAGGGCCTTTGCTCTCTCATCCTCGGGCTCCTGCCTGGCCTGGCACATGACTCTCCTGCCTGTGCTTGGAGGTTGAAGCACCTGAACCGGCCCCACCTGGAACATAAGGATGGCGCGTGAAAGAAGAAAAGTTGACGATCAGAAAAAGAAGATTGATGTATGGATAAAATCATGATACACCCTAGGAGGGTGAGCCTTGCAGCTCAGTCTCGGCAAGGAGAAGATATTTAAAAGCACAGTGCTACAGTCAAAAGGAATACAAACAAATTTCATTCCTACATCATGCATGTCTCCAAACATCTTGCAGGGAGTCCACCTTAAGACCCACATGAACACGTCCTAAAGCCCCTCTCCCTGTCCCCATTCCCCAGCTGCTCCCAAAACCCTCACTCATCAGAATCCCCCCAGCCAGCTCTTTCCTGAAGACCGAGTTCAATCATACGACCAGTGATCCAATCAATCATGCCTACGTGGTGAAAACCCAATGAAAACTCTGGACACAGAAGCTCAGATGAGGTTTGGCTGGCTGATCTAAGTGGGGGCAGTGTGAAGCATCTGAGGACATGAAAGCATGTCTTTGGGTGTCTCTCAGTACTCGCCCTATGGGTCTCTTTCTTTGTCTGGTCCTAATTGTCTGTATCCTTTGTAATAACACAAGTGATAGTTGGTAACAGTGCTTTCCTGAGTTCTAGGCGTTGCTCTTGTGCCTTATCCAACCTGAGTCTGTAGTCAGATGGCAGGAAATGCAGGTGGCCTGGGGACTTCTGACTTGTGGCTGGAGTCTGAAGTGAGGACAGTTAACCTGCCAAATCCGACCTAACTCTGGGAAGTCAGCATCAGACGTGCGCTGCATTGTGTCTCCTCCCTGTCCCGTGGCTAACGTGATATAACACAGGTGAGAGTTTGTCATTTCTGTGTGTGGAAATCACTGTTTGGGTATGACTAATTGTTATTCTGGGACCCTGATTTTCCCTTTAGATTTTGAGGTTTTAACCTTGTGTTTTCTGTTTTTGACTAAAGATAAGAATAAGCGTGGAAAATGATTGTCTGGGGATTGAAAGCCAGGCTACAGTGAATTCACAGTCCCGGAGCCTGTGTGTGTTTCCCTCTTAGGAGGAGGTGGGCTGGCAGGGTCAGAGGCCATATCCGTGAAGAACCCCAACCTGCCTCCGCAGTTTGTGCCATTGAATGGCTCTGCGTAAACGCTTCCGCGAGAGCCAGCGAATGATGACTCATAAGACCCGTTAAAGCCATAGAAGCGGCAAAGAAACTTAAAAGGAAGTTTGTCTGGTTCAGAGTTATTGGGATCAAGATGGGTCTGGTTTCCTTTTATTTACTCATTTGTTTCCAAAAATAAATTTCGGGAGGACAGACCATTAAGGATAAAAGATGTTCCAGTGTACTTGAAACTGCTTGAGAACCAGGTTAAAAAGGCAATAAAATAGGAAAGTGATTGTGCTACAGGGTTTTCCCAATGCCAAGGACAACAGCAGCAGACACAAGCACGAACTATGGACCATTGGTCTTGGCCAGTCAGTTCTCCCCTCCCAGTTTTCCAGGGCAAAAGTCCCCATCAGGTAGACACGAAACAGAAATGCACCATTTGTGACTATAGCCTGGTGTCTCTGGGCCCTTTGGGAATAGTCATATCAGTTCTGCAACAAATATTGAGCCTGAATTGTGCCTGCACCTCCTTGAGCCACTTTTGCTTGGCGCTTCTCTCAGAGGCTTCAAATTGCTCCACGGCCCCCATACAGCAGGCCCAGGGAAAGTGCAAGCACTTCGATGCCCTATAGACCCAGGCTGGAATCACCCATCTCCCACCCACTGGCTCTGTGACCCTGAGCAAACTCAGTTCCCTCATTTGTAAAAACGGAGGTACTAGTAAACTATGTGTAGAGGGTTAAATGGTGTGCCCCCAAGTTCACGGCCATCCAAAATTCATGAACTTGTTTGGAAATGGGTCTTTGCAGATGTACTTATTTAAGGATCATGAGATGAGATGGGCCCTCAATACAGCGCTGGTGTCCTTATAAGAAGAGGACAGGCCACAGAGAGATGTGCCCCAGAAAGTCCACTTGAAGACAGGAGCAGAGATTAGAGTGATGTGTCTACAAGCTGAGGAATGCCAGGCACTGCAGGTACCACCAGGAGCTATGGGAGAAGGGACAGCAGATTCTCTTGGGGGCCTCGCAGCACCTCCATCTTGGACTTATGACCTCAGAGCTGTGGGAGAATGTATTTCTCTTGTTTTAAGTCACCCAATTTGTGGCAATGTGTGATGGCATCCCTAGGAAGTAAATACATTCCCCCGAGGAGAATGACAGTACAGTAAATGAAAAGATGGATGCAAGCGTCTGACCAGCGTGACTACCCCACCAGTGCTGTTTACATGGGTAACGCTGAGCGGTGGGCTCGTGCTCAGCTCCCTCTTTGGCCTTCAGACTTATTCACTGGAAGAGCCCTAATGTGGGCTCAGCTTTGTGCCCTAGTCGGGGGTTCACTGTTGAGATTTTCATTTATTTTCGTATGTGTAGCGGACATGGTTGGTGCCCTGCCCACATGCTCCTGGAATGCCTTGTGTCTACACACAGACCCACCACTGGCTTCAAATTGCAGCAGCTACAACTCCTTCTGGGCGCTCTCTCTGGTTGCTGGCACCAGCGTGGTTCACACACAGGACAGAGGGTGGAGCTCCAGGAATAGCCTTCTACCAGTGGGTGGTGAGAGTCAGTGACCAAATCCCCCAGCTCCTCATCTCCCAGCTGGGGTGACTCTGAGATGTGACCCACATTATCCCATGCTCCCCCAGCAGGACTGAGCCCCAGTGGCCCACAGGGGTGAGCTGCTTAATGACGTGAACAGTACTGGCTGTCTTCCTGTATTGGTTTCCTGTGGCTGCCATATCAAATGACCACAAACTTAGGGGCTTAAGGTAACAGACACTAATTTCTCACAGTTCTGGAGGCCAGAAGTCCCAAACCAGTAACACTGGGCTGAAATGAAGTGGCAGTGGGACCACGCTCCCCTGGGAGGCTCTCGGGAGACTCTGTTCTCTGCTGGCTTCCGGTGGCTGTCAGAAGTCGTTGGCTTTCCTTGGCTGTGGCCCAACACTCCAATCTGTGCATGGCCTTCTCTTCTGTAATCGAATCTCCCTCGGCCTCCCACTTATAAGGATACATGTGACTGCATTAAGCCCCCCCGCCCCCCCAGTAATCAGAACAACCCCCACCTCAGGTCCTTCACTGACCCACCTCTGCAAAGTCCCTTTTGCCATAATAGGTAACATTCCCAGGTTCCAGGAATTGGGACTTACATATTTGGGGAGTGCATTATTTGACCTACCACACTTGTCTTCATCAGTGCTTCCTGGAATCAAATTCCCAGGAAACTAGTCATACTCACCTCCTTCTCTCAGGGTCTGCTTCTGGAGGGACCTCGTTTCTGATGGGATCATTTCACAGAGGAAGAAATCCACTCTTTCAAGGAATCGCTAATTAGTTGTACTCAATTATCCTTACACAAGTCTGAATAAAGTAGCTACATTCTTTGAGAGTTGTTAACTGACAACCCTAATTCCAAGGTGGAGGGGGTAATTGGCTTGAACAGGCTTATGAAGAGGAGGTTACTGGTAAATGAGGTCACCAGGGTGGGCGCTAATCCTACCCCACTGGTGTCTTTATGAGCGGAAGATCAGGACACAGATGACCACAGAGGGATGACCATGTGAGAACACAGGGAGAAGATGGCGTCTACACGCCAAGGAGAGAGGCCTCAGGAGGAACCAGCCCTGTCGACATCCTGATTTTGGACGTCCAACCTCCAGTATTGTTGAGAGAATCACTTTCTGCTGTTTACACTGCTCCGTCTGTGGTATTTGTTATGGTGGCTCCCACACACTAATCCACACGTT
Source organism: Hipposideros armiger (assembly GCF_001890085.2). Classification (NCBI taxonomy): domain Eukaryota; kingdom Metazoa; phylum Chordata; class Mammalia; order Chiroptera; family Hipposideridae; genus Hipposideros; species Hipposideros armiger. The sequence continues at coordinate 1,952,725 of NW_017731383.1, forward strand.
GTGAGCTAAAATCGGGCCAGCCCCAGTGGCCCAGGCCCTGTCTCGTCCCCTTCTGCTCCCTCCAAATGCCTTGCCTTCCCTCTGTTCACAGTTGTCTCTTGGGTACAAGGGCTGTATTTCTCATGGACTCGCCTGTTCAGCAGCAGACAAATGTCCTCTGCAGCCTGTATCCCAGGATTCTTATGCACAGTCTATTTCTAGATAATTTACTCAAAAATTCTAAACTGTCCCTCCTGTGCCCCCAGTTCCCTGCACACTTACCCAGCCAAATGTACGCCACTTCTACATTAGCGAGACAGACCGAATTAGCATTTAGCAGAGAAAGGGACTTCTTCTTCTTCTTTTTTTTTTTTGCAAATCATATAACTCTAAATTACCTTCAATTTCCTAAATGGAATTTGGCTCGAGATTCACTCTGGTATGGAGTAGTCTGTAATGAGATTATATTATGTTTGGGGGAAAACATTCAAATGACCAAGATAATTAATTTTGCATAACAACCAACATATAGCAAGATCCAAAGCTATAACTCAAAGTCTGCAACCTGCTTGGGCCTCTGGGGGTGATAATGTTTCTTTCAAAAATATGGCAACAAAGACAGTTCCAGGGGCCCGTGAAACGCAGAGGTTTTAAAGCTGGAAGTGTTGTTGTTTTCTGTTGGCCACAATGCTCATATTTTGTCAGTAGCTGTCATTTACTGTAGGATCTCTCCTGGGTCAAGGAAGATGAAAGGAATCCTCAGGCCCAGGGGGGCATCCTGGGGGGGCTCTGATGGGAGGGGGATTTTGAGAACCTCTCCCAAGTATTCAAAATGTTTGGTGCTGTTTTAGGGCTTAGCTTAGGGTATGAAGGAGAGAGAGAGAGGGAGAGAGAGAGAGAGAGAGAGAGAGAGAGAGAGAGAGAGAGAGAGAGAGACTGGTTACTTTTTAAAGGGAAGAATAAGATGAAAGCCTCTTAGGTTCTTTGAATCTTCGTCACCAGGAAGCTTTATGTGTGCGATATTGACTTATTAGCTATTTTGTACGGCTGCGTTTGTAAGAACACCTGGGAAGTATCCGACTCACTAGCAATTTTCTGATTCTGATTCATTGTTAAAATCACCTCAGAAATAATAGCCAGGAGCAGGCACACTGCCCACCTCCATCCTCACGTCTCTTGGCTGCATCTAACTCTCACACAGCCTAAGGATACGTGTTAGGCTGGGAGCCAGAGAGCCCACGTTTCTGTGTAAGATCTGCTTCTAACCGCCTGCACGATCTCAAAAACAAACCCTGGACTCAAATACATGTATGAGAATGTGCACAGCAGCACCGCTCACAACAGCCAGGCCATGGGAACAACTCCGGTGCCCACCAGCGGACAGGCGGGCAAACTGTGGCGTATCCACACAAGGGAACCAACACTACTCCGCCATGAAAAAGAAGCACTGACACAGACTCCCACGTGGATGAGCCTCGAAAGCATGATGCTCAGTGAGAGAAGCCAGACACAAACAGCCACATCTGGTATGGCTCCTTTTATAGGAAATGTGCAGAATAGGTGCATCCAGAGACAGAGAGCAGACAGGTGGGGGCCGGGGCCTGGGGGGAGGGAGGCATGGGGGGTTGATAGCTGCATGGGGATGGGCTTTCCTTTTGGGGTAATAAAAATATTTTGGAATTAGAGGTGTGGTTGTACAACCCTGTGAATAACTACAGGCCACTGAATTGTTCACTTCAAAATGATGAATTTTATATTATGTGAATTTCATCTCAATTAAAAAAAGAAAAGTTCCTCTTATCCCTATCCCTCCTTCCACCAGAGGTTGAGGTCTTCGTCTGGGGAAATTAGGGTGTTGGACCAGAAACAGATTTCGAACTTGCAGGCTGCAGACCAGTTTTGGCCAGCTGATGATTAATTGGGCCTAAACAATGCTTTTAAAAATTCTAAATCTGAATTTCTTTAAAAAAATTCTAAATCTGAAACAATGTTTTAAAAAATCCTAAATATTTCTTAGTCTGCAAAGATGAGCCTCCCTCCTTTATAACAAGCCCCGTGTAGCCCCTCTCACACCGAATCTGGGCTGGCCCTGTGACTGGCTCTGACCAATAGTGGCCGCGGAAGGGACACTATGGAGCTGGCAGTGCTGGACCTTAAGATGTCTGCAGTTTCTACGTCCGGAATGCTCCCTGTCAGAATCCAGATGCCGTGCCGGGAGGAAGCCCAAGCCCTGGAGGAGCCCAGGCAGTAGTCAGTGCAGAGTGCCAGCCATGGGCACGAGCGGTCTTGACACTGCAGCCCATTCGAGCCCTTAGCTCACTTCTCACGGAGGTCTTGTATACATATAGATACATGTAGCTATGCATGTAATAATCTCTTGACATAGATATAAATATGTATATCATCTATGTATCTGTAGCTATACCTGTTCTGTATCCAGATACATAGATACAGATACATACACAGTCAACTGTAGTTTTGATCAACTGTTGGGAATCTGCGAATGCAGAGAGCCAACTTCAGCTATACATAGATTTTCAACCGCACAGGTGGTCAGCATCTCTAACCCGCACGTCGTTCAAAGGTCAACTGTAGATATAATTCTATCTATCTATCTATCTATCTATCTATCTATCTATCTATCTATCGTGTTTCCCCGAAAATAAGACCAGGTCTTATATTAATTTTTGCTCCAAAAGATGCATTTTAGTCATGTAAAAAATCTACATTTATTTAAATATAGTCATGTCTGACTGACGATCTTAACTGGGGCTTATTTTGGGGTAGGGCTTATATTACGAGCACCCTGAAAATCATGCTAGGGCTTATTTTCCAGTTAGGTCTTATTTTCGGGGAAACACAGTATCTATCTTTCTATCTATCTATTATCTATCTATCTTTCTATCTATCTATCTATCTATCTATCATGAATTAGCTCACACAACTTGTGGGGCTGGCAAGTCCAAAATCTACAGAGCAGGCCAGCAGACTGTAGTCCAGGGAAGAGTTGATTTTGCAGCCTAAGTCCTGAGGCAGTTGACTGACAGAATTCCCTCTTCCTCAAGAGATGTCAGCCTTTTTTCTTACGACTCTCAACTGATTGGATGAGACCCACCCTCATAATGGAGGGTCATCTGTTTTACTCAAAGTCTACTGATTTCAATGTCAATCTCAACTCAAAAGTACCTTCATAGCAATCTAGACTGGTATTTGACCCCATATCAGGGGACCGTGGCCCCAGGCCGTTGATGGATAAAATGAACCCTTGTGGGGGGCAATGAACTGATTCTGTGTGACCCCCATTTGGCGTGCAGGCTCCCAAATGATGCTTCACCCGGTTCCTTAGCACACTTTCCATTCCTGGGCAGCTCTGTCCCAGCTCCAGCGTGCTGCTGCCTCCAACAGGCTGCATGTCACCTCTTCTTCAGAGGCTGCCCCCAGGCTGCTGGGGCTGATTCCCTGAGCCCGGGGGACTGGAGCACGTTGGAGTCTGCGCTCCCAAGTGGCTCTTAGCCTGTGGGTGAAGGGGACAGGCATGGGAACCCAGCCTCTCTCCCTGTGTAGAGACAGCTGGAGGCCCGGTTTACCCCCAGGCGCCCTGGGGTCAGGCAGAAGCCACTCTCCATCTCAACCTTGCTGTTTCCTTCACTCTTCCTGCCTGTACCCCACTTGCCCCTTCACCCTCACCAGTTTCTCCTGCAAGCCCTTGAATCCTCATCTTAGGATCTGCTTCTGGAAAATTGAACTTAAGACAGACCTTCATGTGAGGAGAGGAGCGAAGGTGCCATTGCACGCATTTGTTCAAACAAGGATTTACTGAGCGCCGGCTCTGTGCCCAGCATGATGCACGCCACACACTGGGGACAGAGCAGAGACGCAAACAGACAGAAATTCCTCCACACGGGCCACTGACGTCCTGCCATCGGGGCGGGAACCAGCAGGGTTTTCCAGGCTAGGGGTAGAACGTGTGCTTTGCAACTGTCAGTCCAGCCTTATTCCCACGAGGCCTTGGCAGATCCCGGAGAAGGTGACCCTTGGTTTCAGTTTGATTTGTACGTAGTGTGTCTGCCCGCTGCCACGGGCGCCTTGCTCTTACAAGCAGTAATAAAGTACGTCACACAGTCACCAGCGTGATGTGGCGCTTGTCCTTTACACAGCGTAACCGAGCAAACTGTGTTCCTCAATCACCCCAGAGCCTGAAGCTAGGCCTCCGCTGGCCCAAGGTTCCCCTCCCCTCCCCTCGGCCCCATCCCAGGCATGCTGTCGTTAGGATCAAACCACAAATAAAGTCCCCAATGTGAGCCATACAGTTCCTCCCCATGATCAGAGGTCCCGTGTACCCCAGAGAGCCACACAGTGTGATCACCGACTTTACAGATGCTCGTAAAGGTGCATTGGTATTTGGTGATGGATGTGGAAATTCAATAAAAGGCAAGTTAATTAAAACAGAACAAGCTATTGCCTGGGGCAGCAAAATGTAACTGCTTCTTATGTGACTGAATATTAAGATACGAGGGGAGTATAATGTTTTCTCTCTCCCCGTTTGGCAAAGCCAGAGCAGGAGTCGGCCAGATGGGGATGGATCGTTTCAGACTAGAATGTCTGTGTGCACATGGATGTGGTCGGCCCTGGTTACGGGTTACACAGAATAAAAACCCCACAGACCGTGAGCTCCTGAGCAAGGCACAAGCCTGTCCAATGCTCGTCTGTAACCCCAGCGCAAATGCAGGGCCTGGTGCCCATGCACAGTGTCCGTTCTAACTGCCACAATAATGCTGTGAAAAAAAATATCCTGTGATGGAAGAGTGTCCCCCACACATTCACATAGTGGGTCCCAACCCCTGGGGCCTCAGCATGTGACTGCATTTGGAGATGGGCCGTTAAAGAGGGAATTAGATAAAATGGAGTCACTAGGGCGGGCCCTGATCCCACCTGACTGGTGTCTTTATGGGAGGAGATGAGGACACTGGCGAACACAGAGGGACAACCATGTGGGGACACAGGGAGACGGAGAGGCCTCAGGAGGGACCAACCCTGCCCACCCGGATGTCTGGCCTCCAGGACCATGAGAAACAAATGTCTGCTGTGCAAGCTGCTCCCTGTAGTACTTTGTCACAGCTGCCCCCACAGACTGACACACACCTGACCATTTGTTACTACTCAGGGGTCTGCAGGAGGGTTGCACGCTTCTGCTGATCGTAGCTGAGCTCACCTGTGTCAGGGCTGGGCTGTCCGCAGTCCTTGGTGGCCTCAGCTAAGACAACCCATGTGGCTGTGCTCCTTGTGGTCTCACATGCTCTGGCAGGGAGCCCGGGCTTGTTTTCACGGTGACAGCAAGGGATGTGGAGGGAGGGAGACAGAAGGCATTAGTGCACAGGTCCCTTGAGGCTGACAAGAAGCATGGCATCACTCTGGGCACCTCCTTGGCCAAAGAAAATCATGTGACCAGCCTCACTTCGAGAGTGATGGGAGATACTGCAGAATAGCGAGGCAAAGGGTGTGGATTTGGGGGGTAGGGTGGAGAAATGGGGTCATTTTTGCAATCAACCTAGAGGATTTCTAAACATTTTACTTTGAATGTAAAAATCTGAACTTCGAGTCTGAGTAATTTAGAGGTGGTTAAAAGGGACAGAAACACTTAGCAATAAAGAGTTAGGGGTTCCTGCCAAGCAGATATCAATCGGAGATGAGGATAAGAGTCCCTGATATGAGGTCCAATGGAAAAATACGAATCGATCCATGAAGTTTCTGCTGACATGATGTTTAAGGTTTGTGTTGTACCCCAAGAGATGTGTTAAATAACGAAGCTGGTGGGGATCCCTGGTTGGGATCCAACAGAAAGACCCCAACCTTGGCTGCTAGAGTTGAGATTTCTGGCTCCTGTTGAAATGTCACTTCCTCAGAAAGCCCTTGTCTGGGCCCCCAGCCTAACAGGTGTTCCTGCTATGGGTTCTTAGACCCACTGATCACGTGTGTGACTCTGTGGGTTCAGGCCTCTTGGTGGACAGAGACCATGACTGCGTTGCTGTCCCAGCACGCCGCAAGCCCACGGTCAAGGTTGGCTGACTTCCTGCCCCTCCCCAGCACAGAGCCCTCCTGCTTCCAGGGGAGACCTGGAGGAGAACCTTGTACCAAGCACGAAGTCCTTCCTTGGCAGCCCCCTTCTTTTCGGGCAGCCTTGGAAATAAGCGGAGATTTATTTCTAAGGAAATAAAAAGGTTTGCATTTCGAATGGACTAGGAACCATTAAGTTGATGCCATCCCTAGCCTGCCTTGCCAGGGATGAGAGAGAGACAGATGAGGTAAAACTGTGACCGGCTTTTGCAACTACAACAAACGCCCCCACCCCCCACCAGCACCAGATCTGTGGTGGCACCAATGGCATCGCTCTCTGGGGGGTCCTAAAGCTAACAATGGTTTGGTTTATAGCTTTGTTTGAACTTGGCTTTGTCCGGCTAGATGTTTCTCAACAGCTCTGAAATATGTGAGCGCATTTCTTGAACACTTGTAATTTAGTTCCAATTGCTACTTGCCGGTGGAGCACTGCAAATGAAAATAAACAAGATTCATACTTATTTTCAAGCACGTTGCAATATGAGCAAAATTAACTTTGGTAAATAAGACCCTTCTGAAAAAGGATGGAGTTGGTAGAAACTGCTCTGTACCCTGAAAACTAATTCTGAGGCTGAAAAGACCTGGTAATCAAGACAAGAATAGCAATTTTCAGGATGGCAGCCGGCAAGCAGGGCTGGGGCAGGCAGTGCAGCTCGCTCAGGAGTAAGATACAATACGATGCAATTTATTTTTCTCTAGCATTTCACATGGAAGTTTAACAAAAAGCTCCACAGCTAATTACAGACTTTCTATGCAAATATAAGCAGAGTATGTAGCGTACAATTCATCAAATGGATGGAATCAGAAGACACTGCAGGACAGTCACAGGGATGGGAGCCGGATAAAGCCCAGTGCCAGCCAAGGAGAGGGCCGTCGGCGCCATTAACTGGGGGCTGAAAGGCCGCCCAGGGGAGGACATCGGGGCTAGAGGGAGGCAGACAAATTGGGGCTCAGAACGGGGGGACTTGCAGGAAAGACAGCCAGGTCCCTGATTCTAGGTCCAGAGCTCTCAGGATGAAGAGAACTTCCCACTCAGCCTGGTACATGGATCTGAAATGGAGTTGCTAGGAGCAGAAATAGGAATCAATGTATAAACTCCCATGTGTCCAAGGCGTTTTGGAAACAATAGAGGAAATCCATCCAAACAGTTGGCAGCATCTTTCAGATCAAAAATTTAAAAAGAGAGAGAAGAAAACCAACCCAAACAGAAACCTATGAACTGATATTCCCTTTGCGTCTTCTATTGGGTGTTATTATTTTTTCACTCTCATCAGGCCCACACAGTTCTGACTACTATAAGTTTAGTCCGTTTTCATTTTTAAAAATACAAAGAGGCTCCAAGCACCACAGCCGCGAGCCTAGGGGTGCCAGCCACTGACCTGCCGCCAGCAGGGGGTACCCGTCAAAGGCCCTTTTTGAAATGATGGAAGGACCGACTGAGCCCAAAACACTGGAGTGTCAAGGTCAGACTTAGCTAATCTCCTAGGGGAAGGCGGTCCACCTTCCTAAGGAGAAGAATTACGACACTCTTTCCCTCGTGTCCGCAGCTGATGGCCAGAGAAGAGATAATATTTACTATTTTGTCCTTACCAAGCACAGAGGTGCTGACCGTATATTTGAAAAGCAAGGGATTTAATATTTTGAGATGGGGTGTTGGGCCAGGGATCGTAGACGATTTCACTTTATTTATTTAACCCTGACCGTGGAACTTTCTCCCTAAGAGCTCAATGTCACTGGAGCGAGAGGCCCAGACAGGAAACAAGCCATTGTTAAGTCGGGCAGAATGGCTCTGGATGTATTAACAAGGCAGAGCAGCCAGGACAACGGGCAGCTAACGAGGCCCATCGGCATTGTTTCCTCCTCGGCTGAGTTTAGTCTGGAGTGACAGCTTTGCCTGGAGGCTGCAAGCAGGCATTCAGAGAGATCCAGGAGTGGTCTTTCTTTTATATTTTGCTGAGCGGAAGATTGTCAGTTTTCATTTGGCGTTTTGGGAGCTCACGTCTGCTCATTCTCATTAGCCTAGGCTGCCTCTCCCTGAGAAAAGCTGAGGTGTCTTCGATTGCAACGGTGGGTTCTTCCTACCTGGGCAGAAGACCTGCTTTTCCCCAACCCTGGGGAACCGGGGGTGGGCTATTGGGGTGACCCCTAATGGGGTGGCAGGAGATGCCTGTTCTACTCAGTGACTTAAGCATACCTGTGCAGGTGGCTTTAACGTATCTGGAAACAGAGAACTTGACCCTTGATGCTAATGAGATGACACTACAGCCCTTGAAGCCTCAAAGAAGTAGGCGTCTTGTCCAGCTCTCACCGGCCCAGGTCACTCCTGGGGTAAGAAAGATCCTTCTCTTCTCACCTTGAGCAAGAGCTGTGCAGACGAGCCCTACTCTCCTCGGCGGAATTCTCTCGGCTGATGCTGTCATCCTTCGGCCCTGGCAGAACCATCCTGAAACAGGTGTGTGCTTTTCGCTGCAGCTTTTTGCCAGAAGCTCAGGAAACCTGCATCCCACTTGCTGGCATTGATGGATGATGCTATCGGTCGGGGGAAATGCTGTGGTCATGCACTGCTGATAGGAAAGAATTTACTGCATAACATTTACCTTCGAGTGCAGGGCTGAGAACAGAGGGCCGGGGGCCTGCGGGCGCTTCTTCTCCACCAGCTGCCTCCTGGCTTGACTGGCCCATTAGGACTTCGATGCTGAGAAGATGCTGGGCCCTGCAGAAGCATCTCTGTGTCTGCAGCTATGCCCGGGGCCGGTAACAGCAGCGAGGCCTGCAGTCTGGGGCTGGCTTCATCGTTCCCCAGGCCCTGGAGTGGGGCCAGCTGCCTCCGAAGGGCTGAAGTTTTTGTCTTGGTGTGACAACAACTAAAAATGAACAGAAATAGGCAATTAGTGGGCACCGTCTGTGCACCTGCACTGCCTGAGGTTTCTAGCACAGGCAGGGAGCCTCGGGGGCTCATGTGCCACGGAGTCCTTGTCTCGCCGCCTGGGCCCTGTCACGGCTCTACCTCCTCCCAGTCGGATGCCCGGGAAGGCGCAATGGTTACCAGGGGCGGACGTTACGGGCAAACGGCCCACCTGTCTGTGGACCCGCCCTGGGTCCTCTCATTTCCACTAGCCCTCTGCCCTCTGCCGTTTCCACGTGGGTGGGCCAGTCCTGGGGGCGATTTTTGAGAGGACCTCAGGCCGGGTGGGATTCTAGCCCTGGCAAGTGGCTTGGCCTCAGTGTCCCCTCTGTACACTGGGAGTGACAGAGCCTATCGCTGGGTTGCTGCCAACATTAAAACAAGAGAATGCACTTGGCACTCAGCGCTGGCACACAGGAGCCACGAGTGGGAGCTGTTGGTGTTAGTGAAAGATTTGGGGACCTGGAGGAGGCAGGGACGGTGGGATCTGATGGAATGGGAAAGACCCCGCTGAAGGGGGCGAAACCAGAGGGCAGCTCCTTGGCACCTTGACCTGTTCAAGGCCAAGTCCTGTTGCTGTAATGCCTGAAGGAGACTCCACGTGACTTGCCATGAAGCTCTTCTAAGGCCAGTGTGTCACCTCAATGCCAACCTCTCTCCTTCTGGCGTTTGATACATTAGTCCAGGACATACCTGGGACGGAAGCCTGCTGGAGAATTCCAGAATGCAGCCAGGCAGACAGCCTCCATCCGGACCCGCCAGGTGGTCGGATCAGGCACAATGTGGGAAAGCACATTCTTTTTCAGTCCACCAGGGGGCCGTTTACTAAATCCCCACCACCTGTGAATTGTGTCCTCGTTGGAAAAATGGCTCCCTCGCGTCTTCCAGGGCCCTCTGCTATTTATAACCTGTTGGAGGGCCAATCTTTCACAGCTTTCAGAGACCAAAACACAGTAGCTCTTGCTTTTCTTTTCTTTTTTTAAGCAGTGAACGTGAATGCATCACAGGCTTTCTGTAAAACCCTCCATTGTGGGGAGTAATTGATTGGTGGGTGGATGTATATAGTCATTAATTAGTTCACAAATGTTATTATAATATTAACATTATTATACATTAATAACACATATCATTAATATTATAAATGAGTTGGTGCAGTCATTCAGTACTTATTGAGTACCTACTATGTGCCAGGCTGTGCCGGGCTCTGGGGAAACAATGGTGAAGAGAAGCCAGGCTTGGCCGCTACACTCCCGGCACTTACAATCCAGTGGGAAGCTAGACAATAACCAAAAAGTCACATAAAGGAATGGAAGATTCCAGACTGTTCTAGGGAAGCTGTGCATGCTCTGACAGCCTCTAGGGAGAGGATGTGACTCGGTCAAGGAGCTGAGTGCTTTTGGAGGAGGTGACACTTGGAGATGAGATGGGGTCGTCCAGGTAGATGAAAAGGGGGCAGAGCACCCCAGGCCCAGGGCCCAACGTGTGTAAAGGCTCTGTGGTGGGAGGGTACATGGCAGCATGAGGGCAGAGCAGAGCGGGTGGGGACTGGTGCACAGTGGGGCTGCACAGGACGGCGGGGACTGCGCTGAGAAGGTTGTCTCCATTCTGAGAACAGTGGGAACACTGAGGGGCGTAAAGGGGGTGATGTGGTCAAAGGTGCCTGTTAGCATGATCGCTCCGGCTACCTGTGGTGGGCTCTGCAGTGTGGCAGCCAGAGGGCCCTGCAGAAATAAAGGCCCGTTCCCCCAGATCCCGGGAGAGGTGCTGGCAGAAAGTCCTTGACATCTAACCCCTTCAGGGGTGGCATCTGTTGGATAGGGCGCTGGCCCAAGTCACCCCTTCTCAGGAGGGCCATCCTCTGGTGCCTGATCAACCCCAGGCCAGCTCCGAGGGGTCATCCCACCTTCAGCACTCCCAGCGGGGTTGTCCGAGGCCTTCCTTGAGGCTAGATCAAAGCTCCATTATGTCCCTGCCAAAGCCTGCTTACTCCCTTCCTCTCCCACAGGTGACATTGCTAAGACCACCCCCGGCAGAGCTGCATGCTCAGCTCTCTCTCTGAGTCTGCTTCCTGGGTCACTCAACCTGTGACCCTACGGTAGGAGAGGGTGCAGGTGGGAAGGGAGCCGGTGAGGAGATGGGTCCCCTAAGGCAGGCCAGGACATCTGGTGGTCTGCACCGGGGCGGGGAGGGGCCAAAGGAGGGGACCTGTTATGAGTTGAACTGTGCTCCCCTCAGAAGATGTCAAAGTCCTAACCCCAGCACCTGTGACCGTGACCTTATTTGGAAATAGGACCTTTGGAAATAGGTCCTTTTTTTTTTGGAAATATTTATTTGGAAATAAATTTATTTGGAATTCCTATTTATTTGGAAATAGGACCGTGACCTTATTTGGAAATAGGATCAAGTTAAGTCACTAGGGTGGGCCTAGACCAACATGACTGGGGTCCTCATACCAAGGGGACATTTGGACACGGGGACTCACCCACAAAGAGACACCGTGTGATGATGAAGGCAGAGATTGGGTGATGTGTCTATAAGTTTCGCGACACCACAGATGACCAGCAAACCCCCAGGAGCTGGGGACAGGCTTTGAGCAGGACCTCCCTCCCAGCCTCAGAGGGAGCCAGCCCTGTCCACACCTGACCACACACTTCAGCCCTCCAGACCTGAGACAGTAATTCCCGTTGTTAAGCCAGCCGGTGTGCCGTACTTTGTCACAGCACACTTAGCAAGCCAGAGTTAGTTGGTGACAGAGGAGGGGAGCTGTGTGCATCTCATCATTACTCAGCTCCAATGACAAACTCAAATGCCGAAAAAGAAACCTAGACTTAAAATACTGATAAGTACGATAAAAAAAAATGATGCTTTAAACAAATCTGTTGCTGCGAAAGGAAGAAGGGCAGAGTTCCTTCCTCCACTGGCCTGAAGAAGTGACGCCTTGTGACACAGCTGCGGGTCTCACTTCCTGCACTGCCTGTTGGGTTCGGGGTGCGGTTTCTGTGCACACAGGGCAGGAGTCTGCCCTTCTTGGTGTTAGGCCTCCTGCAGGAAGCCCACCGAGGTTGTAGCAATGCCGCTTGTTCTGCTGCACACCCTGCACACCCTTGCTCCGACTCCTGCCACAGGTCGACCCCCACCCCTGCAGGCAGATCCCCAGAGCAGGGATGCAGGAGGCGGCCAGAATAGGCATTTTTCTCGTTTCAGAGATGTTTAAGTCGTGCGCTGAAGAGGAGAAGGTTGCAAATGAAACACGAAAAAAATGAAAGATTTTTCAAGGTGGGTGTCTAAGCAGATTTTTCAGTGCCATCAACTCCATGACAGGTTCTTGTGTGTGTGTATCTGTAACCATTATTAAAGATACACTATCTCCTTGTTGGAAGAAGTCAGAATGCCACTAGAACATTCTGAAGATAAAGGCCAAAAAAACACACAAAACCAAAAACATTAACAATAGCCAAAAAAAAACAAAACAAAACCCCAACACCAACATCAAAAAAACCCACAATCAGTCTTATCTTTGGAAGAGAATGAGCTTACAAAAAGATTAGTATAATCACAAAGGTATGACTTAATCCTTATACCGTTATAAATATTAATATGAAAAGACTTTGTATTGGGAAATGTTATTATACAGTATAATGTTAATTTTATGAAAATCAATTCGCTCAGCACTCATACATTTTTTTGACTTCTCTCTGGCTTCCGCTGATGGTCTGGGTGTTCCAGTCCGGATGGACCTTTCCTCCACCGACCGCCTGGCCCTGGGCCATCGCCCGGGCGTCAGCACCGCAGTGATTTGTCTGATAATGCCCGAGATTTCCCACAGGTAAGGACTGCATGTGGCTGCGGCATGATGACCAGCTGAGGGGCGGGTCGGATGTGTTTAATTATAACCGTGATCTGATTTATATCACAGCCTTCAGAAACACAAAGGCCTCAGACACGAAACCAAAGGGGAAAAACACCTGAAGTATGAAAGGCCAGGAGGGTAGCTGGGGTGGTTGCTTGCTGGGGCTCTGGGCAGGTGGTGTTGGTTCCACCGTGTTTTTTATATTTTTTGGTTCCCCCAGCAACCCTGAAAAAAAGCTTTGCGACTATCTCCACTTTACAGATAAGGAGGCTGAGACTCTAGAGCAGCGGTTCTCAACCTGTGGGTCGTGACCCCTTTGAAGGTCGAACGACCTTTCACAGGGGTCGCCTAAGACCATCGGAAAACAAAAAGATATTTACATTACGATTCATAACAGTAGCAAAATGACAGTTATAGAGTAGCAACGAAAATAATTTTATGGTTGGGGGTCACCACAACATGAGGAACTGTATTAAGGGG
>NW_017731383.1:1972214-1976777 GCF_001890085.2 Hipposideros armiger
GTGTGTGTGTGTGTGTGTGTGTGTGTGTGTGTGTGTGAGGTTTCTATTGAAAACAAGACTCACAAAGGCAAAATAACCACCAGTCCTGGCTTTGCATAAAAGATAACAAGAAGAAAATAGAGCACGGAATACAAGAGAGGCAATACAAATAAATTCGGTTAATAAATCCATCTAAAGCCCTTCCCCCAACACTGAAGTTAAATTTCATCTCAGAACACTTTGCATAACAAGCGCTTTAAGGTAAGGCGCCCCCAAGAGCTACAGAACTTTTAAATGACAGGCAAATATTTCCACTTGGTTGTTAGGAAGAATGGCTTTCTGAACTCTCTTCTTAGAGCCAAACAACTCTGACCCGCTCTAAACAGATTCAGGCTAATTACTCGCTTTTGCAAGTCTTCCACGTCATTCTCCTGTGGCTGTAGAGTGGCAGCAGATCGCTGTGTGTGAGAAAGGCTGTCACAGAGGAAGACTAGTGAGTACTGAGCTGACTGATGAATGCACTGAGGCCTGAGCTGGTGCTGAGCCCGCTTTCTTGGGTGAGATAGCCATTGTAACAGGGAGCCAGCCGCGTGATTCCTATCTGGAGAGGAACGCTGGGTTGGGGAGTGAACAGTGGGCAACTGTGAATACAGGACTGCAGTTTTCATAGAAAAAACTCAGACTTGGCATGGTTTTGTAACCTAGGAAAATCCACACGCGTTGAAAACCATGCCATTTCTAAGTCAGCTTCTTTGGCCCTCCAGAGGCTGAGAGCAGACCCTCTTCAGTCCTCAGCTCAGACGTCAGGCTCTGGGGCTGCACAGGCTGTTTCCCGGAGGGGAAAGGAGGTGCTTTTGCCACATTCCAGGAATGTGGGCTGCACCCTGTGTCTCCCAATCAGCCCCAATAACCATATACCTTTCTGGTAAACAGCCAAATGTTAAATGTTTTAGGCAGGCCAGCCAGTCTGGGAGATAGCTCTGCCTCTCTGCTGTGAAAGCAGCCACACACAGCACCCAAGGAGCGCACGAGGCCACATCCCCACCAAACTTCACTCATGCATATCGAAATTTGAATCTCATATAGNGAGTAGCAACGAAAATAATTTTATGGTTGGGGGTCACCACAACATGAGGAACTGTATTAAGGGGTCGCGGCGTTAGGAAGGTTGAGAACCGCTGCTCTAGAGGGTTTATAGCTCGCCCATGGGCTGGCATGGCTGGAAAAGCAGGTGCACCAGCTCCATGGCCAGGCTCCACGTGGACCAAGACCCTGGTTCCCACCCGGCATCAACGACCTCAGGGACCTGCTCCGTAAAGGCTCATGAATCCTGACCAGGTAAACTCTGCACCACTTTGGTGACCAGGGATGCACTTACATGCAGTCTCCAGGAGTACTTTAAAAAAAAGAAAATCTTCATTCACTGTACAACATCTCAACACCTTATTCCAATTTCCACAAGATGGGTAACTAGGTGAAGTTCTTTTTAAAATATGTGGCACCATTTTAAAAATGTAGCTGAGGGAAAGGGGGAGTAATCACCCATGAAGTTACATTTGGAACCAATTTCCGTTCACAGAGGAAGATCCAGAAGCCTGGCGGTGAGACCATTACAGCAATGTGGCCAGAGCGCGCTGGGGAGGTAGCTGCCGGAACCGCTGCCCGTTTTCCTAATTTGTGAACTAAGAGCCGATGGTGCGTCCTTGTTAGGGAACTAATATGGGATGAAAATGGGACAAGTCGGTGTCAAAAGTAACACTCCATGGCGAAGGACTGGAGGACAATGCATTAATTTCTAAGAGACCCCCTGACAGATTCTTGATTATGAGCCCCAATTAGGGAAACCTCTGTTTCATTTTTGTTTAAAGTCAGAAGTTGAGACGGCTGGGCAGCTGGCTGTGAAAGGCTCCGAGGAGGACGCCTCCGTCATTTGAAACGGACCAGGCCCTTTTAAGCTCTCCAAAGAGGAAGCTGTGAAATCTGTGACCCCATGATGCCTGCCAGAGAAACTCGGTAATGACAAGATAAAGGGGTTCTACTCATGCTTGGAGCCCACAGAGGCTAAAAACACAGGAAAAACTTGTCCTGTGAAAGAGGGAAATGAAAAGCTGTCTTGGACTAGATAACCGTGCCTGCGGGGAAATGGGTCAGCAGCACCAGAAAACCCAGAGAAAAATCTCCCATTGGGCTTTTCCCAAATGGACAAAGGCTTGGTTGATGGGACCCAGGATGGGCTGCATGCTGTGGGGGTGGGGGTGGCATTCTCGAGGCCGGTTTAGTTGTCCTGTAGGCTGAAAGAAGGGGACGGGGTGGAGTAGCAGGGCTGGGACCTCGAGGGCTGCCATGTGCGTGGGGACGGGGAGAGACCCAGCTGTAGGTGCACAGTCCATGTGCACAACCCAGAACCCAGAAGGTAGAGGAACAGGGACTGACACAGGGCAAGGAGGGCAGGAAGCACACAGCCAGGGGCCCGACTCAGGGGTGCAGGCCACTGGCACCAGGGTATCTCATGGGGCAACATCCCAGCCCCCATCAAGACCTGGGGGCCCTAAGCTCTGAAGGGGCGAGAGGTGTTCCCAGCCCTGGGGACTTGGGAGTTTGTGAGGTTAGGTGTCAGTCAACAGGACTATCCTCACTTCTGACACCAACAGGAGGTGTGTGTGTGTATGTGTGTGTGTGTGTGTGTGTGCGCGCGCACGTGGTATCCCCAAGAGCATTTATGAGGATTTGCAGAGCTCAGTGGAAGCAGCTGTTTGCGCAGCTATGGTTTATTACAACAACAGATTCAGAGTGCAATCAGCCAAGGGAAGAGACACCAGCGGCAGAGTCCAGGAGGGCTCCCCACACTGAGCTTCCAGCTGTCCCCTCAGTGCAGGTGTGGACAGTGCTGAGTCCTCCCAGGAATGACGTATGACCACATGCATGAAGCACTGCTATCCAGGGGAGTCCCCCAAGCCTTGGTGTCCAGAGCTTTCATTAGGGCTCCATTAGTTCTGAGTTCCAATCAGAGCTGGACCCTGGGAACCAGGCAAAGGCACCTGAACCCTCTCTTTCAGGTGAGAATCGAGGTGCAAGAGCCGCCGGTGGGAAGGGAGGAGGGGGTCTTGAAGCAGGTACCTGGGAGCGAGGCAGGTTGACCTGGGTGGCAGTGTGGCTGGGGTGCAGAGCAGGGTCTCCTAGGCTTCTGCGGGAATGGGAAATCCTTCCACAAAGAGAGAGAACGTTTTCTGAAGGAAGGGGTAAAATGCGAGCATGTGACGGCCACGCGGTGCCTGTACTATCAGTTATTTGGGACAAGTATTGAAAATTCAGATTTGTACTGTTTGTCAATTTCCATGGTGGAAAGACTCACATCATAGCTGATTTCACGCTACCAAAGTGAACCCCAAATGCAGAGTTAGAAAGAGCGTATTTGACTCTTGCAAGCCAATGCAAGCTGGCTCTAGTGCACGTTTAGGGAGTGACAGACGGTAAGGAGATGGAAAGGATGGTGAAGCCATTAGAAGGGTTTTAGGCAGGGGACAGAAAAGATGATCTAATTTATGTTTGTCAATGAGCTATGGGGTTAGAAAAATGGGATGAACTGGAACATTTAAGACCTGAGGCTTCTCCACTTTAAAGCCTTGGCAGTGGACACCCCACACGCACCCTGGTTCTCAGAAGCAGTTTCAGGGAGAAGACAGAGAATGCATCATCAGACCTTCTCATGCTGGGTCAAAGGCCCGGCTTCCGTTTAGATAGCATTTAAGATCTTCCATAAATTAAGGGTGCAGGGGCTGCAAATAAAAATGGACACGCCTCATCACCATGGGCAACGCGCTCTCTTCCAGATGGTTCCCATTTGTCCGAGTAAGTTAAAGCCTTACCACAAGCTTTGGTGACTTTTGTTACTTTAAGTTAGACCTTTAATACTCCTTAAACATATTTTCCTGTAAGTAACAGAATCATGGCAGAGAAATGAACCTATCTGTCACGCAAACGCCAGTGTAGAAGGAGCAGGACTGTAATAATGGGGGTGCCAGGCTACCAGAATACCTGTGCAAATGAAAATTGATTTTCTTGAGAATTCTTCGCCTGGTGAAATAAATTAAATCTGCATTTACTTCTATTTGTTTAAAAAGCTCTTTGTTAAAATAAGTGCAGCAGTATATAGACATAATCTAATAAATTAGAGGAGGATAAATTATACCTAATAACATTCTGCACAGAGAATATACACAGAGGGAACCTACAGGAGGAAGCCTTGTGGAAACCACTTAAACGTTTGGACTAATTCTATTTGTAATGGTAAAACTGACAAGCATTTATGTTTAGGCCTCTTCAAGCTTGTTTTATTTTTTTTCCCCAAATCAGTTTTATTATTATTTTAATTGGGAAAAATAATTTACCAAGTTTCCACTTAGCCTAAAGAAATACAAGTTTAAACTAGGTCTTAAAATTTAATGTGGCTTGAATGGTGCACCAGTAGGAATAAACACTCCTTAAATGAGAGGAAATAGCACTACCAGCCTTACACGAAGCCCCATCTGCCACCCTGAGCATGCTAGCCCGACTCTCAGGGTTGCACTTTCTGTCCCAATAGAA
>NW_017731383.1:1979137-1981689 GCF_001890085.2 Hipposideros armiger
ATAAGGGCATGATGGCTGGAGCCGCAGCAGTCACCTTGTGATCCTGAGGGAGAGCCAAAAGATTTGCCAAGATGTGGGTTTTGCCACTGTTGAGCGGCTTAACTAACACTGCCAGCCACCTACCTTACCCAGACCTTCTTGTTAGATGGGAAAAATTTGGATTGAGCCTCTCTAGCCAGGCTTTTGCTCCCTGCAGTGGATGGGGCCCTGACAGGTTCGCGCTCCTCCTCTGTGTGAGGACACGTCTATACCCAGAGCTCATCTCCCCACCAGGCATAAGCTCTGCGATGGCGGGGACCACGTCTGGTTCATTCCCCAACTTATCGCCACGAGTCTGGCATGTGGTAGGTGCTTGAATATTTGCTGAATGATACCAAATAAATGACGGATGCTGACGGATCTCCAGATGGTTAGAAGCAGAGTCCCCGAGACGTTTCTGGCCTGAAAATCTCATGGGCGAGGAAGGGCTGGATGTCCGACTCCCACTGCAGCACCTCCCGCTTCCAAGATCATGGGAAGCCTCACTATTCCTGTGGTTGGACTTGGGGGAGACACAGCAGATGTGCCCCGCCAGGGACCCATGTGGGAAGCTTCCTCTGCCCGGTTCCTTTCCTCTGCTATTAACAGATGTTAATTTGCCACAGTGATCATCGGCCTTTCGAGTGCCCTTTACACTGCTGTAATTCTGTGACTGCGCTGAAAAAGCAACCTTGTAATTTGACTTGGCCTTACAGAAAAACCCCTGGAGGATGTGTTCTGAGGCAGGGCAAGTCCAGATCATTTTTTTGCTTGTGGGGCTTATTCCGCTTTGCATATAGATTTAGGTCGTGCCTGTGAAAATGCGTGCTTATTTTAAGTGGAATAAAGTGCCGCTGGTTTTTATATCTGTCTCACCCCACTGTGTGTCTTTCTGACGCTCTTTGGTCACAAATGGCTAGCCACATCGCTGGCCACACACTCGCTTTGAGACTAAGCGTTCTCCAGTGTAGTTCTGATTTCAAAACACCCAGTAAAAATCTGCTCTTTAATTTTCCTTTGACGCCTGGAGAAATCCTTTGAAAATTTGGTCAAGCTGATGGGAAGCGCGTATGCCTGACTTCCAGGCTCTCTCCAGCCCGGGGCTGTGATGCATGCAGGGTGCGTGTCAACTGTGTCTATTTTCCAGGGCACAAATCATTACCAGAGAGTTGCGTGAGATATACAGACCCCAGCATGGTCTTTGGTGCCTGGGTTTGGATTCCAGCTCTGCTCCTCACTAGCTCTGTGACCCTGGGCAATTTTCTTAGTCTTTGCATGCCTCGCTTCCCCATCTGAAAAAGGGGATATAAAGGGTGTTGAGGATTAATTTTGCTCGTGTTTGAAAGGTGCCGAGAGCAGAGCCTGACACACACTGTGTGAAAACAGTGTGTCATAAACCATCTGAGCTGAGGCCTGGGTTTGGAGCAGCCCAGCGAGGTGGGGGTTGCTCAGTGACATGAAATGTCATAAGAGTCTTCGGGCCTCAGTTTCTCCAGGAACCGAGGAANTCATTTGTCTCAAGGTATTTTTTGAATTTTCTTTTGATTTCTTCTTTGAGCCATTGGTTGTTCAAGAGAGTGTTGTTTAATCTCTACATATTTGTGAATTTTCCAGTTTTCTTCTTACAATCGACTTCTAGTTTCATACCCCTGTGGTTTGAAAAGATTGTTAATATGATGTCAATCTTCTTAAATGTATTAAGACTTGTTTTGTGGCCTAACAAAACAAGAATGTTCCATGTGCACTTAAGAATGGATATTCTGCTGTTTTTGGATGGAATGTTCTGTACATATCTGTTAAATCTATCAGATCTAACACGTTGTTTCAGTCCAATGTTTCCTTATCGTGTTCTGTCCGGATGATCAATCTATTGTTGAACATGGGGGTACTGAAGTCCCCTACTATTACTGAATTACTGTCTATTTCTTCTTTCATGTCTGTTAATATTTGCTTTATATATTCAGGTGCTCCAATGTTGGGTGCATACATATTCAAATTTTTTACTAAATGCTCCAGAGAAGGGAGTATGCTTGTTGGTGTCTCTGTCATGTCAGGCACTAAGCAAATACCTCGTTGAATCCTAAAGCAACACTGCTCCTATTTTACAAATGATGAAACTGAGGTGTAAAGAGGAAAACATGGCTGGCGAGTGCGAGTCCCAAGACCCTGTTCCCACATGACTTCATGTCACTGTTGGAAGGGTCAGCTGGAGACAGCCATATGTGTCTTCTTCCTCTCTTAGGGTTTTCTTGTCGTTTTTTTAAAGAGATGTTGAAGCTAAATAGCTCAGGTTCTGTTTTCACCGATATGGGTACCCGTGTCCCAATCCTGACTGCTGCCTTTCTTGATTCCTTTTGAGTGTTAAGAGAAATGGGAAGTTTGTGCTCCCTTGACTTTCAAGTCAAGCCATGGTCAGAGTGGCATCTGAGGGGCGGCTTGCTGTCCTTGACGGTTTGCAATGCAGGTGTGCAGCTAATGGCCTCCTGCAGAAGCCAGGTGACTTGAATGCATCAGGTGTCCTCCACTCTGACCAC
>NW_017731383.1:1985099-2003100 GCF_001890085.2 Hipposideros armiger
AAAAGATCTGAGAACGGGCAATAGATCTATAAAGGTTCTCACTGTCTTTAGTGATTAAGGAAACACAAGTTATAACCACAATGAGTAGAAAGGCTAAAATAAAAAAGATTAACCATATGAAATGTTGGCAAAAATGTGGAGAAAATGGATCTCTCAAATGTTCAATACGAATGTGAAATGGTTTGGGGTGGTGGTTACCTGAGTGTATACAACTGTCAAAACTTGTTGACCTTCATGTCTAAGTTCTGTGCATTTTTTCTGTGTGTTAATTATAGTTCAATTAGAAAGTGACACCTACATGACCCCTGCTTGATGAATTTATGGTGTTACAAATCAGGTGAGTGGAGGGCCAGTGACTGGGAGGGACATGGGGAGACTTCTCAGGAGCTGGAATGTTCTTTTTCTTGGTGTGGATGTTGATTGTACAGGTAAGCTGTTTGTGTAAATTTACTGACCTTCAGATTTGAAGTTCAATATATGTATACTGAAGGTATATTAATGATATATATATATATAGAAAGAGTACACACACACACACACACACACACAGACACACACATATACAATACAAAGTTTAAAAAATCCGGTTTGATAGTTTCTTGAGCCTTACTTTAAAATTGAACTTGGCTTTATGGTGTGTCCAAGGAATTTGAGCTTTTGAATTTAAAGAACAAATTTATGCAGAACAACTGGCTAATTAGTCAGGCACTGCCCTGGGAGCCCTTGTATTTTGGAAGCAAGGAGGTTCCACAGCCCCAGGCCTGGCTCCCCTAAACCCCAATCTCTCCCGCGTGGGGAGGCCTTGCTCTATCTGAAAGGGCTAAGACCATGGCCGTGTTACTCACTCAGCCTGAAAGCAGCCCACCGCTTTGCACTGTACCCAGCCTCCTCCCAGACCTTGTCCTCAAAGAAAACCCCAGGCCAACGTGCTTAGGCTGCAGTGCAATTTTCAGGGAAAGCAAAAGCTTTTGACCAAGAAGAGGCCTTGCCATCTGCCGCAGCCAGGCTGGATGCCTTGTGACACGAGGGACAGTCCTTGAACCAAGGGCGATAGGGCTGAGGTGGCAATGTGGTGGAGGGGAGGGGTTAATCACTCAGAACTCTGTGTCCTGACCAGAGTGACCACAGCTCTGGGCTGGCTCAGGCAGGAAGGCCACACGCATGCTGGGACTTTCCACTCTGGGAGCCGTGGCTCAGGAAGTCAGCAGTGGGCCAGCAGGTGGAGTGGCCCAGACCACAGGATGTGGGAGTGGCCGCAGCACAAGGAGATGTGGTCCACCTCAGCTCCATCCTGTCTGTGGGGGGGTCAGACCTTCAGACACAGTGTGGCAGCAGGTGGGGAGAATGATGGAGGGGCAGCAAACCACATGATAGAGGTGGATACGAGCTTCTGCCTTGGGCAGGGGCCTGAGTATTGGCCCTGATGCCAGCAATGCCAACTTGTGCAAGTTACTGAATATCTCTGAATCTCAGCTTCCTCTTCTAGAAAAGGAGATAATAACAGCTTATAGGGTTATTAGGGAGCCAAGTTAAACAGGGTAAGGTTTGCTGAATGCTTGGTTTTGGGGTACGGCTGTACTCAGCAGGACCCCAGCCGGTGGCTGTCGAGACAAAGAGAATCAAGCATCCGATGAGCTGGTCACGGCCACAGCCAAGGGGGTGAGCTCACGGCTGGGCTCCAATGTCAGCACAAAGCCAGGGGGCTCATCAGGAAATGGAGCAGAGCTGGCGTTAGTGGTGCATGTGTTAGGCTGGGTTCTCCAGCAACAGATCCTCGGGGGGGGGGGGCATTCATGTGAAAGTGAAAGTCCTCCAATTGAAAGTGTTCCCAGGGAAAACTGATAGGAAGGTGAAACCAAGAAGGGAAGGAGACCAAGTGAGGGCGCCAAGACAAACACAGTCCCAGGGGAAACGCTGTGGGGGCCAAGAGGGCCCCCAGCGGCCCTCCCCTGCCTGTCTCTATGCCCTTGTATAGCCCATCCCACTTTGAGCAGGGCTGACCTGTTTGACAATAGGATATTGTGGAAAAGACCCAAGGCTGGATCATAAGAGACAGTGTTTCTTCCTTGCTTTCCTGGATCACTGGCTTATGCTGTGAGGCCCCTTTGTCTGTGGAGAGGCTTACATGGGGGGAACCGGAGCCTCCAGCCCACAGCCAGCACCAACCTGCCAGCCAAGCGAGGGAGCCGTCTTAGAAGCAGAGCCCCAGCCCGCCGCGAGCCCTCAGACGATGCAGCCCTGGCCAGTGCCTTGCTGCAGCCTCAGAGAGACCCTGAAGGAGGGGCACCCAGCTATGAAAGCCTCACCCGAATTCCTGACTCACAGAAACGGTGAGGTGATAAATCTGCATTGTTATTTTAAGCCACGAAAGAAATTGGGGGTTGTTTATAAGCAATAGAGAACCTATAAAGCCATGCTGCCTCAATCGCACAGGGGAGCTCTGGAGACCGTGCAGGTCCCACCCCAGAGTCCTAATCACAGGGAGCTGGAGAACCCAGAGCCCCAAATCCATCAGCCATTGGTTAAGAGCTACTGGGGGGTGGGGCGGCGGGGGGGGCGGGGACAAAAATCCCCAGGCGCTGAAATCTCTCCATGCAGGCAGGGAGGGGAGTGGCTCCCGCGGCTGGAGGAGAGTGTGTGGCTACTGAGATTGAATGTGCCACAGGGGCTTGTGTGCACATCATGGTAAAGGGGTGTGAGGGAACATCTGCCACAGGGCAAACCTGCAGCTTTGTGCGTGTGGGTGCGCGAGGAGGGTCCCCAGGGTGAGGACCACATCTCACTAACGTGTAGCAAGGTGGCATCAAAGCACAGTGGTTAAGAGCATGGCTGGGTTTGGACCTGCGTGTGTTGAAGTCTGAGCCTCATCAGACGGGGCAGTGACGCGTCCTAGCTCTCAGGCTCGTTAGCGGAATCAGTGAGCGTCCCGGGCTGTGGTCAGCCCACAGGAAGCACTAGCATTGGTAGCGATCACCTGGTATTGTTACTCCCCAGACGAACAGGGACGGGATGAGCCGCCAGCATGGGGGCACTGGTGCCGCCGCTGAGTCAGCAGCTTGGAGCACAGCCCGGGACCCCTGCGCCTTTGGGAAAGAATGCCTTCCTCCTCCAGTTCTTGCAGCATTTGCTGAGGCTCAGAGATGCAGCCGTGAGTGCCTCTCCTGTCCATCAGCCACATAGAAACACCCCACCCGCCCTCATGGGGACAAAGATGGGCATGAGCTAGCCAATGAGGGGTGGGAGAGGGGGCTTATTCCATTACGACCCCAAGAAGCCTGTTTCGGAAGCCCTCTGGCCTCAGGCCCTCAGCTGCACCTCTGCACCTGCTTCTTCCCACACTTCTGGGTCCCAGGAGTTACCCCCAGCCTGTTGATTCACACGGGGTGGACAGGACTGCTTGCTGGAGGTGCAGATTCATGCTAACATCTGCCCAGGTGCGGCCTCCGGAGCAAGGGCTGCCCACTGGCTCCACTCCGGGACCAGCCGAGTAACACTGCATCTGACCCCCGCTGCCCTCTGAGCAGCATGACTTTCCGGAGTGTCCGCATGCATTCCTGGGGCCCATGTCCCACACGGCCTCCGAGAACTCCCGCACTTCGCAATGGAATGGGCTGCGGGTTCAGAGGTGACACGTTGCCTCCATCATAGACTCGCGGCTCCCTTCCTGTACTGCTCTCTATTGATTTCTATTTACTAATGACTGATGCTGCTCTTGGGCCCTTTCTCTGATGAATCCAAGCTGTCTGTCAAATGGGAAAGACAGGTCAGGAGAGACGCATTACTATTCCACAGCAGAGTCGTTAGATGAATGGTAAGCTCCAGCAACACCGCTGATGTGGGGAGAATCACTGAAATAACACGGGGAAGGCTGTCTCCAGATCAGAGAGCTGCTTCTCGAGCACGTGTCCTATTTATAGCTCATGCGTGTTCATTCTACCCTCATATTCTTCTTGCCTTGAGCTCTCCCGGGCAAGCTGATTATCATCTTTAAGACTCTGTGTCAGCAGCATAAACCGCCATCACCATCACTCTTTATTTTTGCCCCATCTTCTACACGCCGACCAGGAAAACCAGACAAGGCTCTGTCGCTTCGTGTCAGAGCACAGACGTTTTCGCGACATTTCCAAAAGAAAATTTTTATCTCATCACAATTGATCTTTCTCCTGTAATTAGAGAAAATAATAACTTTAAGGCCATAAGTAGACAGGACACTTTAGAAACAATTTCCCCAAATGGATTTCTCCGGTGTCCTTTGATCCACATTTAGTTTTCCCAACTCATAGCTTGTCATCAGGTGACTTTATTTTGATGGCTTTAATTTTGATCTTCTAGATTTATTATTCGGGATGGATAAAGTTGGAGGGGAGGCTTTCTCTAGAGGGCGTGTCTTTCTAAATATAAGTGATTTTCTAGTTCTGAACCAGAGAACGCTGAGTGAGGCTAAAGGAGCTGGTGTCAGGCCTGTGGGCAGGGCAGCCGCTGATGAGAATCTCAGTGCGGTAAGGAAAGATGGACGGATGCACTGTCCAGTCTATGTGCGACCTGACAGGGGGCCAGCCTCTCCAGACTCCTCTTCGTCAGACACTGACCACTGCCTCCTGGCTCCGGCCCTCCGTGGGCAGGAAACTCCGGAAGCCTCGCCCTGCTCACCGCCTGCCGCTCCTGAACCACGGGCCTCACCCTGCTCCCTGTCGCTCTGAGTTCTCCCGGCACCAGAGCTCCCTGATCCATCATCCATGGTCCTGGTTCTGTTTCTAGCCTCACCTTGCCCTTTGGACTTGACCTTTTGGGAGGACTCTGCTTTTGTCTTCAGCTACTGCTGACTCAGATCAGCCTCCCTCACCACAGCCACACGCTCTCCTTCTCTCCTGAGCACCGTCCCTCCTCTACCGCCCCCCAAGCCGTACGGGAAGCCTTTCCTCGCACCATGCATGGGACTTCAATGGAGAAACCCGGGTAGAGTCAGGCTAGATCCCTGCCGCTTTTGGCTTGGGCAAGCATCTCTTTCTCTGGGATGTTCTCTCTCCACTGTTGTCCTTTGATAGCTTCATGTTTGCAAATGGAGCCTTTAGGAGACTGGTTTTCTCCCGCGCCCCCACCCCCTCTGTGTATTGGCCACAGATCCTACTCGGATGGTTTCTGATCTGCCCTCCCTCCTCATTTTTTAAAGTTCCAGACCGGAACTATGGAATAGTTCCATTAATAGCCTATTACAATGTATCTTGTGATGAAAACTGTATAGCTCATCACCAAACATGCCAAGTCAAGATAATATATAGAGCCCATCAATTCATAGCTATTATAACTCCATTCTTCTTTCCCTTTAAGACTGTAAGATCAAAGCCCTTATAAAATCGGACATAATATAAACTCTCAACAGCAGGGGATAGATAGAGGTGTGCCTCATTCCTACCGAGAACAACTGTGTCTGCAAAGACTTCCATGATGCAAGGAAAAATGCTGATGAGAAAGGTGGGGTGGAGACGCATCTTCTGTGTAAACCCCATCACTCCATGCCCTGCAGCTTCCATGGGGACCCTGGCTTGCAGGGCTGGGGACCATCGCTATCTTCCTTCAAGTCGTGCTGGGCAGTGCATTCAAAGTCAGCGTGGGAGCTCAGGGGTAGGACGGTTAGCCGGGAAGTCAGGTGAGAAGCAGGGATCGCCTGAGGAAGGGCTGCACTTCAAGCCAAGAGCTTCTGGTAGAAAACAGCCTGTGTGCAAAAATCGGGGTGGAGGGGCGGAGGGGGGTGGGGAAAGGGTGGTAGTCTACAATCACTGCTGTGAGACCTAGCAATGGTAAATCTCTTTGGGTGAGGGCATTCGAGGCTTATCCTTATTCTTTAGTGTCTATCTTGATTTTTTTTTAAAAAATGTGATTTATACTGAGGTATAAAACAAATAGTACCATGCCATGCTTACAATTTACAAGGCTGACTTCATGGACTGTTCAGTATCACATTCTATCATGTCCCAAGTGTGCATACGTGTGCATGTACACACACACACACACACACATTTACTCCCATATAAACATAGGGAGCTAACATTCAAACCTGAGGTGGGATGTTGGCGCTGTTGTGAAGAAGAGGATGGGGCAGCGCAGAGCCCCCTGGACTGAGGGTTGCCAGATCAAATTTGGATTTCAGATAAACAACACATTTTTTGGTACAAATACTTTTGTGTGCTCTATCTGGCAACCCTGCCTGGACCCCTGATTTCAGAGAAGAAAAGCTTAGATTAGGATTCACTACTTCCCAAAGGGTGGGGCGAGGAAGGGAGGCTGTTGCTTTCTGACGTGTCTCTCCCCAGCATCCTAAGCTGCCTCTGCCAATTTGCTTCCCCATCTCTCCTGAATTTTCCCCTTTTTCAGAGAACTCACGCTCGCCTTGAATTTGCATATAATGAACCTCCTCAGTATCTCCCTAGCAACGGGGGCCTCACCAGCAACTTTCTCAAAAAGCCTAGACTGAAACCCTACAGAACACTCTACTCTAGAAGAGCTGGCATTGCTTCCTGTGAGATTTGGGGAACTGGTTCCATCACATATTAACCTCTCCCCTTTCCATTTTTTGGGGAAAGGCCCATGGGCATTTTCTTGTGCAGTATGGGAGCTGCGGCTGGCTCAGCTCTGGGTCCTGTGCGACCAGGCATGGACGGGACATTCCATAGCTTGTTGAATGTCACACGAGCCTGGGGCAAAGGATGACGAGGGATTCTGAGGGATGGCGTCCACACTTAGGAAGGGGGAGACATAGGCCCTCCGCTGTGTTCCTCATACTCTCCGTACTGTGAAAGATTTTGTTTACTAAGCTGCGTTTATTAAGAAATAATGAATTTATTTTAAAATTTATTATTATTAATCAAAACATACAAGAGGCAATGGGCACTTCTCCTGAGCTCGCGTTCCCCACGGAGTGGAGAGGAATCCAGTCTAAGGTAGAGACCCTGTGTGTTAACTAGCTTAGCCGCTGTCATGCTCTGTGTCTGTACAGAGGGTCCTTTCCACTAAGCTTCTGGAAATACCGAACAAGACTAAAGACTCCCTTACAGGCTGCATGACTCTGGGGTGCAGCTGAGTGTGGCGGGGAAGAGGTCAGTGATCTTAGAGGAGAGCAGCTTGGGGGAAAAGGCTGAAACTCCAGGGTCATTCGGGGGGCGCTTGACGCCACCTGCAGTGAGCAGTCTGAAGGTACAACCAAGTCATTATGTTCTAAGGTCTGAGGTACAACTGACTGGGTTCAAATCTTTGCTCTGTTGCTAATTAGATGTGTAGCTCCGACCTCGCTGAGCCTCCTCAGTTTTCCCATCTGTAAAGTGGGGCTGTTAATAGTAACAACTTGCACCGTTTGGGCTCCAAAGAATGAAATTCCAACTCAAACTGAGACGGTAACTTGTTTGTGTCCATTTCTGGGCAGTGTAGGCTTCATCATAACATAAAATTATAATGTGGCTGCCACCCAGTCCTGGAGCTAGAAATGTCCTCATGGAGAGAGAGCAATGTCCCTTCTGGAAATCCTCAGAGTGCAGCCCACATGAAAACTCTCCTCAGGGTTCAGGGACTGACTTAAATGATGTGACCACATCTGAACAAATAGGGTCCAGGGGATGAGACTGCATTGGTCAGATCAGGCCTGAGGGATCTACGCCTTCCCTAGAGCAGTCGTCGTCGTCATCATCATCATCACGATCACCATCATCATCACCGTCATCACCATCGGCACCGTCCCTGGCTGAGTGCCTACTGTGTGCTGCAGTATTCGGATGCTTTTCGTACCTGTATCTAATCCCTGGAGCAACTTGTGGAGTGGTATTACACTAGTGACCTACCTCAAATGCACTCTCTCCCTTGTTCCTTACTATGCAGAGGCCTAATTTTGGTTAGCATGGCGGGACACTCAAATGTTAAAGCCTACATTAATAATAAAAAAAAAAATCCAAAATCCACTCCTGCTTTTAGGTGTGTCTCACAATCTAAAACTGTGAGATAGTTGGAAGTAGAAATAATATGTCCAGTGAGATGAGACAGACAGAGGAAAAAAACCCCCTTACATGACCAGCCTCCTTTGCTGCTGAATGGTCATGTGACACATTGTGGCCAATGAGATGTGAGAGGAAGTCTGCCTACATCTTCTAGGAAAATGTTGCCTTAACACTGGCCCCACCTATCTCCCTGCCCATAACATGGTCATAAGGACGAGTCACCCACTAAGAATAACGAAGCACAAAGGAGTTCAGGACATTGAGGATCTTGTTTTTATTTGATTTATTTTATTAGGCCCAGGAATTTACTCTTCCTGGGCCTCCTCCCGGTATCTTGTTATATGATGAGGCAGAGAGAAAAGCACCCTCGTTGCTGAAGCTACTGAAGTTGGGTTTCCGCTACTACGAGTGAGCACAATACCAAACAGGCTATTGCTAGACATTATAACTCGCTTTACAGATGAGGAAACAGAGGTCTAGAGAGGTGAAATATTTACCTCAAGTCTGACATTCAAACAGGCTCCCAAGCCAGTGCTTCTACCTTAAAAAGGAAGGAAATTCTGACACCTGCTACAACATGGATGCATCCTGAAGGCATTACGCTGAGTGAAATCAGCTAGTCACAAGAGGACAAGTCCTGTGTGATTCCACTGACATGAGGACCTAGAGAGTCATGTGCATAGACAGGAAGGAGATGGGTGGGGGGCTGGGGGAGGGGGATGTGGAGTGAGTGTTTAACGGGGAGAGTCTCATTTTGGGAAGATGAAAAAGTTCTGGAGATGGTGGTGGGCCTGGATGCATGACAGTGTGAATGTGCTTAGTGCCACTGAACCAGACACGTACAACAGTCAAAATGGTATCGTTTATGCCATACACATTTTAACACAATAGAAAAATTTCATGCGAGAAAATGTTACTAACAAACCCAAAGATCAATGCTCCCTCTAATAGCTGCCTCATGAAAAGCATGAGGTTGTTGTGCTCCTCCTTGCAAGGGTTCTGAGCTCATGTTTCCATCCCTGCCTCTCGCCCCAGGCTCCCTGGGTACCAGTCAACATCCAGGATGGTGGCTGAGTGTCGCTGAAGTGGCTTCTGCTGCTGGGGCTGATACACTGTGCCTACGACAAGGACTGGGGATGGCACGGCCCTCTGTTCACAGCTCTCAAGGTCAAGTAGACTTTCTGGTGTCTCAGAAGGTAGAGAGAGCTACAGGGTCCGAGTCAGACCCTCGGAAGTAGAGACAAGTGGCAACTCGAAACCAAGAGGGCCGGGGATGCCATCCCTCCAGGAATAAAACATTTCCTGAGTGCATACATTAACATTCAAGGCTCCCCCAGAATATTCACGGTGTCACTGAGGTCCTGGCTTGGGGAGACGCTTTTCCTTTTCCCCAAGTGAAACTGTCATTACTCTGCCCTCCCCTTGGATCACTGAGGCATCTCAATTAGGTCCAAGGGCTTACACATCGTTCCTTCTCTTTCATTCGTCATTTGGTTGGTATTTTGATGTGTGAGGGTTCAAGCTCTGAGTCACTTGTTTCCTTTTCAGGAGAGGGGTACTTACAGAAGGGCTTAGAAAGTTAATTTTATTCTCTGGCGTTTAAAGCAAATCTTTCTAGCCTGAGGATGTGCAGGGAAAGAGACCATGGTTCATTAGGACAGTGGTACCCAGTCCCAGCTGCCCCTTAGGATACCCTGGGCAGCTTTGACAAATGCAGATGCCCCCGCCCCATCCCAGACCAACTGAATGAGAACCTCTCAGGGTGGAACCCAGGCATCAGTGTTTTTAAAGTTCCCAGGTGACTGCAATGTGCAGCCAGGTATGAAAACCAGTGCTTTGGAGTTCTTGCTACTCAGAGTGCGGCCTGGGGACCAGCAGCAGCACCACTGCGAGCTGGGGAGCAAGACAGAACCTTGGGCCCCATCACCAGGATCACCTGGTAACAGGATTGCCTGGTAACAGGATTCCCAGCTGGTCCACATGCACAGTAGTTTGGGAAGCACTGGATTAGATAGCCATGCGGAGCATGCAGTGAGTGCCGACAACTCCGAGCCTCACTGCCCACGATTCTACTTAATTGCTCTCCACGTCTCTCACCTTTAGGGAAACATGGACCAGTGATTCTGGCCGTCCCAGGGGTGCTGTGCTGCCAGGAAGTCAACTCTGACTTCTCCATGACACGACACAGAAGAGCTGACTGTGTACAAGGCTTGGCAACCACTCTCACATCAAGTGCCACGTCTTGGGTCAGTTCATGCCAACACAATAAAAGTTAGCAATAGTAGTTACATCTATTGATAACCTACTATGTGACAGGCACTTACATATAGTGCCTCATTTAATCCTTCTGGCAAACCTTAAGTCAAAATTATTGTCCCCGATTTATAGATGGCAGCAGAGGCTCAGAGAAGAAAGTCATCACTTGTTCAGCAGGTGAGCAGTGGGGTAAGTAGCTGGTTCCCCATCACCCCACTGCACTTAGAAGCCAGATGGAAGCAGGTGAAAATGAAGACGGGGAAGGAGAAATGGCAGAGGAAGTGAAGGGGAGATGGGGGAGGAGAAGCGAGAGCCTGGATGGGGTGGAAACGGTGCAGGAGTTAGGACTCTCAGTTGCAGGGACAGAAACCTTGCATACGCGGGTGCAGTCACAAGGAGGAATTTGGTGATTCACCTGAACTGTCTATGAGTAGCTGGGCCTGCAGACGGAGTGCCTTTCTCTCTTTTTCTCCCTCTTTCGGTTCTCCTTTCCTCGGTGAGGACCTCTTTCCCAGGCAGGCTCTCCCTCACGGTGGCAGCCATATTCACCAACAGTGTCAGTCTCAGACTTGGCCTGCTTAGCGCCCTCCAGCAATAACTTCCCAGTAACTCTGCTAATACCCTAGGATGACACTGCTTGGCCTGGCCTGGTCATCTGCTTCTCCCCGCAGGCAGCAGTGAGAAATCAATCGTGAGGCCTGAGAGAGCTGGGGGAGCAGCTCCCCCCAGGAAACGGAAGTGCTGCTACGAAAGTGGGGGAGAGATGCAGGGGGCGTGGGGATCACTAAACTGGATATTCTGCTTGCACCCCCTCCCCTTGCCCGGTGCTGCTCTCCGTGCTCCCCTGCCTGAGACTGACTTCTATGGATTACATCATCAGGCCTCCCTTCTCCTCTGGCTTCTCTCTCTCGCTTTATTAAGGTATAATTTGCATGCCATAAGCTTCATCCTTTACAAGTGTACAACTCAATGATTTTTAGTGATTTTATAGCATTATGCCACCATTACCACAATCCTGTTCAGAACATTTCCACAACACCCCCAAAATTCACTGCAGCCTGTTTGCAGCGGCTCCTGACACGGTCCAGAATTTGCCTGTTTTGGACATTTCATATGAATGGAATCATACAACACATACAAATGGAATCTTTTATGTCTGGCTTCTTTCACTCAGCATCCTGGTTTTGAGGTTCGTCTACGTTGTAACATGTGTCAGCCTTTTGTTCCTTTTATTCTGCCTAGAATTCCATTGTATAGATAACACCACATTTTGTTTATGTTTGTCCATTGACGGACATTTGGCTTGTTTGCAGCTTTTGGTTGTTATGAATAAGCTGTTATGAATATTTGTGTACAAAGCTCTGCGTGGACATGAATTTTCAGTTCTCTTGGGTACATTCTGGGGAGTGGAATTGCAGGGTCTTATGGTAAGTTCACGTTTGACTTTTTAAGAAACTGTCAAACTGTGTTTCCAAAGCTACTGCATCATTTTACATTTTCACCAGTGAATTTACATTTTCACCAATGAATGGGAGCCCCAGTTTCTCCATATCCCCATCTATACTTGGTATTGTCTGATTTTTTAAAAATTATAGCCATCTATTAGATGTGTAGTGGTATCTCATTATGGTTTTAATTTGCATTTCCTTAATGACTAATAATGTTGAGTGCCTTTTCACATACTTATTAGTCATTTCTATGTCATCTTTAGTGAAATGTCCATCAAGTTTTTGCTCATTTTTAATTTAAGTTGTCTTCTTATTATCAAGTTGCAAGAGTTCTTCCTATATTCTGGATACAAGGTCTTCATCAGATATGTAATTGGCAAATATTTTCTCTCAGACTGTGAGCTTGTCTTCATTTTCTTAATGGTGTCTTTGAAGTGCAAAAGTTTTTAATTTTAATGATGTCCAATTTATCAACTGGCTAATGCTTTCAGTGTCATGAAGCGCTCTGCCCAACCTCAAGTCTTGAAGCTCTTCTCCTGGAAGTTTTACAATTGTAGTTCTTAAACATTTGGGTCTATGATCCATTTTGAGGTAATTTTTATATATAAGAACCTACGCTCATTTTTTTTTTTTGGTATACAAATACCCAATTGTTACAATACCAGTTTTGAAAAGCCTATCATTTACCTGTTAAATTGTCTTGGCATCTTTGTCAAAAATCAATTGACCATTAACTGAAGGGTTTATTTCCAGAGTCTCGTTCTGTTCCATTGATCAAAATGCTGATCCTTACTCTAGTATCACACTGTTTTGCTACTGTAGCTTTACAGTAAGTTTTGAAGTTGGGTAGTACAAGCACTCCAACTTTTTTTTTTTATCCCAAAGTTGTTTTGGAGATTAGAGGTCTTTTCTATTTCTGCATACATTTTAGGACAACCTTGTCAGCTTCTTCAAAAAATCCTGCTGGGATTTCAATAGGTATTGCATTGAATCTATAGATCAACTTGGGGAGGTTGACAGCCTATACAATGTTAAACCTTTTAATCCATGAACATGGAATACCTTACCATTTATTTACATCTCCTTTAATTTTTCTCAGCCATGTTTTATAGTTTTCAGTGTACAAATCTTACACATTTTTTGTTAAATTCATTCCAAAGTGTTTTATTCTTTTTGATGCTGTTGCAAATAAATTTTAAAAAATTTCATCCTGAAATTGTTCCTTACTAATAGGAAAAAAGATAATTTATTTTTGTACGTTGATCTTGTGTGCTCAAAACTTGCTAAATTTATTAGTTACAGGAGGATTGTGTGTGTGTGTGTGTGTGTGTGTGTGTGTGTATTCTGTAGAATTTTCCACACAAAGGATGCTGAATGTGAATAAAAGTATTTTACTTCTTTCTTTCCAAACTGGATTTCTTTAAATTCTCTTTTTTTGGGGAGGTGGGGTGGGGGTGGGGGCTTAATTCACTGGCTTGAACCTTCAGTACAATCCTGAACAGCAGTGGTGAGAATGGACCTCTGTGCCCTGTTTCCCGTCTTTGGGGAAGGCATTCAGTCTTTCACCACTGAGTACACTGTTAGCTGTGGGGTTTTGTAGATGCTTTTCATCAGGTTGAGGAAATTTCCTTACATTCCTAGCTCGCTGATTTTTTTTTTTTCATGAGTGGGTGCTGGGTTTTCTCAATTTTTTTTTCTGTGTCTACTGAGGTGATTCACCATCTGAGTGCACCATCTGTTTCCTGCCAGGACCCCGGGTGATAAAAAGTGCTCACGGCAAAATATGAAATGTACGTGATGGACTTGGGTTTTCTAGTCCCTGCTCAGTGAATTATTACACTGATTTGGAGCCTCTTCTCCCAGATTTTTGGCTTCAAGAGATTTGGTTTTAAAATATGTCCACAAATTATTTGACGCTCCTCCCTTCAAAGGTGGAGCCAATTCTCCCGCCTTTGAGTGTGTGCTGGACGCAGTGACCCACTTTAATGCACAGTCTATGGCAGAGGTGGTGCCCTGGGACTTCTGAGCTGAGGTCATAAAAGGCTCCATGGCGTCATCCTTGCTTTCTCTTTTGAATTGCCTGCTCCGGGCGAAGCCAGCGCCGTGTCGGGAGGACACCCAAGTGCTGCGTCTACCCAGTGAAGGATGAGGCCTCTGGCCAACAGCCAGTGGCTGAGTTTGGAAGCGGTTCCTGCTGCTGCAGCTCCAGCCAACTTCTTGTCTGTGACCTCACGAGGGACTCAGCCACACTCGCGGACCCACCGGGACCCACCCAGCTAAGCCACACATGAATTCCTAACCCACAGAAATGGAGATAAGAAGTGTTCACTGTTTTGAGGTCCTAAGTCTCAAGGTAACAGCAATAGACAACTGATACGGTCATTTCCTACATTGTTCTCTATTGTAACCCTTACGACGTTTACACTTAAATAACTAACTGTGGAAGTTACGGTCTGGAAATGTCTAGTGTGGTCTCTGCTGTGGCCTCAGGGCCCTGACCCAGGAAGTGCTTATAGGACTGAGCTGCACAGCACACACCCAGCTGGTGGTGGCTCAGGTCTGCTGGGAGGCAGCGGTACGCCAGGCAGACAGACACCTGAGGCCCATCGTGTGTAATACGTCCTCCTTCATAAGACAAAATGGTTTCCTATAATAATCATGTCACAATCATTATCTTCTTGAATCATCTTTTAGTTTTGAAACAAGCGAACAACTAAAAGTGAACTTTTATTTTAAAGGTATTATTTCAATTCTGTGAAGTATCTCTCGTCACTAAAATTTGCACATACCGTACAAAAATAGGACGCCTCTTGGTTCTCCTTCTGTTTCACTGATATGAATGACGAAAACTCCAGGTGCTCACAATGAATGGGGGACCTGAAGTAACTCGGATTCTGTTTTTCTGTCTTCACAGCAACAGTGCTATTATTTCGCATCTACTGTTTAAATACAGGGACGTGTAATGCCACAGAGGTTGGATACCTGAAGCACACCAAGTGAGCCCCACCAATTCCGAACCCTGGAGAACTTGCACTTACCATGAGCACATGCGGCTGAGTTCCTGAGTTGGCGCCAACTGTATACGGGAGGACTTCTCCACGTCACCCTCCACATAAAATGCAATGTTTTTAGGAGGACAAGTCAGACAAACACGCCGATCTGAAGCCAAACTATTAAAACTCAAGTAACAGCAGCGATTGGCCAGATCTCAGACCAGTGGAAGGATCTGGGGAGGGGGCGCAGAACTGCCGGCTCATGGTGATAATAAGCAGATCGATTTTAGTCGGTTTTATTATTGTTTTAAAGTTCTCCATAATGCTCTTTTATTGCAGGCTCCTAGGACAGACTGTGCCCAGCCTTGTATGCCGGTCCCGGGAGAACCAAGGAACGGTTATGAGCTCTGATCCAGATGCCTGCTCGACAGTTTTTGAATGAACAGGGCCAGCTCCAGCTGCCTGGTGATTCTGCTGCATTCTTGCAGACAGTTTTTGAGGATCTGTGCTGCCCATGCTCCAGAGGCAGTGCTCTGGTGGTGGTCCCCCAGGATTACTCTGGGGCCCAGTTGTGGGTGTCAGCCCACCAATCTTAGTGGCAGCCCCTTTCTACAGCCCGTGCGAGCGTGGCACTGACCAGGCTCAAGCACCACCCAGCCGAGGCCCGCCCAGGCAGAGCGTGGGGCTTCAGAAAGGAAATTTGGATGTTGTCAGCTTATAGTTCCATTTCCTATGCAGTCTTTAAAACATTTAAATATTTCAAATCGGCGCTAAATGTTTTAGAATTCATAAATTTGGAACAGTAACAAGATGATAAGAAAGAAAGCCTGCTCCCAACCAATGGGAAACAGAGCTGACTTATTTATATGTTTATCACTTAGTTTCTTTTTCCTCTGGATAGTCCCTAGAGATTTAATTTCTAGAGAATCTAAAGACAGAAAACGGAAGTTGGTGTTAAATAATCTTCACTCACACCTGTTCAAACTACCTGCAAACACTAGTCATTCGTCCTTATGCACAAACATCAATCCAGGGAACATAAAATTTTAACTGTCAATAAATATTCCAACATTCACACATAGGGCATCTAATTCCAATATCAAAATTCAGGTAGGCATGAGTAAATATTTGGATTTATGACAACAGGCATCTCATCTGGAAGCCCCTCCCAGGAAGGTGTGGGATGCTGGCTGTAAAATATTTGGGATGATGCCTGCTTCCCTCTGCCCACTGCTACAAGTTGGTCCTGTAATCCTGTTTAATTAATAATAAATATTGAAGGGTTCCCCTTTCAATATGTTTGAAATGAGATGGCTGAATGCTTCTTATAAAAATGCCTTGAAAAATGAACCATGCCAGAAATGAGTGATTTATTATCACTCAGGATGCTGGCAGGGAAACCTCACAAGAGGAGAGGGCTGACGTAACTTCCTGCCGGCATTTCTAA
Organism: Hipposideros armiger; assembly: GCF_001890085.2. Taxonomy (NCBI): domain Eukaryota; kingdom Metazoa; phylum Chordata; class Mammalia; order Chiroptera; family Hipposideridae; genus Hipposideros; species Hipposideros armiger. The sequence goes on from NW_017731383.1 coordinate 2,001,226, forward strand.
GACAGGGCCAGTCCAATGGGCTTCCCTCCTGGGCCTGGCCACAAGGCAGCTTTTGCAGGAAGTGTTGCCCTCTCATCTCATGCTTCCTCTCCTCTCTCCGCCCAAAACCTGCCCAGGCCTATGGTGGCCGGACGGACATGCCGTTATGCATCAGAGCTAGGAAGGGGGTGGGAGGACCCCTGGTCCTCAGGGGGTCCCCACTGTGCACATCGGCCATCATCTGGCTGCTAAAGTCAATGGGCTGGAGAACAGAGCTTTATCATCTGGAAGATTTTAAATGATCTGCATGACACTGTGAAGCGTTTGCGGTTTGGTGAACTTCCAGGCCAAGGTTCCTGAACAGATTTTGTCCTGCTCCCAATAACTTGCTCTGTTGAGAATACAAGCGATTACTTATTGTGCACTTACTACTTGTCATGTACAAGAAGTCCTTTACATGTACGATCTCATTTGATCTTCACAACAACTGGTATTAATAGCATCCCCATTTCACAGGTGAGAAAACCAAGGCACATAACAAGCAAGCAGGGAAGAAACCCAGACAGTCTGCCTCCAGAGGCCAGAAGCCACCTTTTCGGTGTGCTATTATTGATCGTTAATAATAGTAGCTAGCCTTTCCTGAACACCATATGCCAAGTCCTCTGCATACATTGCTTCCTTCAGGCCTTGTAGGACCTACAGGACAAGAATCATTGTCTACCTTTGACAGTTGGGGAAACTGAGGTTCAGATAATGAAGTCAATTGTCTACAGCAAGTCTTAGAGCCAACACGTGGACCCATGCCTTCCCAACTCCGCAGTCCATTCTCAAAATACGAACGTTGCGTTACTCTGCTTTACTGAAACGGCAGGTGGGAGGATGGTGAGGTCTACATGTCTGTAGACCAACAAGGGTCATCATCAAACTGGAATGTCAAGTGACAGAAAGCATGTTCTCGGGCCCTGAGAGCAGCCCAGAGGCAACGGAATGGACACATGCACAGGACGCCAAGTACAACGACCTGAAGACCCACCTGCACCACATTCAAGAGAGAGGTTGGAGGGTATCCCTGGCAGTGGGGTTGAAAGGGGCCGAACTTGATCTGTAAGGTTTTGTTCATTTTACATATACTTTTAAAAGACAGAAAATATTGGCATTTGTTAATTTGGGGTGGTGGGCACTTGGGAATTTTTTCCATTATCTCTGCACTTGTCTGTGTTTTAAAGATTTTGAAAAAATTAAAACTGATGTGAAACTGCACCCTGAATTCATGTGGCCCTGTACCAATTGTCAGGGCGCTGTTTTGTAGCAAGTGTGGTGGCAGAAGGAGACAGAACGCCCCTTAAATGAGTGGATTTCTTGCCAACGGCTCTCCCGGTAGCCGGGAGGACAGGAAGCAGAGAGCAGCTGTCTTTACGGCTGCATCCAGGAGATGTTTAAAAAATCTGGACATTGTGGGCGGTATTGATTCACATATATGCAGTGATACATATGGGAATGAGAGGGTAAGAGGTAATCAATGAATAAATGCTTTCCTTCTGTTCGTGACCTTAGCTAATGTGTACTGATGGAAGGCCTTGCCACTTCCTCTTAAAACCAGTGTTAAATATTAATTATTAGTCATCTGGCTTGGCCCCCCTAGGGGCCAGTGTGCCCCTCCCTCAGGGTTCTCCAGGGACCCCCACAGTGTCCCCCCCCCCACTCTGCCACTTGGAAACATGGGCAGATTTGGATTAGAAGCCACCAAGATTCTTTCTCCCTCTACCAGCATATAATTGTCCTGTGGACAGGACAATTACAGAAACAGAATTCATTGTGCGAACAGGCTGAGCTCATCATATTAGTGTGGATTTAAAGAAATCATTTCTTAGCCAGGAATTAAAAATAGTTTGTTCT